>NW_016810644.1:1038922-1057773 GCF_001698545.2 Rhinopithecus bieti | reverse complement strand
TGTTGCCCAGGCCGAAGTGCAATGGCATGATCTTGACTCACTGCAACCTCTGCCTCTCGGGTGCAAGTAATTCTGCCTCAGCCTCCCAAGTAGCTGGGATTACAGGCACCCACCACGCCCGGCTAATCTTTGTGCTTTTAGTAGAGGCTGTTTCGCCACATTTGCCAGACTGGTCTTGAACTCATGACCTCAGGTGACCTGCCCCCCCCTCAGGCTCCCAAAGTGCTAGGATTATAGGCGTGAGCCACCGTGCCCAGCCAGAATCCTTATGTTCCTTTTTTTTTTTTTTTTTTTTTTTTTTGAGATGGAGTCTTGCTCTGTCACCCAGGCTGGAGTGCAATGGTATGATCTCAGCTCACTGCAACCTCTACCACCCAGGTTCAGGTGATTCTCCTGCCTCAGCCTCCTGAGTAGCTGGGATTACAAGCACGCGCCACCATACCTGGTTAATTTTTGTATTCTTAGTAGAAATGGGTTTTTATCACATTGGCCAGGCTGGTCTCGAACTCATGACCTCAGGTGATCATCCTCCTCAGCCTCCCAAAGTGGGGCGTGAGCCACCGTGCCCGGCCCAGAATCTTTAGTTTCTGTCAGAGATCATTCACCATGGTGCATGCTTCTCCTGTATGAGGATTCAGAATACCAGCTATTGACATTTTTCAAGCAAGATTCCTTCAGGAACATGGAGTTTCCCCTTTTCTGTTAATCTTCTGGTTTGAGAGCTCTCCCCTTGGGAAGCTCTCCACGTGGCTGCCCAGGTGATGAGAACCATCATGCGTCATGGGGTTCCATGGAGCCTCACTTGGCCACACTGGCGTAGTAGGTGGTCACTGGCCTCAAATTGTTCCCCTGGGCCAGGCCCAGTAGCTCACGCCTGTGATGCCAGCACTTTGGGAGGCTGAGGCAGTGAATCACTTGAAGTCAGGAGTTCGAAACCAGCCTGGTTAACATGGTGAAACCCCGTCTCTACTAATAACACAAAAATTAGCGGGGCACGTTGGCACACGCCTGTAGTCCCAGTTACTCAGGAGGCAGAGGCAGGAGAATCATTTAAACTTGAGAGGTGGAGGTTGCAGTGAGCTGAGATCACACCACTGCACTCCAGCCTGGTCAACAGCGCGAGACTATCTCAAAAAAAAAAAAAATATTGACCGGGTGCGGTGGCTCATGCCTATAATCGCCTATAATCCCAGCACTTTAGGAGGACAGGGCGGGTGGATCACAAGGTCAGGAATTCAAGACCAGTCTGGCTGACATGGTGAAACCCTGTCTCTACTAAAAATACAGAAATATTAGCCGGGCATGGTGGCAGGCGCCTGTAATCCCAGCTACTCATGGAGGCTGAGGCAGGAGAATTGCTTGAACCCAAGAGGCAGAGGTTGCAGTGAGCCAAGATCACGCCATTGTACTCCAGCCTGGGCAACAGAGCAAAACTCCATCTCGAGAGTAAAAAAAAAAAAAAAAATTGCTCTGGCTCTACTGATAAGGATCCTAGGCTGCTTAATGGGATCTTCTTGTCGGTTGAATGGGATACTGTACATCTCACAGGTATTTGAAGGTTGAAATGAAACCAGATCCAAGCCCATGTATTCAATAGTGGCTGCTGTCGTTACTAACCACAATTACCCTCTTTTCTTTGTTACATGAGAATAATGGGGTACAGGGTGAGGGGGAACATCGGGTAAATTAAAGATGTGGGTCACTAATCTATTTCTTTTTTTTCCTTGAGATAGTCTTGCTCTGCCTCTCAGACCGGAGTGCAGTGCCACAATCTTGGTTCACTGCAACCTTGGCCTCCCAGGTTCAAGTGATTCTCCTGCCTCAACTTCCTGAGTAGCTGGGATTACAGGCACCCAGCTGTATTTTTGTATTTCTAGTAGAGACAGGGTTATGCCATGCTGGTGGCCAGGGTGGTCTCAAACTCCTGACCTCGGGAATCCACCACACCCAGCTAATTTTTTGTGTCTTTAGTAGAGACGGGGTTTCACCATGTTGGCCAGGCTGGTCTCGAACTCCTGACCTCAAGTGATCCACCTGCCTTCCAAAATGCTGGGATTACAGCCATGTGCCACCCCTCCCAGCTAATTCTTGTAGTTTTAGGAGAAATGGGGTTTCATCATGTTGTCCTGGCTGGCCTTAAATTCCTGGCCTCGTGATCTACCTGCCTTGGCCTGGGATCCACCTGCCAAAGTGCTGGGATTACAGGCATGAGCCACCATGCCCAGCCACTCATTTCTTACGAATCTATTCTAACACATTTTCCAGATGAAAACAGAGCACCTTGAAACGTAAGTTAGTGGGCTGGGCATGGTGGCTTATACCTGTAATCCCAGTACTTTGGGAGGCCTAGGCTGGTGTATCGCTTGAAGTCAGGAATTTTTGTTTTGAGATGGAATCTTGCTGTGTCGCCCAGGCTGGAATGCAGTGGAGTGATCTTGGCTCACCGCAGCCTCCACCTCCTGGGTTCAATTCTCTTGCCTCAGCCTCTTGAGTAGCTGGGACTACAGGCGTGCGCCACCACGCCCAGCTAATTTTCGTATGTTTAGTAGAGCTGGGGTTTCTCGAACTTCTGACCTCGTGATCTGCCCGCCTCGGCCTCCCAAAGTGTTGGGATTACAGGTGTGAGCCATGGCCCTGGCCAAAGTTAGGAGTTTGAGACCAGCCTGGCCAACATGGTGAAAACCCGTCTCTACTAAAAATACAAAAATTAGCCAGGCAAGATGGCACACGCCTGTAATCCCAGCTACTCGGGAGGCTGAGGCAGGAGAATTGCTTGAATCCAGGAGGCAGAGGTTGCTATGAGCCAAGATTGTGCCACTACACTCCAGCCTGGGTGACACAGAATAATTCCCTTTAAAAAAACCAAACAATGAAACATAGGTTAGTGGACTCTGCATCCAACATTTGAGTCAGGTTGACTGAGGTTCATGTATTTCCAGCTGATTCCTGGACAATGCTGATGCCACTGGTCTGGGGACCACCTTTTGGCAATCACTGCTCCAGATAATTCAAGTTGGGATGTAACAGAACCAGTGAGATATAAATCAAAGACGATTCCGTGGTTAGATTCTCAAGAATGACTTATTCCGCTGGGCGCACTGGCTCACGCCTGTAACCCCAACACTTTGGGAGACCAAGGCAGGTGGATCGCCTGAGGTCAGGAGTTCGAGACCAGCTTGACCAATGTGGAGAAACCCCGTCTCTACTAAAAATACAAAATCAGCCAGGCTTGGTGGTGCATGCCTGCAATCCCAGCTACTCGGGAGGCTGAGGCAGGAGAATCGCTTGAACCCGGGTGGCGGAGGTTGCTGTGAGCCGAGACTGTGCCATTGCACTCCAGCCTGGGCAACAAGAGTGAGACTCCGTCTCAAAAAAGAAAAAAAAAACACTTGTTCCCATTTCTCCCACAGGCTGGTGTCTTGTTCTGCTACCACTCAGCAGTGGGCTGATCTCTCCTTGGCCCTTGAAGCCAACCAGTCCCTGATGTGCGTAAACCTCTCCGACAATGAGCTCCTGGATGAGGGTGCCAAGTTGCTGTATACAACTTTGAGGCACCCAAAGTGCTTCCTGCAGAGGTTGTCGTAAGTCTCTCCTCTTCCTCCAGAGCAGCTGTGGATTCGATCTGGGGCCATAGACGAGCAGTGGTCATGCCTGATTTGGCTGTTTGGAACCTCTCGCTGACGTGAACACCTGTTCCCATGTTTAGATCCAGGCCGATGGCTTGTGAATCTTGTTCTCTCCTTCCTGTTCCTTCATAGGATCACCAGCGCGTGACAGAGGGTGGGGAGTTCACAAGAAGGGGCTTTCGGATGCTGGCATTTGGAGATAGCCGAGAAGTTGGAAATATCAACCGTGTTGTCATTTGTGATTCTTTTGCAGGTTGGAAAACTGTCACCTGACAGAAGCCAATTGCAAGGACCTTGCTGCTGTTTTGGTGGTCAGCCGGGAGCTGACACACCTGTGCTTGGCCAAGAACTCCCTCAAGGATACAGGGGTGAAGTTTCTGTGTGAGGGCCTGAGCTACCCCGAGTGTAAACTGCAGGCCTTGGTGTAAGTCTATGCTGGCTGCCTGTGTGTGTGTGTGTGTGTGTGTGTGTGTGTACATAGTCCCCCACCTCCGGGTTCTAGTAGGGTGGTTATGAGAACACTTAATTCCTCTAAATGCCCCAAGCATGATGCTAATGGTTACAACTGGTGAGATCTGGGGAGATGGTGATAGTAAAAAAAGTATAAGTAGTAGTGGTAGTAGTAGTGGAGGAGGAGGAGGAGGAGGAGGAGATGGTGATAGGAAAAAAAGTGTAAGTAGTAGTAGTGGTAGTAGTAGTAGTAATCTATAGGGATTTGGAGAATATAGCTGGTTTTCAGAGTTTTTTTTTTTCCCTCTTTATGCATGTGTTTGAGATGGGGTCTCGCTATGTTGCCTAGGCTGGTCTCAAACTCCTGAGCTCAAGAGATCTGCCTGCCTTGGCCTCCCAAAGTGCTAGGATTATAGGCATGAGCCATCTCGCCCCACGCTGTGTTTTCTCTTAATCTGTGTTCTTAGCCCTATAATTGTGTAACATAAATTGCATGCAATTGGTTGTAAATGGAATTCATTTATTTAATGATTTGCAAATCAGGTAGTCTTCTGGGCCATCGTAGGCTCAGACTCCCAATGGAAGCTATTGGAAGCTACATGCTCAATATGATCTTCCTGTTAATACTAAAATTGTAGGACAGGTGGCCTGGCACAGTTGGCTCACTCCTGTAATCCCAGCACCTTGGGAGGCCGAGGCAGGAAGATCCCTTGAGACCAGGAGTTCAAGACCAGCCTGGCCAATATGGTGAAACATCGTCTCTCTATTAAAAATACGAAAATTAGCTGGGGATGGTGGGACATGCCTGTAATCCCAGTTACTCAGGAGGCTAAGGCAGGAGAATCACTTGAACCTGGGAGGTGGAGGTTGCAGTGAGCTGAGATTGCACCACTGCAGTACAGTCTAGGCAATAGAACAAGACACTCTCCAAGAAAAAATTGCAGGACAAATCTTTAGAAAGGAATTGAGTTCTGGCACGGTGGCTCACGCCTGTAGTCTCAGCACTTTGGGAGGCCAAGGTAGGCAGATCACCTGAGGTCAGGAGCTTGAGTCCAGCCTGGCCAACATGGTGAAACCCTGTCTCTACTAAAAATACAAAAATTAGCCAGGCGTGTGGTGTGGTCCTGTAATCCCAGCTACTTGGGAGGCTGAGGCAGGAGAATTGCTTGAAGCCAGGAGGCAGAGCTTACAGGGAGCCAAGATCATGCCAGCCTGGGTGACAGAACGAGATTGTCTCAAAAAAAAAAAAAAAAACTGTCTGCACTGATGGTTTCTGTTCAGAGATTCGATTCATCTCTGGTATTTTTTTTTCTTTTTTAAGATGGAGTCTTGCTCTGTTGCCCAGGTTGGAGTGCAATGGCGTGATCTCGGCTCACTGCAACTTCTGGCTTCAAGCGATTCTCCTGCATCAGCCTCCCGAGTAGCTGGGACTACAGGCACCCACGACCACGTCTGGCTAATTTTTGTATTTTTAGTAGAGACGGGTTTCACCACGTTGGCCAGGATGGTCTCGAACTCTTGACCTCGTAATCTGCCCACCTCAGTCTTCCAAAGTGCTGGGATTACAGGCATGAGCCACTGCTCCTGGCCATACATCTCTGGTATTCTTTGTCTCTAACGTCACCTCCAACAGTTGGGAACTGTCATCTTCCTATAAAGTAGCTTTAATCTAGGATATGCACCTGGCATCTGAAAACTACCCACTTTAATGACATACTCAGTTCATGGCTGGAGATGGGTAGAAGGAAGGGATTCTTCCCACACCCACTGTATTTGGGCCCTGAAACAGTAAAACTGAAGTCCCACAGGCAGTGAGATGTCACTCACTTGCTATCTTCAAATTAATGTCTAGTTTTCTTGGTTTTGTGTATGCATGTGTGTGGTGTTTTGTTTTTTTTTTTGTTGTTGTTTTTTTTTTTTTTTTTTTTTTTTTTTTTTGAGACGGACTCTCGCTGTCTCCCAGGCTGGAGTGCAGTGGCTCGATCTCGGCTCACTGCAAGCTCTGCTTCCCGGGTTCCCGCCATTCTCCTGCCTCAGCCTCCCAGGGATTAAGGTGCACGCCACCACGCCCAGCTAACTTCTGTATTTTTAGTGGAGATGAGGTTTCACCACGTTGGTCAGGCTGGTCTTGAACTACTGACAGGTGATCTGCCCACCTCAGCCTCCCACAGTGCTGGGATTATAGGCGTGAGCCACCGTGCTGGCCCCCTCAATTCAACTTTTTGATCTATGCCCCTATTTTGCTAAGTTGTCAACTTCCCTTTAGTCTTATGTGGGCTTTCCTCCATCACACAGTCATGGAAGTTTCTAGAAGGCTGGGTATGGTGGCTCACGCCTGTAATCCCAGCACTTTGGGAGGCTGAGGCAGGTGGATCATGAGGTCAGGAGTTCAAGACCAGCCTGGCTAACACGTGAAACCCCATCTTTTACTAAAAATACAAAATTAGCCAAGCGTGGTGTTGGATGTCTGTAATCCCAGCTACTTGGGAGGGTGAGGCAGAGAATTGCTTGAACCCAGGAGGCTGAGGTTGCAGTGAGCCAAGACTGCACTCCTGTACTCCAACCTGGGTGTCAGAGCCAGACTGTCTCAAAGAAAAAAGTTTCTGTACATTCACAAACCTTTAAGATTTAGGGGTGTGTTTTCACTCCTCTGTCATGGGCTCCAATCTGCCCTCTATTTCCATGGCCCTTCCAGGTCCTGTGTCCCTCAGCTAGTGGTATACTTCGCTTGGGACCCAGAGATATGTGGGCATCATAGTTCAAATTATAATTAAGGTTAGAACTCTATCTTAAGGTGAAATCTGTCTGATAAGCTGTGTTGGTTGGTATCTCAGATCCTACTACCAGATACGTGGAGTCTGAGCTGGCGTCTTTTGCCTGTAAGACACTACCTCTCTAGCAACTGAATTTAGGAAATAGAATTGTAATCCCAGCACATTAGGGAGGCCAGGATGGGCAGATCATCTGAGACTGGAAGTTCGAGACCAGCCTGGCTAACATGGTGAAACCCTGTCTCTACTAAAAATAGAGAACTTAGCCAGGTGTGGTGGTACACACACGTGTGCGTGTGCCTGTAATCCCAGATATTCGGAAGACTGGGGCATGAGAATCGCGTGAAGCCGGGAAGCGGAGGTTGAAGTGAGCCACCGTGCCCGCTGAGAATCCTTTTTACTTCTCCAGCTTCTGTTGGCCACCTGCATTCCTTGGCTTGTGGCCCTTCCTCCGACTTCAGCAGAGCATCTTCAAACATTGCTCTGGCTCCCTTATCACGTCACCTCCTGCTGGCTTTGACTCTCAGCTCCCTCTTACGAGGATCCCTGTGATTGCTGGACCTACCCAAATAAACCAGGATATAAAGCATCTTAAGATGCTCAGTCACATCTAAGATGCGAGGTCCCTTTTGCTCACAGGTGCCAGGAGTTGGGACTTGGGAGGCCATTCTTCTGTCCACCACACACCCCATGATTCCATTTCCAGGTCACCATTGTCTCTAAGCATGTCTAAAACCCACGGCTCAGAGTCGAAGGTGCCTCACACCAGTGAGAACTCACAGGTTCGGGCTTGCTTTCTTCCTGTGGTTGATTTCTAGGTTGTGGAACTGCGACATCACGAGCGATGGCTGCTGCAGTCTCGCAAAGCTCCTCCAAGAAAAATCAAGCCTGTCGTGTTTGGATCTTGGACTGAATCACATAGGAGTTACCGGAGTGAAGGTCCTGTGCGAGGCTTTGAGCAAACCACTGTGCAATTTGAGATGTCTGTGGTGAGTTAACTTGTAAGTTCAACTTCCTCTACTTAGACCTTATTGAATCTGTGGCTAATGTAAAGCAATCAGTGAAGCCAACTTCCCAATTTATGTAACTGAGAGGACTCGGATAGAGTCAACTGAGCTTTCACTAGGATGGTTAAAGGAATAGTTCTAGTCTATGTCTAAGTCTTTTTTTTTTTTTTTTTTGAGATGGAGTCTCGCTCTGTCGCCCAGGCTGGAGTGCAGTGGCCGGATCTCGGCTCACTGCAAGCTCTGCCTCCCGGGTTCCCGCCATTCTCCTGCCTCAGCCTCCCGAGTAGCTGGGACTACAGGCACGCACCACCTCGCCCGGCTACTTTTTTGTATTTTTTAGTAGAGATGGGGTTTCACCAGGTTAGCCAGGATGGTCTCGATCTCCTGACCTCGTGATCCACCCACCTGGGCCTCCCAAAGTGCTGGGATTACAGGCGTGAGCCACCGCGCCCGGCCTGAGACTTGTGTTGGTCATGCAGGTCCCCAACACCCGAGGCTGTGCTTGGCTTATAGGAGGGCATCGATCACCAGTTGAATCAACGTGCTCATTTCTGTGTCTCCTCAGGCTGTGGGGATGTTCCATCCCTCCCTTCAGTTGTGAAGACCTCTGCTCTGCCCTCAGCTGCAACCAGAGCCTCATCACTCTGGACCTGGGCCAGAATCCCTTGGGGTCTAGTGGAGTGAAGATGCTGTTTAAAACCTTGACACGTCCCAACGGCACCCTCCAGACACTCAGGTATGATCCATTTACTTCCCCGTCAGGCTTTCTCCGGGGTGGTAGTTTTAGGGGAAACATAATGACATGGACCTGCTGTAGGAGACTGATCCGGTAGCTGGAATTACAGGTGCCCGCCACCACACCCAGCTAATTTCTGTATTTTTAGTAGAGACGGGGTGTCACCATGTTGGCCAGGCTGGTCTCAAACTCCTGACCTCAAGTGATCCACCTGCCTCGGTCTCCCAAAGTGCTGGGATTACAGGCGTGAACCACTGCGCCCAGCCCTTTTTTTTTTCTTTGAGGCAAGAACTCACTATGTTCCCCAGGCTGGAGTCCAGCAGCACAATGATGGCTCACTCCAGTTCCTGGGCTCAAGCAATCCTCCTACCTCAGTTCCTGCTGAGTAGCTAGGTTTATAAGCATGAACCATTGCACCCAGCCATGGCTGCTTGTCTGCCTGCTCACGAGAGCCAGTTGTCATTGGATTGTGTTTTGTTTGTTGGGTTTTGTTGGGGTTTTGGGTTTTGTTTTGTTTTGTTTTGTTTTCTGAGATGGAGTCTCGCTCTGTTGCCCAGGCTGGGGTATAGTGGTGTAGTATCTTAGCTAACTGCAACCTCCGCCTCCCAGGTTCAGGCTATTCTCATACCTCAGCCTCCCATGTAGCTGGGATTACAGGCATACACCACCACACGTAGCTAATTTTTGTATCTTTAGTAGAGACAGGTTTTGCCATGTTGGCCAGGGTGGTCTTGAACTCCTGACCTTGGTGGTTCACCCACCTCAGCGTCCCAAAGTGCTAGGATTACAGGCATGAGCCACTGCACCCAGCCTGAGTTGTATTTCAATACCATGGCGTCAAAGAACCAAGAGCCCCTTCCTAGGAGTGTGGGAACTTCCAGAAATTCTCACAAGCAATATAGTCTACTGCTGGCTTAAAATAATCTTTATGTAGAAGAAACATAGATTACTTGCTTAACATGAATCTCAGCCTAAGATACTTTGCAAGTCAAAAGACATATGGACGTTAAGGGCTTTTTAAGCTTTGAGTTTATTTTTTGGAGATGGAGTTTTGCTCTTGTTGCCCAGCCTGGAGTGCAATGGTGCTATCTCAGCTCACTGCAACCTCCGCCTCCCGGGTTCAAGCAGTTCTGCTCCCTCAGCCTCCCAAGTAGCTGGGACTACAGGCATGTGCACCACGTCTGGGTCATTTTGTATTTTTAGTAGAGACGGGGTTGCTCCATGTTGGTCAGGCTGGCCTCGAACTCCCAACTTCAGGCAACCCGCCTGCCTCAGCCTCCCAAAGTGCCGGGATTGCAGGTGTGAGCCACCGCGCTTGGCCCTCCATCTCCTCTGTTTAACCTGGTACTCTTGGGTCCACTGAGTAGAAGTTGCCAAAGTGGGTGATGGAGCAGGTAGGCAGGTATTAGAGCTATAGCCCAGCTGCACTCAGCAATTCAATTTTCTGTGCATGATAAACAAGAATCTAAAAATACACAATGGCTTGATACCATTACAAGGTTAACCTGATATTATGTTTTTCTCATCAGATCAACATGGTTGAGAATAAGAGGAATGAAAAGATTAAAAGAGAAATGAAAGTCTTTAATTTTGCATTTTATTATTTATTTTTGAGACAAAAATCTCACTCTGTTGCTCAGGCTGGAGTGCAATGGCCCGATCTCGGCTCATTGTGACATCCACCTCCCAGGTTCAAGTGATTCTCCTGTCTCAGCCTCCTGAGTAGCTGGGACTATAGGCACGCACCATCACACCCAGCTAACTTTTATATTTTTAGTAGAGATGGGCTTTCACCATCTTGCCTAGGCTGGTCTCAAACTCCTGACCTCAAGTCATCTGCCCGCCTTACTCTCCCAAAGTGCTGGCTTTACAGGCATGACCCACCACATCTGGCCTTATTTTATATTTAAAAATAAATAAGCAATCAGGCCAAGTGTGGTCTGGGCAACATGGTAAAATCTCAACTCTATTAAAAATACAAAATTAGCTGAGCATGGTGGCAGGCGCCTGTAGTCCCAGGTACTCAGGAGGCAGAGGATAGGATGGCTTGAACCCTAGAGGCATAGGTTGCAGTGAGCTGAGATGGTGCCACTGCACTCTAGCCTGGGCAACAGACTGTCTCAAAGAAAAAAAGAAAGTCGATATGGAACACTCCTTTGCCACCTAGAATAATCAGGAAAGGTGACCCATGCTCTGTACCTCAACAGAATTTCAGGTACTTGGGAATTTGAAAAATCTTCTTGACACACAAAGTAACCTTTTCCTCCCCCATTGTACCCCAGGTTGAAAATAGATGACTTTAATGATGAACTCCATAAGCTGCTGGAAGAAATAGAAGAAAACAACCCACAACTGATTATTGATACTGAGAAACATGATCCCTGGAAAAAAAGACCTTCTTCTCATGACTTCATGATCTGAGTCCCCCCCGAGTCACTCATTCTCCATGAAGTTGTTGATCTTCCAGGTGTTGGTGAACTGCCTGTGACTCCTCTTCTCCCCCGCCCCCACTCCTCAGGGATAATGAGTTCACTGCTAGGCTAGATGTTTCAGCCATGGTTCTGCCTCTTATTTACACGTGCACACGTCCTTAACTTTGTTACATATGAAGTATCTGTATCACGGGTACATTGAGAGAAATAAAGGTGAGAGCATTCACAAATGAAGCTGTTACTTAATAATGGACTATTGCAAGTTAGAGAAAAGATAATCTTGGCCGGGCGCGGTGGCTCACGCCTGTAATCCCAACACTTTGGGAGGCCGAGACGGGCAGATCACGAGGTCAGGAGATTGAGACCATCCTGGCTAACATGGTGAAACCCCGTCTCTACTAAAAAAAATACAAAAAACAGGCCGAGCACGGTGGCTTAAGCCTGTAATTCCAGCACTTTGGGAGGCTGAGGCGGGCGGATCACGAGGTCGGGAGATCGAGACCACCCCGGTAACATGGTGAAACCCCGTCTCTACTAAAACATACAAAAAACTAGCCAGGCGAGGTGGCGGGTGCCTGTAGCTGGGAGTACAGTACAGGTGCCCGCCACCTACAGGCTGAGGCAGGGTAAGGGCGTAAGCCCGGGAGGCGGAGCTTGCAATGAGCCGAGATCCAGCCACTGCACTCCAGCCTGGGCGATAGAGCGAGACTCTGTCTCACAACAAAAAAAAGATACCTTACTGGGGAGAACCTGGCGGGTGGGGGAAGTTGACAGTGTTTAATTGCATTGATTTCTATTGCCTTGTCAATCTTTGCCTTGCCGCCTTGGTATTTTTTTTTTTTAAGATTTGAATTTCACTCTGTTGCCCATGCTGGAGTACACTGGCACGATCTCAGCTCACTACAACCTCCCAGGTTCAAGCAATTCTGTCTCAGCCTCCCGAGTAGCTGGGATTATAGGCATCCCCCACCATACCCAGCTAAATTTTTTTTTGTTATAGTACAGATGAGGTTTCACCATGTTGGCCAGGCTGGTCTCAAACTCCTGACCTCAAGTGATCCGCCCACCTAAGCTCCCAGAGTGCTGGGATTATAGGCACGAGCCACTGTACCTGGCCTTTTTTTTTCCCCCCCTCAAGAGTGAGTGTTGCTCTGTTACCCAGGTTGGAGTATAATAATAGCACTATAGCTCACTGCAGCCTCAAGCTCCCAGGTTCAAGTGATCCTCCAGCCCCAACCTCCTCAGTAGTTGGGACTACAGATGCACGGCACCAAACCAGGCCAATTCTTGGGTTTTTTTGAAGATAGGGTCTCACTATGTTGCCCAGGCTGGTGTTGAACTTCCAGATATATTCAGCCTCAGCCTCCCAAAGTGCTGGGATTACAAGTGTGAGCCACTGCCTAGCCTGCCTTGTTACTCTTGACCTGCATGGGTCACTGCTTGTTGAGTATTACTTGCCAGAGGATTTCTCCTACCAACATACAATATTTTAGGTGCTTCAGTGTTGCTCATATATGACCATGTCATTGCTCTGATTTGCTTTTTAAAAATTCCCACTTAAAATAGAATCTTTTCTATTGCCAGGCACGGTGGCTCACACCTGTAATCCCAGCACTTTGGGAGGCTGAGGTGGGTGGATCGTGAGGTCAGGAGTTGGAGACCAGACTGGNAAACAAAAGGAACTACTCTAGTTGGCAAAGTTGCTTCTCATGGGGAGACAGAATAATAACTTTAACATTGCTGTCTGTGTTTACTGGATGAGCAAACAAATGGATGGTAAGGGGGAAAAAATAACAGTACAAGTTTTTATTAAACACTAATAAAATAACTTTTGAGACAGTTTCACTCTTGTCCAGGTTGGAGTGCAATGGCACGATTTTAGCACACTGCAACCTCCACCTCCCCTGGTTCAAGCGATTCTCCTGCCTCGGCCTCCCGAGTAGCTGGGATTACAGGCATGCACCACCACACCCGGCTAATTTTGTATTTTTAGTAGAGACGGGGTTTTACCATGTTGGTCAGGCTGGTCTCGAACTCCTAACCTCAGGTGATCCACCTGCCGTGGTCTCCCAAAGTGCTGGGATTACAGGCATGAGTCACCACACCCAGCAACATTTCTTTTTTATTTTTATTTTTCTTTGTGGCAGAATCTTGCTCTGTTGCCCAGGCTGGAGTGCAATGGCACGATCTCAGCTCACTGCAACCTCCACCTCCCCATTTTAAGCAATTCTCCCATGTCAGCCTCCCATGTAGCTAAGACCACAGGTGTGCACCACTGCACCCAGGTAATTTTTGTATTTTTTGTAGAGACGGGGTTTCACCATGTTGCCCAGACTGGTCTCGAACTACTGAGTTCAGGTGATCTGCCCAGCTTGGCCTCCCCAAGTGGTGGGATTATGTCTGAGCCACCACACCTGGCCAAAAGTAGTTTTAATATTTAAATTTAAAACTAAAAAAATTAATCTCACTCTTACACTTTCATTTCTTAATCAGGGACCATTGGTTTATTTTTACCGACTAGATCCAAGTTCTCTGATACTACCTTTAAACCACTCCATCACTTTCCAGTTCCACTGCATACTGTGGGCTTCTGAGGTTTCCTGTTTCAAGGTCTCCTTATCCCACACCGCATAGGTGATTCCCTGAGTTTTTTTTTTTTTTTTTTTTTTGGACAGTCTCACTCCATTCCCTGGTCTGGAGTGCAGTGGCGTGATCTCGCCTCACTGCAACCTCCGCCTCCCAAGTTCAAGCAATTCAGCCCCAGACTCCTGGCAAATTTTTGCATTTTTAGTAGACAGGGTCTCACCATGTTGGCCAGGCTGGTCTTGAACTCGTGACCTCAAGTGATCTGCCTGCCTCAGCCTCCCAAAGTGCTGGAATTACAGAAATAAGCTACCATGCCTGGCCTCCAGAGCATCTTTATTCTTAGTTTCCCCGGGAGGAAGGGGGAAAGTTGGTAAAAGAGAGGCACAAAGTTTTAAAAGGACACTAAAAGTTTCTCATTCTCCACACTATTGACATGTGGGGTCAGATCACTACTTGTTAGGAAACATGGTCCTCTACCCACTAGATACCAGCATCCTCACAGTTATGATGATCAAAAATGTCTCTGGGCATTAGAAAATACTGAAATGCAAAATTTTCTTAGTAGGTTGAGAACCATTGTAATCTAGCCCCATCTTTACAGAAGAAATTGAGTAATGTATCTACATCCATTTAGGAACTGTATTGATACCCCAGGGGCCCATAAAATGTAAACTTGCATTCATAATTAACCGTCTTTCTCCAACGTGTGTATTTCATCTAGCCATGCTCTCAGATGCCTACCCTCATGACCTACAAGTACTAAACAGTGAAACCTGTGGCACATGGGTTCATTCATGTGTGTCTGAATCTATGTCCAGAGATGAACAAGTACTGCTGTCCCTGTTTTCTTGCACCTCACCTGTGACCACTCGCCTTCGCCCATCACTGAATTCTGGATCTCATCACATGAATGAACAAAGTTCACTGGGTTCTCTGCTAAGAATACAAAAAAAATCATTCCACAATTCCATGGCCATGTTTGCACCCGGGAACCACGAGGGCTGGGTTAGCCCAGATGGTGGGCTTGGGAAGTGTTCCTGGAGCAAAACAGATCTGGAGGTCATGGGAGCCTGATCCCCTCCTTCACACACACACACCACTCTACATGCAAGTCTCATTTTCAGGCTTCTGAAAGTTAAGATTACTCCATGAGCTAAGCCACGTTTCCTGGCTCAGCGGCAGCTCTGGAAGAAAGACCTCGGTGAGGGTCTTTTCACAATCCCCAATCCCAGACCACATCCTGTGCCCCAAAACAACTTCCGTGGTCACCACATCCTTTCCTCTCTTGCTCATTCCCTGAGCCCTGACCCAGGCTTCTCCAAGGTTCCTCTACTCACCCAGACACAGCAGTGTAGATCATGTAAATGCTCTGTGCAAGTAAAGTCGGAAGACAGGGAGTGGGCTGGGCACGGTGAATCGCACCTGTAATTCCAGCACTTCCGGAGGCGGGTGTATCACATGAAGTCAGGAGTTCAAGACCAGCCTGGCCAGCATAGTGAAACACTGTCTCTACTAAAATACAAAATCAGCCGGGCGTGGTGGCACATGCCTGTAGTCCCAGCTACTCTGGAGGCTGATGCAGGAGAATCGCTTAAACCTGGGAGGTGGAGGTTGCAGTGAGCCATTGCACTTCAGCCTGAGGGACAGAATGAGACTCTGTCTCAAAATAAAAAAAAAAAAATTGTAGCTGAGCATGGTATTGCACGTCTGTAATCTCAGCTACCTGGGAGTCTGAGGCAGGAGCATCGCTTGAACCCAGGAGGTGGAGGTTGCCGTGAGCCAAGATTGTAATCGCCCAAGGTGTTCACCTTGCCCACTGCCTAGACAGAGCTAATTCATCAGGAGAGGAGAATCACAGTAGAAAATAATTCATGCAGAGCTGGCTCTATGAAAGATCAGAGTTTTATTTTATTTTATTTTATTTTTGAGACTGAGTCTCGCCCTGTTGCCCAGGCAGGAGTGCAGTGGTGTGAGCTGGGCTCACTGCAAGCTCCGCCTCCTGGGTTCATGCCATTCTCCTGCCTCAGCCTCCCAGTGGCTGGGATTACAGGCGCTCGCCACAATGCCGGGCTAATTTTTTGTATTTTTAGTAGAGACGGGGTTTCACCATGTTAGCCAGGATGGTCTCGATCTCCTGACCTCGTGATCCGCCCGCCTCGGCCTCCCAAAGTGCTGGAATTACAGGCGTGAGCCACCACGCCCGGCCACAGCAGAGTTTTATTACTCAAATCAGCGTCTCAGCATTCAGGAAGAAGAGTTTTTAAGGATAACTTGGTGAGTGGGAAGCCCGTGGGCTAGGAGTGCTGATTGGTCAGGGATGAAATAATGGGAGTCAAAGCTATCTTCTCACACTCAGTCAGTTCCTGAGTGGAGGCCAACAGATAAGATGGGCCAGTTTATTGATACGGGTGGTGCCAGCTGATCCATCAAGTGCAGGTTCCGCAAATTATCTCAAGCACTTATCTTAGAAGCAGTTTAGGGAGGGTCACAATCTTGTAGCCTCCAGCTGCATGACTCCTAAATCATAATTTCTAATCTCGTGGCTAATGTTAGTCCTACAGAGCCAATCTAGTCCCCAGCCAACAAAGAGGTCTGCTTTGGGAAAGGGCTATCGTCTTTGTTTAAACTATAAACTAAGTTTCTCCCAAAGTTCAGCCTACACCCAGGAATGAAAAAGGACAGCTTGGAGGTTAGAAGCAAAATGGAGTCAGTTAAATCTCTTTCACTGTCTCAGTCGTAATTTTGCAAAGGTGGTTTCAAGCTGACACAACTGCACTCCACCCTGGGCGACACAGCGAGACCCTGTCAAGAAAGAAAAAAAAAAAAAAAAAAAAACAAGAAGTGAAGTCAAGATAGGATGTAAAATCGGAACACACCAAGTGGTGGTAGAAGACTAGAAATGAGGTCATACAGGAAGTAAAGTCAGAAGACAGGAAGTGAAGGTAGGAGACAGGAAGTGAGGTCATACAGAAGGCACAGTCAGAAGACAGGAAGTGACCTCAATCCAGGAAGTGCAGTGGAAGGTAGGCAAGAAGTGAAGTCAGGAGATGGAAAGTGCCCCAGAGGAACTTGTCTTTCCCGTCTCCTCCGAAGCCCCAAGTGAACAGGTAGCGTCAGGTGTGCCCTTTGAGTGACTGGGCACAGCTCAGGCACCCATATCTCCCTCCAGCACCTATTCTTTGAACACCAGAGACCTCGGCACTGTTTTCTGTTGCTTTTTTCCTTCATTTTCTGAGATGAGGTCCTGGATTGAATGACTTGAATTACGATGGAAAGTGATCGACCAAGGTAAGTCACAACTATCTTGTTCTTTAATTTTGTTGTTTGTTATGACTAATTGAATGTTAGCCTTCTAGCACACATAGCTTTGCATTTCCACTCTGCACTACTGGTATTTTTATTATTTTGTAGTATTTGTAATAATTTGTTATTTTAAAACTGTGTTATTAGTTTGGATATTTTGAAGTTAAAATGCGATTTTTTAACTAAGCAGCTGTGGGAAAAAGAAAGATCAGACTGTTACTGTGTCTATATAGAAAGAAGTAGACATAAGAGACTCCATTTTGTTCAGTATTTGAGATGCTGTTAATCTGTGACCCTACCCGCAACCTTGTCCTTGCAAGAGACATGTGCTGTGGTGACTCAAGGTTTAGAGGATTTTGGGCTGTGCAGGGTGTGCTTTGTTAAACAAGTGCCTGAAGGCAGCTTGCTGGTTAAAAGTCATCACCATTCTGTTAATCTCAGGTACCCAGGGACACGCACACTACCAAAGGTCGCAGGGACCTCTGCCTAGGAAAGCTAGGTATTGTCCAAGGTTTCTCCCCATGTGATAGTCGGAAATATGGCCTCGTGGGATGCGAAAGACCTGATTGTCCCCCAGCCTGACACCCGTGAGGGGTCTGTGCTGAGGAGGACCAGTACAAGAGGAAAGAAGGCCTCTTGGCAGTTGAGATAGAGAAAAGCATCTGTCTCCTGCCCGTCCCTGGGCAATGGAACATCTCGGTATAAAGGAGAAAACCGCGTTAGGGCGAAAGGCGGGACTTGCTAGCGCAATGCTGCTCTTTATGCACTAAAAAGGTTTATGGAGATGTTTGTATATGCATATCAAGGCACAGCACAGCACTTTTCCTTAAACTTATTCATGTCACAGAGAACTTTATTCATATGTCTTACTGCTGACTTTCTCCTTACAATGATCCTATTATCCTGCCACTTCCTTTTCTTTAAGATGGTAAAGATAATTATCAATAAATACTAAGGGAACTCAGAGACAGGTGCTGGCGTGGGTCCTCTGTATGCTGAGTGCCGGTCCCCTGGGCCCACTTTTTCTTAATACTTTGTCTCTGTGTCTCATTTCTTTTCTCAAGTCTCTAGTTCCACCTAATGAGAAACGCCCACAGGTGTGGAGGGGTAGGCCACCCCTTCAAGCAGCAGTATGCAAAGCAGGTGTTTCAGAACTCTCTCCCATCAGTAAGTCTTCTCTCCTGCAAGAAACAATTTTGAAACTTCCTGTTCTTAATTCTGTTTAACAGCATACTTCTAAAAGAAAAGATGTATACTGTTATTATTTATTGTGTTACAAAAATATACACGCACCTGCTTAAAAAATTCCAATAGCAATAAAAGGGTGTGTACAAAATGCAATGGCTAACCAACCGTCTCTTCCATTGCTCCGCCTAAGAGACACCCACTTTTAGCTGTTTTCTTTAGGAACTTGTTAATACTAGATTTCTAAAAATGTGTAACTGGCCGGGCGCGGTGGCTCAAGCCTGTAATCCCAGCACTTTGGGAGGCCGAGACGGGCGGATCACGAGGTCAGGAGATCGAGACCATCCTGGCTAACACGGTGAAACCCCGTCTCTACTAAAAATACAAAAACTAGCCGGGTGAGGTGGCGGGCGCCTGTAGTCCCAGCTACTCCGGAGGCTGAGGCAGGAGAATGGCGTAAACCCGGGAGGCGGAGCTTGCAGTGAGCTGAGATCTGGCCACTGCACTCCAGACCCGGCGACAGAGCGAGACTCCGCCTCAAAAAAAATAAAAATAAAAATAAAAAATAAATAAATAAATAAATAAATAAAAATGTGTAACCATGTGAATGAGCTTACGCTTACTGGATTCCTATCATAACAGGCAGGGACTTCGTTCTTCTACAGTGTTGTTCTTACTGTTTTTTCTTTTCCAATGTTTATGTCTACGTCTGCACATCAATATTCAGTATCACTTTTTTTTTTTTTTTTTTTTTT
>NW_016810644.1:1032934-1035930 GCF_001698545.2 Rhinopithecus bieti | reverse complement strand
AAAAAAAAATAGCATGAACTATAGAGTCAGGCTGTCCTCCAGATTTGAACCCCAACTCTATCACCTGTTTTTTTTTTGAGACAGAGTCTTGCTCTGTCGCCTGGGCTGGAGTGCAGTGGCCGGATCTCAGCTCACTGCAAGCTCCGCCTCCTGGGTTTACGCCATTCTCCTGCCTCAGCCTCCCGAGTAGCTGGGACTATAGGCGCCCGCCACCTCGCCCGGCTAGTTTTTTTTTTTTTTGTATTTTGGTAGAGACGGGGTTTCACCGTGTTAGCCAGGATGGTCTCGATCTCCTGATCTCATGATCCGCCCGTCTCGGCCTCCCAAAGTGCTGGGATTACAGGCTTGAGCCACTGCACCCGGCCATCTATCACCTGTTAGATGTGAGCTATCTGGCAAGTGACTCAGCATCTGTAAGCCGGTTTCCCCATGTGTCCAATAAAATTAACGAGATCCCTTATAGGTTGATGTGAAAGTCAAGATACTAATAATGTTAGTAATATAAAGCATGGTGCTTGACCTATGAGCACCTCATACGTGCCAGCTCTCTTATTCCTCAAGTTTCTCCTGAGACTTGCCAGATACTCAGCCATGTGCTGGGAACCCACATATTAATAAGACATTGTCAGGCCAGGCATGGCACTGGCTGAATGCCTGTAATCCCAGCACTTTGGGAGGCCGAGGCAGGTGGATCACCTGAGGTCAAGAAATGGAGACCATCCTGGCCAACAAGGTGAAACCCCGTCTCTACTAAAAATACGAAAATTAGCTGGGCGTGGTGGTGCACGCCTGTAGTCCCAGCTACTCAGGAGTCGGAGGTTGCAGTGAGCCAAGATCGCAGAGTGAGCCGAAGTCACAGATCACAGAGTGAGCAGAGTGAGACTCCGTCTCAAAACAACAACAACAACAAAAACATAAGACATTGTCCATCTGCGGTTCCCAGACCATTGGAGGAGACAGAGAAGTAAAGCGTTTTTTTGTTGTTGTTGTTGTTTTTAATATGGAGTCTCACTCTGTTGTCCAGGCTGGAGTGATCTCAGCTCACTGCAACCTCCAGCTGCTGGGTTCAAGCGATTCTCTTGCCTCAGCCTTGCAAGTAGCTGGAATTACAGGTGCCCACCACCACACCCGGCTAATTTTTGTATTTTCAGTAGAGACAGGGTTTCACCACGTTGGCCAGACTGGTCTCCTGACCTCAGGTGATCCACCCGCCTTGGCCTCCCAAAGTGCGGGGATGACAGCAAAGCGATAATTTTAATATACTATGAAAACTGCTGTAATAGACAGCCCACAAGACACTGAGCGAGAGCAGAGGAAGCCACCAATCCAGCCTGGACGGCCAAGGCTTTCGTGAGGAATTGACGCCATGGGGAAATGGAAGAAAAGGCAGAGCAAGTAGATTGGATGCAGAGTCAGGAGAGGTTAGGAAGCCTCCAGAAGAGATTCAAGTGACTGTGTGGGGCTGAGAACAGCGTGGGAATGAATGGAAGGTATGCAGACAAGATTGGAGGGATCAACAGTGGCTGGATATCTAAGCTCATGGAATAGCAAGCTGAGGAATTGGAACTGCATCCTGAGGGAGACTGGGAGGTTCTGAACTGAAGATAGGGAAGGACCCCATCGCAGGGTTAGAAATCTCTGGGATATGCCAGGCACGGTGGCTCACGCCTGTAATCCCAGCACTTTGGGAGGCCGAGACGGGTGGATCCCAAGGTCAGGAGTTCAAGACCAGCCTGGCCAAGATGCTGAAACCCTGTCTCTACTAAAAATACAAAAATTAGCCAGGTGTGGTGGCACGCACCTGTAATCTCAGCTTCTTGGAGTCTGAGGCAGGAGAGTCGCTTGAACCCGGGCAGCAGAGGTTACAGTGAGCCAAGATCTCGCCACTGCACTACAGCCTGGGTGACAGAGCAAGACTCTACCTCAAAAAAATAAAAATAAAAAATAAAAATAGAACTCTCTGGGATCAGGTGCCTCATGAAAGCAAGAGTCCCGTGGGCCCATTGGAGATACCTACCCTATTATCAGGAATCTGTGAAGGTGTTTAGTCTGGAAGGAAATGGAGATTTTCCAGGAAAGGCAAGGGGAAAGAGACTGAGGAAAGCGTATCTGCAGAGGCCTGGAGTGGTTAGAAGATGTACTAGGTCCAGGTGCCTACAGTCTGTGCGTCCGAGCACAGGTTCTACCGGACACAGTGGGGAGCAAGATTAAATACTCGGATCACAGCCAAGTCCAGAGGCCTAGGACTTTATCCTGGGAGCAGTGCACAGGGATAGCTGGCGGTGTTTCTGCCACAGCCTTGCCCCGCCATCTTTGAAATGGCCCCATTACCCAAAATGCTCCTCCTCCTGAACCCCAGAGCTCCCCTCTGCGCCATGCTCTATCCTCACACCAAGGACTTTCTTGGGAAGAGACAGAGAGTTCCGTGAAGTGATTAAAAGCCTATAGGCTTAGATAATGGAAGAGAGAGTTCCATCCTCACACTCCTTTCTGCTGAGCATGAAATGCCTGGTTACTCACCAGTTGTGAAGACTTTGTTTGTGAATGAGACGGTCAGTTCAGTGGTGGCTTCTGAGAATTCTAAGAATTATAAGAAAGCAAAACAATGTGAGGTCTTCCCCGTGGTTCCCTATATCCTCTAGATACCTCCATTCCTCTGCTGAGATGTCTAGGCTCCCTGGAACCCCTTTCTCTGACACACACAGCGCAGACGCTGAATACAGACAGTTTGAAAGATGTTAGACTTATCTTCCATCGCCGGCTTAGTAAGAAGCAGATCCGTTCATCAGCTGATGGGCACTTGGGTGTTTTCCACGTTTTGCTATTGTGAATATTGCTGCTGTGAACATTCACATACAAGTTTTTGTGTGATCATAAGTTTTCTGTTCTCTTGGGTATACACCCAGGGGTGGTGGAATCACTGGGTCATATAGTAACTCTGTGTTTTACTTTTACTTTTGAAAACTACCAGACTGTTTTTTTTTTTTTTTTTTAGA
>NW_016810644.1:1019316-1029996 GCF_001698545.2 Rhinopithecus bieti | reverse complement strand
GAGGCGGAGCTTGCAGTGAGCTGAGATCCGGCCACTGCACTCCAGCCTGGGCGACAGAGCGAGACTCCGTTTAAAAAAAAATAATAAGAATAAGAATAATAAAAAAAAATAGCATGAACGATAGAGTCAGGCTGTCCTCCAGATTTGAACCCCAACTCTATCACCTGTTTTTTTTTGAGACGGAGTCTTGCTCTGTCTCAAAAAAAAAGAATGGTAGCCAAGGCTGGCACGGTGGTTCACGCCTGTAATCCCAGCACTTTGGGAGGCTGAGGCAGGCAGATCATGAGGTCAGGAGTTCGAGACCAGCCTGACCCACAGAGTGAAACCCCGTCTCTACTAAAAATACAAAAATTAGCTGGGCGTGGTGGTGCGCGCCTGTAATCCCAGCTACTCGGGAGGCTGAGGCAGGAGAATCGCTTGAACCCGGGAGGCGGAGGTTGCAGTGAGCTGAGATCGCCCCAGTGCACTCCAGCCTGGGTGGCAGAGTGAGACTTCATCAAAAAAAAAAAAGAAACAAAGAAACCTCCATCCTCCCAGCTGCCTGCAGCCCAGGACTTCCTGCCCTCCCACTTCCTTCCCACCTATGGCCCCTCCTCTCGGAATGGCCCTCAGGACCTACAAAGGCTGAGGAAGAAAGGTTTGGTCTGCACCACCCCTACCTGTGACCATGAGCTCCAGGGGGTCGCTGGGAGCCGACCACAGGTATGGGTCCCTGCTGGAGAAGCTGTAGCACCGGTAGGTTCCGCTGTGGGCAGCGGTCACCGTGATGATGGGGAAACTAGCCCGGTACCATCTCTCAGGATTCTTGTAGGGCGCAGGGTCCCCTTCCTTGTACAGAGCAAATTGGTCAAAGCCATACCGGGTCTGACACTGTAGGGTCACGTCCCCTCCTGAGGACACCGCCGGGCCGGGCTGGGCTGAGAGCGAGGGCTTGGCAAAAACTCCTGGGAGAAAAGGAAAGTCTGATGTTAAAGGCAGCAGCCAGCATCTCAGCTGAGACTGGGGAGGTGCCCACACCTGCCTGAGAGCTGGGGAGCTTTCTGGCTGTATCCCTCCCAGACAGCATACTCCCCCAGCCAAGCTCCCAGAGAGGTCAAGTCACCGAGTGGTTGAGGAAGCGAGGCTGTGTGCTCACATCCTAGTGCCTGGGTGCAAATCCTGGTTCTGCCTTTAAGTGGCCCTGGAGACAAATCTCCCTCTGTATCTGAGCCTCATTGCCTTGTTCTGCTAAAATGGGGATGATCGAACGAGACAGTACACAGTAAGCATTTAGCAGAGTGCCTGTTGCCTAGCAAGCGCTTGAAATGAGATGGGAATAAGTAAACAGCTTAAGCTTCTACCATGCTGTAAGCTGGCATTGCCACATACAATCGTTACATTGTAAATGTGGCTGACAGTGCCAGCTCCAGGTGCCTTCCAAACTGAACTCATGACGTACATCAGTTCAGTGAATCTTCAGAGACCTGTGGAGTCCTCACTCTTAACGTCCCTATTTTATAAATGAAACTAAGGCACATGGCGTTAAATAATTTGTCCAACCCTGGGTAACAATACGGCAGTGCAAAAGAAAAGTTAACTGAGCCGGGCGCGGTGGCTCAAGCCTGTAATCCCAGCACTTTGGGAGGCCGAGACGGGTGGATCACTAGGTCAGGAGATCGAGACCATCCTGGCTAACACGGTGAAACCCCATCTCTAGTAAAAAAATACAAAAAAAAAAAGTAGCCGGGCGAGGTGGCGGGCGCCTGTAGTCCCAGCTACTCGGGTGGCTGAGGCAGGAGAATGGCGTAAACCCAGGAGGCGGAGCTTGCAGTGAGCTGAGATCCGGCCACTGCACTCCAGCCGGGGCGACAGAGCCAGACTCCGTCTCAAAAAAAAAAAAAATTAACCGTGCGAGGTGATGTGTGTTAATTAGCTTGCTCGTGGTAACTATCTCACAGTGGATACGTACATCAAAACATGAACTTGTTCGCCTTGGATATGTTCCATTTTTGGTTTTCAATTATAACTCAACAAACCTGGGAAATTTTAATTTAAAATAAATAAAACTTGTCCAAGATCATAAGGGGCAGAGCTGAAATTTGCACTCACGGAGTTTGATTCTAGGGTCTGCACTCCTCAACACGAACCTACACTACTCTGACGTGAGGGTATTGTGGTAGTCCGGTGTGGTGATGCATGCCTGCACATGGGAGGCAGGAAAACAAAGGTTGAGGCCGGGTGCTGCGGCTCACACCGCTCATCCCAGCACTTTGGGAGGCCAGTGTGGGAGGATTGCTTGAGCCTAGGAAGTCGAGGCTGCAGTGAGCCGTGATCACTGTACTCCAGCCTGGGTGACAGAGTGAGACCTTGTCTCAAAAAAAGACAAAGAGAAAACAAAAGAAAAGAAGTAAGGAAGAGAAAAATATAAGCTGCCTGGTAATTATGGCATTCATTCAAGGAGAAGAAAAAAGAGAGGGAGGAAGAGAGGGTGGAAGGAAGGAAGGATATAAACTGCCTGATAATTGTAACATTCACTCAGCAAATTGTCTCTTTAATTTTCTCTTAAGCAGCTATTATGTGTCTGTCCGTATTCTTTTGTTGTTGTTGTGTTTTGTCTCGCTCTGTCGCCCAGGCTGGAGCACAATGGCATGATCTCGGCTCACTGCAATCTCCACCTCCCAGGTTGAAGCAATTCTTCTGCCTCAGCCTCGCGAGTAGCTGGGATTACAGGCACTCGCCATCATGCCCGGCTAATTTTTGTATTTTGTAGAGTTTCACCATGTTGGCCAGTCTGGTCTTGAACCTCTGACCTCGGGTGATCCACCCGCCTTGGCCTCCCAAAGTGCTGGGATTACAGGCATGAGCCACCTGCTCCCAGCTCTGTATTCTCACAACAACAAAAAAATCCCATCAGAAATTAAAAATAGCCATCACCAAGGTAAATAAAGGTATACTTGACATACCAGATAGGAGGGCCGTTTTGACTAGGGTGGTGGGGTAAATACTTAATAAGAAGACACCATTTGAGTCTGACCCCAAAAGAAGTAATGAGGGGCCAGGCTGGTCCATCCTAGTAGCAGAGAGGAGTGAGGGAGGAAAGAGGGGAGGTAGGCAGAATTTACAACGCGGAATAGACCACAGTGTAGCGGGCCAGGAATTAGGGTGGCATGAGTGAGGCACTCTCCTGGGATGTAAAATTTAATTATTCCCAAACAATTAACATATTTGAAAAAATGTCTGAAAATTTGAAGAGTAGGTCATTAAAACTCACATTATTCTATTTGAATACTTTATTCCCCTGAAAGAAAGATTTATTATGATTTTTTTTTTTTTTTTTTGAGACGAAGTCTCGCTCTGTCACTCCGGCTGGAGCGCAGTGGCACGATCTTGGCTCACTGCAAGCTCCGCCTCCCGGGTTCACGCCATTCTCCTGCCTCAGCCTCCCGAGTAGCTGGGTCTACAGGCGCCACCACCACACCTGGCTAATTTTTTTGTATTTTTAGTAGAGACGGGATTTCATTGTGTTAGCCAGGATGGTCTCTATCTCTTGACCTTGTGATCCACCCGCCTCGGCCTCCCAAAATGCTGGGATTACAGGCGTGAGCCACCGCGTCTGGCCTATGGGTAGTTGTTTGTTTGTTTGTTCGTTTGTTGATACAGGGCCTCACTCTGTCACCCAAGCTGGAGTGCAGAGGCATGATCACAGCTCCCTGCAGCCTCAGCCTCCCTGGCTCAAGTGGTCCTCCTGCCTCAGCCTCCCAAAGTGCTGGGATTACAGGTGTGAGCCACTGGGACCAGTGCTACGTTTATTTTTTAGTTGTAACAAATGTAAGATGTTAACATGAGGGGATCCTGGGTGAAATATTTTCATTAATATTATCTTTGCAACTTTTCTGTCAGTCTAAAAATGATTCCAAAACCAAGTTTTAAAAAGAATCCTGAGCCAAGCATGGTGGCCTGTGACTGTAGTCCCTGCTACTCATGAGGCTGAGGCAGGAGGATTGCTTAAGGCAAGGAGTTCCAGGCTGCCGTGAGCTATGATTGCTCCTGTGAACAGCCACTGCACTCCAGCCTGGGCCACATAGCAAGACCCCCTCTCTAATTTTTTTAAGTGCATTAAAACACAGATGAAAGAGTGCCTGTTTTTCGTTTTGGCACAGGCTCTGGTATGACTTGGCACAGGCACTGCCTGATTCTGCCTTTATTTGAAATTCTGATTTTTTTTTTCATTGTGGATGGTTTGCGATTTATTTTGATTTTTTTAAAAATTGCATTAAAATATTATTCACACCCAGATGCAGTGGCTCAGGCCTGTAATCCCAACACTTTGGGAGGCCAAAGTGGAAGGATCGCTTGAGCCCAGGAGTTTGAGAGCCTAAGCAACATAGTGAGACCCTCTCTCTCTCTTTTATTTTAATGCCTTTTGTGAAAACTGTCAAGAGACCCCATCTCCACAAAAAAATTAAAAACGAGCTGGGCATGGTGGTGCACACCTGTAGTCCCAGGTACTTGGAGGGCTGAGGCAGGAGAATCACTTGAACTTAGGAGGTGGAGACTGCAGTGAGCCAAGATCGCACCACTGCACTCCAGCCTGGGTGACGCAGCAAGGCCCTGTGTCCAAAAAATAAAACAAATAAAATATTATTCACATTGATCCATAAATGTTGTGGCACCACCACCTGCTAGGCCAGTGCCTGGTTTGCCTCGCCCTAATTCCGGCCCTAATCCCTGCTCTCAATGTCCCCCATATCTGTGTCCTGAACGGAGGACAAGGCAGTCCCAGGCTCCGATCCCCCTTCCTTTACCGGTGGCGACGAGCTCCAGCTGGTCGCTGGGCAGGGACCAGAGGCTTCCGTTCTGGTAGGAGCAGCGGTAGCGTCCAGCCAGACTTCTCTTCATGGCCGGGATGAAGAGGACCGCCTGATCCTGGTACCTGCTGGAACTCAGCTTCTCCAGGCGGTACAGGTCCACGCCCGGGGGTCCCTGGCACCGGAGGGTCACTGGCTTCTCCAGGGGCACCAGGGAGCTGGGCAGAGCCTGGAGGGAGGGCTTGGGCAGCAGTTCTGGAAGAGGAGCAGGGCTGGGTCAGCCTCCCCGCAGACCCCGCCTGGGCCCCGCTGCCCTCGCACGCTGGCGGATCCCGCAGGAGGGAAGGTGTCTGGGGGAAGGACTCACCTGTCTGCGCTGGCACATGCCCCAGACACAGCCCTGAGGAAAGAAGAAAGGGACCAGATGCCAGGACTCGCTTTTATGGACATTCCCGCCTGCTGGGCGCGGTGATAAGACATTTGCACGCATATGCTTTATTCTGTCCTAATTATTTATTTCTTCAAAAGATACATGTGCATATAATTTAAGTGAGAGAGGCCAGTCAGAAAAAGCCGCATAGTCTATGAGGTCATTTACATGAAATATCCAGAATAGGTAAATCTATAGGAGACGGAGAAGAAAACAGATCCATGGCTGGGGGTGGTGGGAGAGGAGGGCGAGACGTGGCGGCATAACGGGCGTGGGGTTCCCTCGGAGGGTGCCGAAATGTCTTGGAGTTAGATAGAGGTGATGACTGCACAACACTGAATGTACCAAATGCCAGCTATAGCAGACTTTTCTATGTATTTTACCACAATGACAACTCTTTTAAGGCCAGGCATGGTGGCTCACACCTGTAATCCCAGCATTTTGGGAGACCAAGGAGGGCAGATTATCTAAGGTCAAGAGTTGGAGACCAGCCTGGCCAACATAGTGAGACCTCATTTCTACCAAAAAAAAAAACATTAGCCAGGCATGGTGGTATGCGCCTGTGGTCCAAGCTACTTGGGGTGGCTAAGGTTGGGAGGATTCCTTGAGCCCAGGATTCCTGGTCGAGCCTGCAGTGAGCCAAGATGGTGCCCACTGTGCTCCAGCCTGGACAGCATTGTGAGACCCCCATCTCAAAAAAATAGATCTTTTGAAAGTCAAGCAGAGATTCCTTGACCCACCCTGTCCAGCTCCCGCCACTGTCCCTGCCCCGCATACATTTTTTACTATTTCGGTTGTTCCTTCTGGCATTTTTATATCTTCATCATTCTAGGAAAGAGCACGCATACTGCTCTCTGCGGATTCCTTCGTGTTAGACATTGTCCATTGACTTCCTCAGTGGATGTGAGGAGTGGGACCTCAGATACTGCTGTCCCTTTGGTCTCCAATATGAAATAATATCCAAGTGCATTCCAATAGTATGCAATTGTATGGACAAGTATTGTAAATACTATTGCATATTGTATATTGTTGGATTTTATTGTATATGTAATATATGCAGTAAAACCCCACACTAATGGGATGTGTTGGGCTCCAGGGATGGAGCAGGATGGAGCCCCAGTGTGTAAGTCAGGTCATCTCAGCGTGTACTGGCCATGGGTTTCGCAGTATTTACAACGTTTGGTTGAATCAATATTCCGTGATTACATGGTAGGATGTAATATATATGATAATATATCGTTTCAAATAGCCTGAAGGAGGATGGTGAAGGTTCCCAACACAGAGAAAGGATGCATGTTTGAGACATGGGTGTTGCCTGCTTACCCTGACCTGATCACTGTATGTATATACACATATAGTGGGGCAATATATATAAACAGGACATCTGTGGCATACATGTATATGTGCCGTATACATTTGTTACATAATGTGCACGCATATGTATACGCAGCACATGTAATGATATGTATGTATACATATGTGTATATACGTGTATATATGTATATCAATACATGTCTATAAGCCGATCCTCCCTGGGATTGCTTGAGCCCAGGAGGTCAAGGGTACCATGAGGTAAGATTGCACCACTGGCCGGGCGCAGTGGCTCACGCCTATAATCCCAGTGCTTTGGGAGGCCAAGGTGAGCAGATTACAAGGTGAGGAGTTCGAGACCAGCCTGGTCAACATGGTGAAACATCATCTCTACTAAAAATATAAAAAATTAGCTGGGCATGGTGGCATGTGCCTGTAATCCCAGCTACTTGGGAGGCTGAGTCAGGAGAATTGCTTGAACCCGGGAGGTGGAGGTTGCAGTGAGCTGAGATCGCGCCACTGCACTCCAGCCTGGGCGACACAACAAGATTCCATCTCAAAAAAAAAAAAAAAAATGAGATTGCACCAATGCACTCCGGACTGGGCAACACAGCAAGACCCTGTCTCAGTAAAATAAGAAGAAGAGAAAAAAAAAAGTACTAATTATCTGAAATTCAAATTTAACCAGGCATCCAGTGTTTTATCTGGTAACTCTCCTTCTTACGCGTGCGCGCGCGCACACACACACACACACACACACACAGGCGGGATAGTTGTCATTCCCACGGCAAACAAGGACACTGGGCGCAGAGGCTGAGCAACCTTCTGTAGCTCATATAGCAAGAAGTGGGTGAACCCAGATCATCTCTTGATTCTGAGTTCAGAGAGTGACAACTGGTCACCAGCTCTCCCCATTGCCCACCACCCTTTGTCAACCACAGGCTCCCTCTGCACCCCAACCCAAGCTCCGGCTGCTTCTCTGTCCCCCTCCGCCTGCCCCATCACAGCCCACCTCAGCCTCTTGGTAGGTTTCCATGCGACCCTGTACCATGGCTGGGAACCTTCCAGGTGCCGTGCTGAGCGCCTCCTGTGCATGGACTCCAAGTCGCCGTAATAGTACGGGTTAGCTACCATTATCAGTCCCCTCTTATACATCAGACTAGTGAGACAGTATCTTATCCACAGTCCTACAACTGGCAGGAGGTGGGTTCAAACCCTAGCAGCACCGTTTAGTGGTAAAGAGTGTGGACTTGGGAACTTACAGGAGCAGAGGTGGTTACTGGGATGGTGGGGTAAGGTTTGGGGAGATGTTGGTCAGAGGAGACACAGTTTCAGTTGGACAGGAGGAGTGTATCTTGGAGATCTATTGCACATCGTGGTGACTGTAGTTAATAACAACATATTGCACACTCGCATATCACTGAGAGTAGATTTTAAAGTTCTCACTGGCCGGGCGCGGTGGCTCACGCCTGTAATCCCAGCATTTTGGGAAGCCAAGGCAGGTGGATCACCTGAAGTCAGGAGTTCAAGACCAGGCCTGACCAACATGGTGAAACCCTGTCTCTACTAAAAGTACAAACATAAGCTGGGCGTAGTGGCAGGAGCCTGTAATCCCAGTTACTCAGGAGGCTGAGGCAGGAGAATCACTTTGAACCTGGGAGATGGAGGTTGCAGTGAGCTGACATCATGCCACTGCACTCCAGCCTGGGCGACAGAGTGAGACTCCATGTCAAAAAATAAGTAAAAATAAATGAGTGTGGAATACTACTCAGCCATTAAAATGAACAAAATAATGTCCTTTGGCCAGGCACAGTGGCTCACACCTGTAATGCCAGCACTCTGGGAGGCTGAGGCGGGTGGATCATGAGGTCAAGAGATCAAGACCATCCTTCCTCCTCAACATGGTGAAACCCCGTCTCTACTAAAAATACAAAAATTGGCATGGTGGCAGGTGCCTGTAGTCCCAGCTACTCGGGAGGCTGAGGCAGGAGAATTGCTTGAACCTGGGAGGAGGAGGTTGCAGTGAGCCAAGATCATGCTGATGTACTCCAGCCTCAGCAACAGCGAGATTCCATCTCACAAAAAAAAAAAAAAAAAAAAAAAAGTCTTTTGCAGCAACTTGGATGTAGCTGGAAGGCATTATTCTAAGTAAAGTAACACAGGAGTGGAAAACAAAAATCTGTATGTTCTCACAAGTGAGAGCTAAGCTGTGGGTATGCAAAGGCATACAGGGTGATGTAATGGACTTCAGAGACTCAGAGGGGAAGGGCAGAAGGGGGGTAGGGATGAAAAACTACACATTAGGTACAAGGTATACTACTCAGGTGACAGGTGCACTAAAATCTCAGAATTCACTACTATATAGTTCATCCATGTAACCAACAACCACTTGTATCCCAAAAGCAATTGAAGCAAAAATTAAGCCAGATGCAGTAACCTGTACAGGTCACACCTGTAACCCCAACTCTTTGGGAGGCTGAGGTGGGTGGATCGCTTGTACCCAAGAGTTTGAGACCAGCCTGGGCAGCATAGCGAGACCCCATAACTACAAAAATTACAAAAATGAGCCAGGCATGATGGTGTGCAACTGTAGTTCTAGCTACTCAGGAGGCTGATGGGGAAGGACTGGTTGAGCCTGGGAGGTTGAGGCTGCAGTGAGCCATGATCATGCCACTGCACTCCAGCCTGGGTGACAGAAGTGAGGCCCTGTCTCAAGTAAAATTAAATAAATAAAAGTTAAAACAGGCTGGACGCGGTGGCTCACGCCTGTAACCCCAGTACTTTGGGAGGCCAAGGCGGGTGGATCACCAGAAGTCAGGAGTTCAAGTCCAGCCTGGCCAACATGGTGAAACCACGTTGCTACTAAAAATATAAAAATTAGCCGGACCTGGCGGTGGATGCCTGTAATCCCAGCTACTTCGGAGGCTGAAGCAGGAGAATCACTTGGACCTGGGAGGCGGAGTTTGCAGTGAGCCGAGATCATGCCACTGCACTCCAGCCTGAGCGACCGACAGAGCAAGACTCCGTCTCAAAAAAAAAAAAATTTTAAACAAAGAATACACCCATGGATGGATAATGAATGAGAGGTTGTATTCGCAGTTAACCCTCTCATCTCCAGTAACACAACCATCTCCTTCCTGCTTAGTCTTTTGGAGGTGCTGTCCCTTTAGTGGTCAAATTCTCCTGAAGAAATCAGGAAATAATGCATTCGACATGCCCAGCACAAGTGAAGAGCAGGCAGCGGAAATGCATTCGACCTGCCACCCATCTGTCAGGAGACTCTTATTTACTCCACTGCTGTAGGGGATACTGACAAATTAAATCCATAACCTAGTCCAGATATCAAGTCCACAATGTTTTTTTTTTGAGACCGAGTTTTGCTCTTGTTGCCCAGGCCGGAGTGCAATGGCGTGATCTCGGCTCACCGCAACCTCCGCCTCCCGGGTTCAAGCGATTCTCCTGCTTCAGCCTCCGGAGTAGCTGGGATTACAGGCATGCGCCACCACGCCCAGCTAATTTTGTATTTTTAGTAGAGATGGTGTTTCTCCATGTTGGTCAGGCTGGTCTCCAACTCCCAACCTCAGGTGATCCATCCGCCTCGGTCTCCCAAAGTGCATGAGCCACGGCAGTCAGCGTTTTTTTGAGACGGAGTCTCTCTCTATTGCCCAGGATGGAGTGCAATGTCTGACCTCAGCTCACTGCAACTTCTGCCTCCCAGTTTCAAGCAATTCTCCCACCTCAGCCTCCCGAGTAGCTGGGATTACAGGCACCCACCATCATGTCTGGCTAGTTGTTGTAGAGATGGGGTTTCACCATGTTGGCCAGGCTGGTCTTGAACTCCTGACCTCAGGTGATCCACCCACCTTGGCCTCCCAAAGTTGAGATTACAGGCATGAGCCACCGTGCCTGGCCCACAGTTTTTGGGTTTTTTTATTTTTATTTTATTTTATTTATTTATTTATTTTTTGAGACGGACTCTCGCTCTGTCACCCAGGCTGGAGTGCAGTGGCCAGATCTCAGCTCACTGCAAACTCCGCCTCCCGGGTTTACGCCATTCTCCTGCCTCAGCCTCCCGAGTAGCTGGGACTACAGGCGCCCGCCACCTCGCCCGGCTAGTTTTTTGTATTTTTTTAGTAGAGACGGGGTTTCACC
>NW_016810644.1:996441-1017872 GCF_001698545.2 Rhinopithecus bieti | reverse complement strand
TAAAAATCAGCCGGGCGCAGTGGCTCACGCCTATAATCTCAGCACTTTGGGAGGCTGAGGCGGGTGGATCACTTGAGGTCAGGAGTTCAAGACCAGCCTGGTTAACATGGTGAAACCCCATCTCTACTAAAAATACAAAAATTAGCTGGGCGTTAAATTAGCCGGGCATGGTGGCACACGCCTGTAATCCCAGCTACTTGGGAGATGGAGGCACAAGTCCCTGAGTAGCTGGGACTACAGGCTCCGGCCACCATGCCTGGCTAATTTTTTGTACTTTTAGTAGAGACAGGGTTTCACCACGTTAGGATGGTCTCGATCTACCCTGACCTTGTGATTCGGTCTCCCAAAGTGCTGGGATTACAGGCGTGAGCCACCGCACCTGGCCAATGCCATTGACTTGTATGTACACTTCCAAGTGGTTAAAATGATAAGTATCAGGGTGTTTATATCTAAAACCCTCCCCAACATCATCTTCTCTACGTCTCCGATTAATTCAGCGACTGTGGTTGAATGCCTGCCACCTTTCAAATATTAGGTCAGGCACTCAGTATCGGCAGTTTTATCCATTATAAATGCTTTAAGCTGCATAGAATTTTAAACGTGAATAACAGTGGTTATAAATCTTTAATACAAAAGCTGGCTTTAAAATTATTGGTAAAATAAGGTTAGAAATCTTGAGAATTGTTAGCATTTCTGTTTGCATTTATTGAACAAGTGGTTTTGTGCTTATCCCTGTAGAATACTATGAGATTTGCCATAAGGGTTATAAAACTATAAACTCCGGCGGGCACGGTGGCTTACGCCTGTAATCCCAACACTTTGGGAGGCCGAGGCGGGCGGATCACCTGAGGTTGGCAGTTCGAGACCAGCCTGACCAACATGGAGAAATCCCATCTCTACCAAAAATGCAAAATTAGCCGAGGGCGGTGGCGCACGCCTGTAATCCCAGCTATTCAGGAGGCGGAGGCAGGAGAATCGCTTGAACCCGGGAGGTGGAGGTTGCAGCGAGCCGAGATTGCGCCACTGCACTCCAGCCTGGGCAACACGAGTGCAACTCTGTCTAAAAAAAAAAAAAAAAAAAAATTGTTTTTTTGTAGAGTTGGTTTTCACTGTATTGCCCAGGCTGGTCTTGAACTCCTAGGCTCAAGCAATCCGCTGACCTCAGCCTCCCAAAGTGCTGGGATTGCAGGTGTGAGCTACTGCGCCTGGCACCACTGGGTCCTTTAGATACATGAAAAGATTCAAACCCAACAGTAAAGGTCAGTCAGTCACCCGATGGCAGAAACTGGGGTGCCTCTGGCATCTGGTCAGTTGAAGCCAAGGACACTGCTCAGCATTCTTCAGTGCACAGGACAGCCCCACCACGGCAGAGTATGATCCGGCTCGCGGTGACATATGTAGGTGTGATTGATGGTATTTAGAAAGAATATTATCACTTGTTTCCCGTAAGAGCGACTTAGAGCAAGAAAATGGTATTCTTTTTTTTTTTTTTTTTTTTTTTTTTTTTGAGACGGAGTCTCGCTCTGCCGCCCAGGCTGGAGTGCAGTGGCCGGATCTCAGCTCACTGCAAGCTCCGCCTCCCGGGTTGACGCCATTCTCCTGCCTCAGCCTCCCAAGCAGCTGGGACTACAGGCGCCCGCCACCCTCGCCCGGCTAGTTTTTTGTATTTTTTAGTAGAGACGGGGTTTCACCGTGTTAGCCAGGATGGTCTCGATCTCCTGACCTTGTGATCCTCCCGTCTCGGCCTCCCAAAGTGCTAGGATTACAGGCTTGAGCCACCGCGCCCGGCCGAAAATGGTATTCTTAAGGCCTTCTCCTATGAGGCTCCAAGCCAGTGTTGCCGTCGCAGAAGATGCTGGACTCGTTTTTTCCTTGAGAGAATTGTACTCAAGATGATGTACATGTCGCCCTGGGTGCCACTTGGGTGGTTTGGAGAAGTGCTCGGACACAACACGCCCTGATGAGTCAACAGCACACAGCTGGACCCGTCTTCTGGCTTGCAGTTCACGGGCTGTGTTTAACCCTCTGGTTCCTTCACAATCACGCTGGAAGATACGTTGCCTCTGAATCACGCCAGGCAGGTTCTCCCTGTGCGACTGTGTGCTGCAGGGCTGGAAATCAGGGTGGCACTCCGCTACAGCAGCAACCTGACCAGGAAGGCAAGAAGATGCTGCCATCTTTAGAGTTTGTCCTTTGACTTTACTCGATATGAATGAAGATGGAGCACTTCCCCACTGCACAACAGGAGAAGTCCAGAAAACTTTCTGGAGCTAGCGAGAGGGTGATGCAGCGGACAGCTATGGCTGATGACTGCCCTCACCTCTGACTCCCGCCTCCTCCCTGCTTTCTGAACGCACATCCATCACCAACCATAGGTTCCGGTTTGGGGTTTGTGGGCTGGAAAAAAAAAAAGGAAACCTGGCTTTCTACTAAAAAACACTTCCTTTGCCCATTTATCCAACTCAAACCCTTGGAGGGCCGCATAACATCATCCTCTGTCCCAGGCAACGAGGTGTTTCTGGAGCACTCCGGTGTATCAGGGACCTGGTCAGTTGCCATCGCTTATGTATGTGGGGCCAGGCCCTGTGCCACCGAAGAGGGGGATGTTGAAAACTTGTTACAGCTGGGAGCGGTGCCGCCTTGGTTCAAGCAGTTCTTCTGCCTCAGCCTCCCTAGTAGCTGGGATTACAGGAGTGCACCACCACGCCTGGCCAGCGTTGTGTACTTTGTATCACAATTTTAAAAAGGAAAGAGTGCCTGGGTGAGTCCTACGCACCTATTCAGAGAACTAGAGGCTTTGAGGTTATCCTCAGCCCACCCATCTCATGGGAGTGTTTTTCAAACTTGCTTTTCTCCCAGTGAGAAATCCGTCCCACACACTCTCTCTCCTGTCGGCGTGCTTCCCATTCCCCCTCCTGGTATTCACACGCTGGAGGGGTCCACTCCTCTTGGGCTGAGTCTGTAACTTGCCCCCAAGTGAGAGCATACAGCAAGCTCACGCACGTGGTTGTTGGTGTGATTCAGTTTCTCCCGGTTGTTAGAGTCTCCGTTCCTCCCTGGCTTCTCCATAGGGCCGCTCACCATGACAGCTGGCTCCACCACAGCCAGCCAGCGAGAGGGCAAGACAGAGGGCTGACCGGAGCGATGCTACCATCACAGAGGTCGGTTTTGTAGCCTAACCACAAGACTAACCAATTATCACCTCTGGCCTGTCCTACTGCTAGAAACCAGTCGCTACGCCAGGCGCGGTGGCTCACGCCTGTAATCCCAGCACTTTGGGAGGCCGAGGTGGATGAATCACGAGGTCAGGAGATCGAGACCATCCTGGTTAACACAATGAAACCCCATCTCTACTAAAAATATTTAAAAATTAGCCAGACATGGTGGCAGGCACCTTTAGTCCCAGCTACTCGGGAGCCTGAGGCAGGAGAATGGCGTGAACTCAGGAAGCAGAGCTTGCAGTGAGCGGGAGATCACACCACTGCACTCCAGCCTGGGCAACAGAGCAAGACTCTGCCTCAAAAAAAAAAAAAAGTCGCTACATCTCCCCCACAGTCAAAGGGAGGTGGTCTCACTGTGGGGTCCACTGGAAGTTGCCTGCCAGAGTCAGGTCATCCCAAATACACCCTCCAGCCGTTGGGTATGGCACCAGAAAGAAAACCATGGCCAGGTACAGTGGCTCATACCTGTCATCCCAACAATTTGGGAGGCCATGGCAGAAGGATCACTTGAGCTCGGGAGTTTGAGACCAGCCTGGGCAACATAGCAAGACCCCACCCCTACAAATAATTAGCCAAGTATGGTGGCGTGCACCTGTAGTGCCAGCTACTCAGGAGGCTGAGGCAGGAGAATCACAGGAGGTCGAGGCTGTAGTGAGCTGTGATGGCACTGCACTCCAGCCTTAGCAACAGAGTGAGACCTTGTCTCTAAAAAGCAAAAAGGGCTGGGTGCACTGGCTCACACCTGTAATTCCTGCACTTTGGGAGGCCAAGACGGGTGGATCACCTGAGGTCAGGAGTTCAAGACCAGGCCTGGCCAACATGGTGATGCCCTGTCTTTAATTAGCGAGGTGTGGTGGAAGACACCTGTAATCCCAGCTACTTGAGAGGCTGAGGCATGAGAATCGCTTGAACCCGGGAGGCAGAGGTTGCAGTGAGCTGAGATCATGCCATTGCACTCCAGCCTGGGCGACAGAGCGAGACTGGGTGGCTGTTCTGCATACTGTAGGATATTGAGCAGCATCCCTGGCCTCCCCAGTATCTCAGATATGAAAACATGTTTTGTATCTCAATTACTGAGCTTTTCAGTGTCTCCTTCGGTTCTGCACCTAAGCTGAGAGCCCCTTCATCTCACCCTGATCTCTACCCAGTTTCTAACAAGCCGTCTTGTAAGATGCCCGGACTTAAACGGTTACGGCCTGTGAAAGGGGTGAAGGGGGCTTTCATCTCTAAAAAGTCTGAACTCTGCATGGCCTGTTGCCCTGGTGATAAACTGATGCCTTGTTTTCTAAAAGGAATAAATCCCTGAGTTGCCTTTGTTCAGCTCATGGGCATTCACCCATGCACAGAGGAAAAAGTAAAACCTACGACTCAAGTACATTTTCTTTTTTTTTTTTTAGTGAGCACGTTTGAGAGTCTGCAGTTCGGACTACCCTGAGAATTGATAGGAAGGTGGGAGCCCCAGGCACTCCCAGGTCCTGTAGCAGCAGCTGGTGGGGTTCCCACTCCATGCCGTGCAGAGCCTGAACTCGGGATGACACCTGCACCTGCTCTCTGGCTGGGCTCCGGCACAGGAAGCCCTCAGCAACCCCCCGGCAGGGGCTGTGCACAGCCACACAGTGAACAGACAACAGCTCGTCGCACCACACCGTCACGGAGACAGCGGTTATTCTGAGCACCTCACCGCTGAAGAAACCAAGGCTCACAGAGGACCCTTGCATGCACAAGGTCCCACAGGTACCCAAGAATCCGAGTGCCACACAGCTTGCCCATGCTCTTTGCGGAGCACCTTGGAGCCCTCCCCCACAGGCACTGCAGGCTGGCCTGACATGGCCCACAGGTGCACGGAGCCTGTTCCTCCTCGGCCATTGCCAGGTTAGATTCCCAGGGGAAGCATCAGAGGGCCCCGCTCCCCTGCTGGCAGTGGAGCACATAAGACCAGTCAGACCCCAGGGCAGTGGTCACCTGCAGGCCAGTCCACTGCGGCCAGCACCGCCCCCTAGAAGCAGCTGGGGGCATGGGGGCCGGCAGTCCTGGGTCTCCCCGCTCAGGTGGTGCCAGCACCTCCCCCTAGAAGCAGCTGCGGGCATGGCAGTCAGCGGATGTCCGTCTCCCAGCTCAGGTGGTGCCAGGAAGCCGCGGGCATGGCAGACAGCGGCCCTCGGTCTTGCGGCTCCATCCTGGCTTTCAAATCTGCTCCAGAGGTTATCTGGGAAGGGGCTGTTCCCTCACAGAGGGAGCCTCTAAGCCCACCAGGCGGGCGCTTTCAGCCCAAAGCCTCCGGGCCACCTCCTCATCCTCAGCCTCGGGGGCCGGGGCCTTCTCTTTGAGTCCATCGAAATACTTTCCGGAAACATCCGCCAGTTCCTCTGCCACGGCCAGGTATGTGGTGGGCTGGGCGGCCAGCTGGGGGCTCTTGACCAGCAGCCAGAAGATGGGCCCTGGAATCAGACACACAGGGCATTCAGTCCACACACGCTCAGAGAGAAGTGAGGACGCCCCACTCCCCCGTCAGGGAGCTCCAGAACCCTCCTCCAGCCCGTTCCCCTTGGCTGCCTCCATCTGCAGTTCCCTTCCCTGGCACTGCCCAGGCTAATCCCTCCAGACCAGGGATCAGACCAGAAGCTGCCTCCCCCAAGGAGCCCTCCTGGCTTTGTCCGGGAGAATGGAAGCTCTCCTCCTCTTGGTTAGCCCCAGTCCTCACCCTACCCCATTTCTCCTTAAATAACTTATACTTATTAAATGCACCTAGCACCAGTCTCAGGTTAAGAATTTTTTTTTTGGCCAGGCGAGGTGGCTCAGGCCTGTAATCCCAGCACATTGGGAGGCTGAGGCGGGCGGATCGCCTGGTGTCAGGAGTTCCAGACCAGCCTGGCCAACATGATGAAACCCCATTTCTAATAAAATACAAAATTAGCTGAGTGTGGTGGCGGGTGCCTGTAATCCCAGCTGCTTGGGAGGCTGAGACAGGAGAATCCCTCGAACCTGGGAGGCAAAGGTTGGAGTGAGCCGAGATTGTGCCATTGCACTCCAGCCTGGGTGACGAGCAAAATTCCGTCTCAAAATATATTTATCTATATATTTATTTATTTATTTATTTTGGAGACCTGGTGTCTCACTCTGTCACACAGGCTGGAGTGCAGTGGCGCGATCTTAGCTCACTGTAACCTCTGCCTCCCAGGTTCAAGCAATTCTGCCTCAGCCTCCCGAATAACTGGGACTTCAGGCACCCGCCACCACGCCCAGCTAATTTTTTTTTGAGACAGAGTTTCACTCTTGTTGCCTAGGCTGGAGTGCAATGGCACGNGAGGCGGGCGGATCGCCTGGTGTCAGGAGTTCCAGACCAGCCTGGCCAACATGATGAAACCCCATTTCTAATAAAAATACAAAAATTAGCTGAGTGTGGTGGCGGGTGCCTGTAATCCCAGCTGCTTGGGAGGCTGAGACAGGAGAATCCCTCGAACCTGGGAGGCAAAGGTTGGAGTGAGCCGAGATTGTGCCATTGCACTCCAGCCTGGGTGACGAGCAAAATTCCGTCTCAAAATATATTTATCTATATATTTATTTATTTATTTATTTTTGGAGACCTGGTGTCTCACTCTGTCACACAGGCTGGAGTGCAGTGGCGCGATCTTAGCTCACTGTAACCTCTGCCTCCCAGGTTCAAGCAATTCTGTCTCAGCCTCCCGAATAACTGGGACTTCAGGCACCCGCCACCACGCCCAGCTAATTTTTTTTTGAGACAGAGTTTCACTCTTGTTGCCTAGGCTGGAGTGCAATGGCACGATCTCAGCTCACCACAACCTCCGCCTCCCGGGTTCAAGCGATTCTCCTGCCTCAGCCTCCCGAGTAGCTGGGATTACAGGCATGTGCCACCACACCCAGCTAATTTTGTATTTTAGTAGAGACAGGGTTTCTCCACGTTGGTCAGGCTGGTCTCAAACTCCCAACCTCAGGTGATCCGCCCGCCTCAGCCTCCCAAAGTGCTGGGATTAGAGGTGTGAGCCATGGCGCCCAGCCTTAATTTTTGTATTTTTAATAGAGATGGGGTTTCACCATGGTGGCCAGGCTGGTCTCGAACTCCTGACCTGAGGTAATCCACCTGCCCCAGCCTCCCAAAGTGCTGGGATGACAGGCATGGCTATTAGCCTGGCCAAGTTAAGATTCCTGATGCCAACCACTTCACCCACTCCATGTTTTTCAGGATTATAAACACTAGTTATAAAGCTTGAACTGGCTGGGGGTGGTGGCTCACACCTGTAATCTCAGCACTTTGGGAGGCTGAAGCAGGTGGATCACCTGAGGTCAGGAGTTCGAGACCAGCCTGACCAATATGGTGAAACCCCACGTCTACTAAAAATACCAAAATTAGCTGGGCGTGGTGGTGTGCACCTGTAATCCCAGCTACTTGGAGACAGGAGAATCGCTTGAACCTAGGAGGTGGAAGCTGCAGTGAGAACATCGTGCCATTATAGTCAAGCCTGGGTGACAGAGCAAGACTTCATCTCAAAAATAAATAAATAAAGCTCCAACTGTTTATTCCGCCTGTTCTCTGGGCGGGGCACTGTGCTGGCCCTTTTAAGGAAGGTCTTGTCTAACCCAGTGCCTGTGAGGTGAGTCCTGGTATGGCCTCCACTCTGCAGATGAAGAAACAGGCTCAGAGGGTAACGGCACTTCCCCAGGAGGCACGGCTGGTTTGGGGTGAAGCTGGAGTTACCCTGAGCACAGCCTGACTCCAGGAGTCAGCTCCATGGCCTCTTCCTCTGAGACACGGTTTTCTCATCGGCCAGTGGGGCTCTGCCTGCTTCTTGAGGCTGTTAGAGGTTGGCAGGCCAGGTCGACAGAGGAAAAGGACCCGTCCTGTGCCTCAGAAGACACAGGCGAGGAGCAGGCATGAGGCCCCAGGGACCGTCTCTGAGGGAGGGTCCTGGGCTCTGGGCTGAGAAAGCAGGGGTGGAGGGCTCAGCGTGGAGACCCCAGGCTGGGAGGGGACTCACCGAGCGTGGTGCTGGAGAAGGTGGAGCCATGGATGCCCGTGTGTCTGCCCAGCTCTGTCCTGGCCACGCCAGGGTGCAGGGCGTTGACAGTCACACCAGAGCCTGGGGAAGAAACAGAAGACTGAGGGAGAGGTTCAGCCTCACCTGGAAGGCTGTGGCAGCCCACACCCAGCTGCGCGGCTTCCGGGCGCTTCCTACACTCAAACCCCATCGTCCCTCTTCTCTGAAATCTTAGTGAAGTCATCTTATCTTGCAGGGCGGCTCTGCCACATGGCTGCTGGGAGCCAAGCTTTCCTGGAGGGCTTGATAAACCCAGAACACTGAGCTCACCCCGGGAGTCCAAATCGGTGGGTGAGGGTGGGATCTAAGATACTGTAACTCTGACCAGCTCCCACTGGGGCTGGCACTGCTGGTCCACAGACCATCTTTCAGAAGCAAAGGCCCGGCACAGATTCCTCAACCGCAGCACTGTGGACGCTGTGGATCGGGAGGAGTGAGGGGCCGTCCTGTGTGCTGTAGGACATTGAGCAACATCCGGGCCTTTACCCTCCAGATGCCCAGAGCAATCTCTCCCCCACCCAGCTGTGACCACTGTTGTTTCCAGGCATTGACAACTGTGGGCCACAACTGCCCCTGGTTGAGACTCACTGGCTGGAGCCAAAAGGCTGAGCTGCCTGCCCAACAGCAGCAGGGAAGGACACCTGATCCAGGCAGACTAGACCACCTGGGATGAACAGACAATCATCAGAAGAATGATCGATTAGTGATGTCTGCTTCAGGCACCAGAAGGGGGCAGGGTGGTCCCTGTGCTCTACTTTCACGGATTCTGTTGTGGAGCCACAGCTTGGCCCCCCATCAGCCTAGAAGGGCTGCTCTAGGCTCAGAGTAAAGCAAGAGGGAGGCCGAGCCTAGCGCCCCGCACCTTGCAGCCGCCGGCTCAGCTCCTTGGTGAAGAGGACGATGGCCAGCTTGCTCTGGCAGTAGGCAGCTTTGGTGTTATACTTCCTCGTCTGCCAGTTCAAGTCATCAAAGTCTATGTGCCCAGCAACATGGGCCAAGGACGAGAGGTTGATGATCCGTGAAGGGGCTGAGGCTTTCAGCTTGTCCAGCAGCAAGTTCGTCAAGAGAAAGTGACCTGGATTAAGGATGACAAAAAGGTCACTTTTGGCTCACGCCTAAAATCCCAGCACTTTGGGAGGACGACAGGGGAGGATCGCTTGAGCCCACGGGGCAGCCCCCTGCCCAGGCCTCACCCAGGTGGTTAACGCCAAACTGCATCTCGAAGCCGTCCTCGGTGGTCCAGTGGGGGCACCGCATCACGCCCGCGTTGTTGATTAGAATGTCCACTCGCTCCTCCTCTGGAACAGAGGGGTGGGGAAGGAGACATCAGGGTGAGGACAGGCCCCCGCCTGAGGCAGCAGTAGAAACAAACGTTCCTGTGCTCCCGGAACCCGTGAACATGGCCTGTGCCGGAAACAGGGTCTGTGCTGAAGTGGCCACGTCAGGAAGAGGTCATTAGGGTGAGCCCTAATCCAGTGACTGGTGTCCTTATAGGAAGGGAAAACAGAGACAGAGACACACGGGGAGAAGGCCACGCGTGGACGGAAGCGGAGACCGGAGAGGCGCAGCTCCAAGATGAGTGTGGGCGCCCCCGCTGGAAGTGGAAGAGACTGGGAGGATTACCGCCCGTCTCACAGGATCACAGCCACAGGGACACCGTGATTCAGACTGCCGGCTTCCGGACCTGTGAGGGAAAGCGCGTCTGAGGGTGTAAGCCACTGGGTTTGAGGTACCTCGTTACAGCAGGCCCAGGACACTCACACCCCCTCCATCTAAGTCTTAGGACTCTTGCCTGCAGGAGCCCCAAGGCCAAACGGGGTTACCGGTGCGAGCCCCGGCACTGCAGGTTTGCAAGTGCGGTTTCATTCCCAAGCCTGCCACCTCACTCGCACAAACAGGGCACACAGATGGAGACTGCAGCCTCAGTTTCCTCAGCTGTAAAATGCGCTGAACCACAGGGCCTTCCTCCCTATATCGCTCGGCTCGGGTTCCATAACAAAGTGCGACAGACAGGTGGTTTAAAACCTCACAGACCTGGCCAGGTGCAGTGGCTCACGTCTGTAATCCCAGCACTTTGGGAGGCCGAGGTGAGCGGATCACCTGAGGTCAGGAGTTTGAGACCAGCCTGACCAACATGGAGAAACTGCGTCTCTACTAAAAATACAAAATTAGCCGGGCGTGGTGGCGGGCACCTGTAGTGCCAGCTACTCAGGAGGCTGAGGCAGCAGAATCGCTTGAAACCGGGAGGCAGAGGCTGCAGTGAGCAGAGATCGCACCACTACACTGCAGCCTGGGCAACAAGAGCGAGACTCCATCTCAAAAAAAAAAAAAAAAAAAAAAATCACAGTCACAGAGGCTGGAAGTCCCAGATCAAGGTGTGGGCAGGGCTGGTTCCCTATGAGGGCCCTCAGGGAGAATCTGTTCTGGCCTCTCTCCTTGGCTCACAGGTGACCGTCTCCTCTCTCCCTTCTCCCTTCCTCTTCCCTTTGGAGCTGTCTCTCTAGCTGTCTTTTTTTTTTTTTCTTTTTTAAATTTTATGTGCATATATATACTTTTTTTCAGACATGGTCTCACTATGTTGCCCAGGCTGGTCTCAAACTTTTGGCCTCAAGCAATTCTCCTGCCTTGGCCTCCCAAAGTGCTGCGATTTCACTGCGGCCTATTTTTTTTTTGGAGGTGGAGTTTCATTCTTGTCGCCCAAGCTAGAGTGCAATGGCGCGATCTCAGCTCACCGCAACTTCCACCTCCCGGGTTCAAACAATTCTCCTGTCTCAGCCTCCCAAGTAGCTAGACTACAGGCATCTGCCACCACACCCGGCTAATTTTTTGTATCTTTAGTAGAGACGGGGTTTCACCATGTTGGCCAGGCTAGTCTCAAACTCCCGACCTTGTGATCCACCTGCCTCGGCCTCCCAAAGTGCTGGGATTGCAGGCGTGAGCCGCCGCACTCGGTCTATTTTTTATATTTCTTTGAGACAGGGTCTTTCTCTGACACCCACGCTGGAGTACAGTGGCGTAATCACTGCTCACTGCAGCCTCAACCTCCCAGGATCAAGCAATCTTCTTGCCTCAGCCTCACAAGTAGTTGGGGCCACAGGCACACGGCACCGTGCCCGGCTGGCACGCCTGTTTCTGTGTGGAAATTTCCCCTTTTAATAAGGACACCAGTCACTGGATTAGGGCCCACCCTAATGACCTCATTTTAACTTGAGGACCTCTGTAAACACCCACCTCTAAATGAAGTCACATGCTGAGGGACAGGGGGTCAGGATCCCAACCTATCTTTGAGGGTGGGGCACACGACGGAATTCATAATGCTCCCGAAGCGGTTTTCTTTTTTTGTTTTTTTGTTTTTTTTTTTTTTGAGATGGAGTCTCCCCCTGTCGCCCAGGCTAGAGTGCAGTGGGCAATCTCGGCTCACTGCAAATTCTGCCTCCCGGGTTCACGCCACTCTCCCGCCTCAGCCTCCCGAGTAGCTGGGACTACAGGCACCCACCACCATGACCAGCTAGTTTTTTTGTATTTTTAGTAGAGACGGGGTTTCACCGTGTTAGCCAGGATGGTCTCGATCTCCTGACCTCATGATCCGCCCGCCTTGGCCTCCCAAAGTGCTGGGATTACAGGCGTGAGCTGCCACGCCCGGCCTCCGAAGTGGCTTTCAGCGGGGATCATGAATTAGGTGTCTAGTGCGTAACACACCGAGACACCGTCTCATTTTCTGTGTGAGAAGGAGGGGTTGGGGTTGCAGCACACCCGTCATGAATACGAGCTCCGGAGGAGGACAGACGAGTTCAAACCCTGGCTCCACCCAGACCAGCTGCCTAACCCTGGCCAAGTCACATCGCTTCTCTGTGACGCAGTTTACTCCTCATAAAAAATAAATAACATCACCTGCCTGGTACAACTGTATAGTTACTCATTCGGTAAGTATTTTCTAAGCATCTATTACTGGGCACTGGAAATACAGAGTGTACAGCACAGCCGAGGCCCCGTCCGCGTAGACAGCACATTCCAGTGGGGCTGAGAGCCGCTTCCACTCGTGAGAGAATCTACCCGGAACAGAGCTGTGTGGAAGCTGACAGCAGGCCCCTCTCAGGAGCTGACACAAAAGCTGGGACCAGGAAAATGAGGCGGGGCGCACGTGCAGAGACCCAGGGAAGGGGAATGCAGGCAGCAGGCACAGCGTGGGTGAGGAGGCCCCAAGGCGGGAGCAGGGAAGACTCCACTCACAGCTGGGCACCCAGGAGTGCCGCCGGCTTCTGTTGTTGTGGTTTGTTTTATTCTTTTTTTTTGAGATGAAGTCTCACTCTGCCACCCAGGCTGCAGTGCCGTGGTGTGATCTAGGCTCACTGCAACCTCTACAGCCTGGGTTCAAGTGATTCTCCTGCCTCAGCCTCCCGAGTACTGGGATTACAGGTGCCTGCCACCATGCCTGGCTAATTTTTGCATTTTTAGTAGAGATGGGGTTTCACCATCTTAGTCAGGCTGGTCTTGAATTCTTAACCTTGTGATCCACCCACCTCCGCCTCCCAAAGTGCTGGGATTACAGGTGTGAGCCACCACACCCAGCCTGTTTCTTTTTTTCTTTTTATGAGAGGGAATCTCACTCAGTGGCCCAGGCTGGAGTGCAGTGGCACGATCTCCACTCACTGCAACCTCCACTGCCAGGGCTCAAACGATCCTCCCACCTCAGCCTTCCACACAGCTGAAACCACAGGCACCCGACACCACAAGCAACCACTTTTAAAATTTTTTGTAGAGATGGGGTTTGGCTGTGTTGCCCAGGCTGATCTCAAACTTCTGAGCTCAAGCAATCCACCCACCTTGGCCTCCCAAAGTGCTGGGATTACAGGCATGGGCCACAGTGCCTGGCCTGTTGTTTTGTTTATGTGGGAACTGCCTCAACCTTTTTTTTTTGGACACAGGGTCTCACCCCGAGTGCAGTGGTACAATCAAAGCTCACTGCAGGCCGGGCGTGGTGGCTCATGTCTGTAATCCCAGCACTTTGGGAGGGCGAGGCGGGCGGATCACCTGAGGTCAGGAGTTCGAGACCAGCCTGACCAACATGAAGAAACGCCGTCTCTATTAAAAATACAGAATTAGCCAGGCATGGTGGCGCATGCCTGTAATCCCAGCTACTTGGAAGGCTGAGGCAGGAGAATCACTTGAACCCAGGAGGCGGAGGTTGTAGTGAGCCGAGTTCATGCCATTGCACCAGCCTGGGCAACAAGAGCAAAACTCCGTCACAAAAAAAAGCTCACTGTAGCCTCAACCTCCCAGGCTCAAGCAATCTTCCCACCTCAGCCTCCCAAGTAGTTGGGACTACAGGTGCACACCATCACACCTGCCTAATTGTTTTTGTGCCCCCGAGTAGCTGGATTACAGGTGTGCACCACCATGCCTGGCCACTTTTTGTATTTTTAGTAGAGATGGGGGTCTCCCCATGTTTACCAGGCTGGACTCGAACTCCTGACCTCAAGTGACCTGCCCCCCGCCCCCCACTTTGGCTTCCCAAAGTGCTGGGATTACAGGTGCGAGCCACCTCGCCCAGCTGGGAATCTCATGCCGTGGGCATTTATAAAATAACGACTGTTGCCAGGCATGGTGGCTCATGCCTGTAATCCTAGCACTTTGGGGGCCGGGCGCGGTGGCTCAAGCCTGTGATCCCAGCACTTTGGGAGGCCGAGATGGGCGGATCACGAGGTCAGGAGATCGAGACCATCCTGGCTAATACGCTGAAACCCCGTCTCTACTTAAAAATACAAAAACACTAGCCGGGTGACGAGGCGGGCGCCTGTAGTCCCAGCTACTCGGGAGGCTGAGGCAGGAGGATGGCGTAAACCCGGGAGGCGGAGCTTGCAGTGAGCTGAGATCGCGCCACTGCACTCCAGCCTGGGCGACAGACACAGACTCCGTCTCAGTAAAAAAAAGACTGTCACTTGCTGAGGCGTTCCACACACCAGACACTGGGTGGAGGCATTTATGGAGAACAGGACAGAGATCCTGTGATGTGATGTGCTGATGTCTGTGTTTCAGTTGGGGGACGTGAGTGAGCTCAGACGGGTTGGCCTGAGATCACTCAGTCAGGGGCACGTGGAGTGAGAGTTGGCAGACAGGACTGACCATGCCGCTTCTCACCCTCAGGGACTATGTCACCGGTGGGGCTTGTCCCAGCAAGGCCATCATCCCTGGGAAGACGGTCATCGTGACGGGCGCCAACACAGGCATCGGGAAGCAGACCGCCTTGGAACTGGCCAAGAGAGGTAAAATCTCCCCTGCTTTGGCTCTCAGAGAGATATTTGCACATCCATGCTCATTGCAGCATTATTCACAGTCCGAAAGTGGAAGCAAGCCAGGCACCCATCCACAGATGAACAGAAAAACAGAATGTGGCCTCTGTAGACAGTGGTATATGATTCAGCCTTAAAAACAAAGGGCATTCTGGCTGGGCGTGGTGGCTCACGCCTGCAATCTCAGCACTTTGGGAGGCTAAGGCGGATGGATCAGCAGGTCAGGAGTTCGAGACCAGCCTAACCAACATGGTGAAACCCCATCTCTACTAAAAATACAAAAATTAGCCAGGCATTGTAGTGGGTGGCTGTAATCCCAAGCTACCCGAGAGGCCTGAGGCAGGAGAATCACTTGAACCCGGGAGGCAGAGGTTACAGTGAGCCGAGATCGCACCACTGCACTGCAGCCTGGGCAGCAGAGCGGGACTCCATCTTCAAAACAAAGCAAAACAAAACAAAACAAAAAGTAAGGTCATTGAAACAGATCAAACCTTGAGGACATTCTACGAAGTGAAATCAGTCAGTCGACAGAAGAGCAAATACTGTATGATTCCACTTAGAGGAGCTACCTAGAGTTAAATTCATAGAGAAGTTTGAATGGTGGCTTGCCAGGGCTTGGGAGGGGAGGGGAGAATGGGGAGTTAATTGTTTAATGGGCACAGAAGTTTAGCTTGGGAAGACGAAACAGTTTGAGAAATAGGTGGTTGTAATGGTTGCACAACATTAGAAATTATTATTACTGCTTTTTTTTGAGAGGGAGTTTTGCTCTTGTCGCCCAGGCTGGAGTACAGTGGTGTGACCTCAGCTCACTGCAACCTCCACCTCCTGGGTTCAAGTGATTCTCCTGCCTCAGCCTCCCGAGTGGCTGGGACTACAGGCGTGTGGCACCACAACCAGCTAATTTTGTATTTTTATTAGAGACGGGGTTTCTCCATGTTGGCCTTGTCTTGAACTCCTGACCTCAAGTGATCCACCCGCCTTGGCCTCCCAAAGTGCTGGGATTACAGGCGTGAGCCACCGCGCCCGGCCAGGCGTGGATTATTATTCTAAATCTTTTTCCATCCTGGGTTTTCAGGAGGCAACATCATCCTGGCCTGCCGAGACATGGAGAAGTGTGAGGCGGCGGCAAAGGACATCCGCGGGCAGACTCTCAATCACCACGTCAATGCCCGGCACCTGGACTTGGCTTCCCTCAAGTCCATCCGAGAGTTTGCAGCAAAGATCATTGAAGGTAGGAGGAGAACGCTGGCCGTGTGGGATGAGGACTGGGAGAGGCGGCTCCCAGGGCCAGGCTCTGAGGAGTGAATGAAGCAAGCAAACTTTAGAGCAGAGTTTTGGCAAACCATGGGCTAGGGGCCAAATCCAGTTGCTGCCTTTTTTTGTACAGCCTGCAAGCAATGACTTTATTTATTCATTTATTTATTATTGTTATTTTTTTGAGACAGAGTCTCACTCTGTCGGCCAGGCTGGAGTGCAACGGCACGATCTCGGCTCACTGTAACCTCTGCCTCCTGGCTTCAAGCACGGAGCCTCCTGAGTAGCTGGGATTAAGGTGCCCGTGACCACACCCTGCTAATTTTTTATTTTTAGTAGATACGGGGTTTCACCACGTTAGCCACGCTGGTCTCGAACTCCTGACCTCAGGTGATCCACCTGCCTCAGCCTCCCAAAGTGCTGGGATTACAGGCGTGAGCCACTGTGCCCGGCCTGAATGATTAGTTTGTTTGAGACAGGGTCTGTCTCTGTCACCCAGGCTAGAGTGCAGTGGCGCAAACACAGCTCCCTGCAGCCTTGACCTCCTGGGCTCAAGTGATCCTCCTGCCTCAGACTCCTGAGTAGCTGGGGCTATGGAAGCACACCACCGCATCTGGCTAATTTTTTCTTTTTTTTTTTGAGACAGGGTCTTGCTCTGTCACCCAGGCTAGAGTGCAGTGGTGCAATCATGGCTCATTGCAGTCTCAGTCTGCTGGGCTCAAGTGATCCTCCCACTTCCAAGTAGCTGGGAGTATAGGCTTATGCCACCACACAGAGTAATTATTATATATATATATATATATATATATATAATAATTACTCTGTGTGGTGGCATAAGCCTATACTCCCAGCTACTTGGAAGTGGGAGGATCACTTGAGCCCAGCAGACTGAGACTGCAATGAGCCATGATTGCACCACTGCACTCTAGCCTGGGTGACAGAGCAAGACCCTGTCTCAAAAAAAAAAAGAAAAAATTAGCCAGATGCGGTGGTGTGCTTCCATAGCCCCAGCTACTCAGGAGTCTGAGGCAGGAGGATCACTTGAGCCCAGGAGGTCAAGGCTGCAGGGAGCTGTGTTTGCGCCACTGCACTCTAGCCTGGGTGACAGAGACAGACCCTGTCTCAAACAAACTAATCATTCAGGCCGGGCACAGTGGCTCACGCCTGTAATCCCAGCACTTTGGGAGGCTGAGGCAGGTGGATCACCTGAGGTCAGGAGTTCGAGACCAGCGTGGCTAACGTGGTGAAACCCCGTATCTACTAAAATAAAAAATTAGCAGGGTGTGGTCACGGGCACCTTAATCCCAGCTACTCAGGAGGCTCCGTGCTTGAAGCCAGGAGGCAGAGGTTACAGTGAGCCGAGATCGTGCCGTTGCACTCCAGCCTGGCCGACAGAGTGAGACTCTGTCTCAAAAAAATAACAATAATAAATAAATGAATAAATAAAGTCATTGCTTGCAGGCTGTACAAAAAAAGGCAGCAACTGGATTTGGCCCCTAGCCCATGGTTTGCCAAAACTCTGCTCTAAAGTTTGCTTGCTTCATTCACTCCTCAGAGCCTGGCCCTGGGAGCCGCCTCTCCCAGTCCTCATCCCACACGGCCAGCGTTCTCCTCCTACCTTCAATGATCTTTGCTGCAAACTCTCGGATGGACTTGAGGGAAGCCAAGTCCAGGTGCCGGGCATTGACGTGGTGATTGAGAGTCTGCCCGCGGATGTCCTTTGCCGCCGCCTCACACTTCTCCATGTCTCGGCAGGCCAGGATGATGTTGCCTCCTGAAAACCCAGGATGGAAAAGATTTAGAATAATAATCCACGCCTGGCCGGGCGCGGTGGCTCACGCCTGTAATCCCAGCACTTTGGGAGGCCAAGGCGGGTGGATCACTTGAGGTCAGGAGTTCAAGACAAGGCCAACATGGAGAAACCCCGTCTCTAATAAAATACAAAATTAGCTGGTTGTGGTGCCACACGCCTGTAGTCCCAGCCACTCGGGAGGCTGAGGCAGGAGAATCACTTGAACCCAGGAGGTGGAGGTTGCAGTGAGCTGAGGTCACACCACTGTACTCCAGCCTGGGCGACAAGAGCAAAACTCCCTCTCAAAAAAAAGCAGTAATAATAATTTCTAATGTTGTGCAACCATTACAACCACCTATTTCTCAAACTGTTTCGTCTTCCCAAGCTAAACTTCTGTGCCCATTAAACAATTAACTCCCCATTCTCCCCTCCCCTCCCAAGCCCTGGCAAGCCACCATTCAAACTTCTCTATGAATTTAACTCTAGGTAGCTCCTCTAAGTGGAATCATACAGTATTTGCTCTTCTGTCGACTGACTGATTTCACTTCGTAGAATGTCCTCAAGGTTTGATCTGTTTCAATGACCTTACTTTTGTTTTGTTTTGTTTTGCTTTGTTTTGAAGATGGAGTCCCGCTCTGCTGCCCAGGCTGCAGTGCAGTGGTGCGATCTCGGCTCACTGTAACCTCTGCCTCCCGGGTTCAAGTGATTCTCCTGCCTCAGGCCTCTCGGGTAGCTTGGGATTACAGCCACCCACTACAATGCCTGGCTAATTTTGTATTTTAGTAGAGATGGGGTTTCACCATGTTGGTTAGGCTGGTCTCGAACTCCTGACCTGCTGATCCATCCGCCTTAGCCTCCCAAAGTGCTGAGATTGCAGGCGTGAGCCACCACGCCCAGCCAGAATGCCCTTTGTTTTAAGGCTGAATCATATACCACTGTCTACAGAGGCCACATTCTGTTTTCTGTTCATCTGTGGATGGGTGCCTGGCTTGCTTCCACTTTCGGACTGTGAATAATGCTGCAATGAGCATGGATGTGCAAATATCTCTCTGAGAGCCAAAGCAGGGGAGATTTTACCTCTCTTGGCCAGTTCCAAGGCGGTCTGCTTCCCGATGCCTGTGTTGGCGCCCGTCACGATGACCGTCTTCCCAGGGATGATGGCCTTGCTGGGACAAGCCCCACCGGTGACATAGTCCCTGAGGGTGAGAAGCGGCATGGTCAGTCCTGTCTGCCAACTCTCACTCCACGTGCCCCTGACTGAGTGATCTCAGGCCAACCCGTCTGAGCTCACTCACGTCCCCAACTGAAACACAGACATCAGCACATCACATCACAGGATCTCTGTCCTGTTCTCCATAAATGCCTCCACCCAGTGTCTGGTGTGTGGAACGCCTCAGCAAGTGACAGTCTTTTTTTTACTGAGACGGAGTCTGTGTCTGTCGCCCAGGCTGGAGTGCAGTGGCGCGATCTCAGCTCACTGCAAGCTCCGCCTCCCGGGTTCACGCCATTCTCCTGCCTCAGCCTCCCGAGTAGCTGGGACTACAGGCGCCCGCCTCGTCACCCGGCTAGTTTTTTTGTATTTTTTAGTAGAGACGGGGTTTCAGCGTATTAGCCAGGATGGTCTCGATCTCCTGACCTCGTGATCCGCCCATCTCGGCCTCCCAAAGTGCTGGGATCACAGGCTTGAGCCACCGCGCCCGGCCCCCAAAGTGCTAGGATTACAGGCATGAGCCACCATGCCTGGCAACAGTCGTTATTTTATAAATGCCCACGGCATGAGATTCCCAGCTGGGCGAGGTGGCTCGCACCTGTAATCCCAGCACTTTGGGAAGCCAAAGTGGGGGGCGGGGGGCAGGTCACTTGAGGTCAGGAGTTCGAGTCCAGCCTGGTAAACATGGGGAGACCCCCATCTCTACTAAAAATACAAAAAGTGGCCAGGCATGGTGGTGCACACCTGTAATCCAGCTACTCGGGGGCACGAGAATTGCTGAGGCACAAAAATTGCTTGAACCTGGAAGTCGGGGATTGCTGGGATTACAGGCTTGAGCCACCGCGCCCGGCCTTTTTTATTTTTTTTTGAGGCAGAGTCTCACTCTGTAGCCCAGGCTGGAGTGCAGTGGCATGATCTCAGCTCACTGTAACCTCCGCCTCCCAGGTTCAAGCGATTCTCCTGCCTCAGCCTCCTGAGTGGCTGGGATTACAGGCACGTGCCACCATGCCCAGCTAATTTATTTTGTATTTTTAGTAGAGACCGAGATTTACCACGTTGGTCAGGCTGGTCTCAAACTCCTGACCTTGTAATCCACCTGCCTTGGCCTCCCAAAGTGCTGCAATTACAGGGGTGAGCCACCACACCTGACAACCTCTCTTATCTTGCATCTCTCCTCTGACTGAGCCTTCTGCTCCCTCTTATAAGGACCCTAGAAGACTACAAGGCAGGCCTGGCACAGTGCCTCACACATGTAATCCCAGCACTTTGGGGGGCAAAGACGGGAGGATCACTTGAGGTAAGGAGTTCAAGACCAGCCATGGCCAACACGCTGACACCCCATCTCTACTAAAAATACAAAAATTAGCAGGGTTTGGTGGTGCGCGCCTATAGACTCAGCTACTCAAGAGGCTGAGGTGGGAGGATCACGTGAGCCCAGGGAGGCTGAGGCTGCAGTGAGCTGTGACAGCATGACTGCACTCCAGCCTGGGGGACAGAGAGACCTTGTCTCAAAAAAAAAAAAAAAAAAAGACATGATAATCATAAGATCCTTCACTTGGCTGACCACAGTGGCTCATGCCTGTAGCCAGCACTTTGGGAGGCCGAGGTGGGCAGATCACCTGTGGTCAGGAGTTGGAGACCAGCCTGACCAACATGGAGAAATCGCATGGAAAATACAAAATTAGCCAGGCGCTGGGCACGGTGGCTCACGCCTGTAATCCCAGCACTTTGGCAGGCCAAGGCAGGCAGATCACGAGGTCAGGAGATGGAGACCATCCTGGCTAACACAGTGAAACTCCATCTCTACTAAAAATACAAAAAATTAGCCAGGCATGGTGGCGGGCGCCTGTAGTCCCAGTTACTTGGGAGGCTGAGGCAGGAGAATGGCGTGAACCCAGGAGGCAGAGTTTGCAGTGAGCCGAGATCGCGCCACTGCACTCCAGCCCGGGCGACCGAGCGAGACTCCGTCTCAAAAAAAAAATAAAAAGAAATTAGCCAGGCGTGGTGGCACATGCCTGTAATCCCAGCTACTCAGGAGGTTGAGGCCGGAGAACTGCTTGAACCCGGGAGGCGGAGTCTGTGGTGAGCCAAGGTCGCGCCATTGCGCTCTAGCCTGGGCAACAAGAGCAAAACTCCGTCTCAAAAAAAGGATCCTTCACTTAACACATCAGCAAGAACCTCTGACACCTGAGGTAAAGTACTCACACGTTCCGAGGATTAGGAAGTGGACCCCTCTGTGGAGCCATGACTCTGCCCACCACACCCATGTCCCACAGAGGCTAATGCTGGAAACAAGCCAGTGTCCAGCAACAGGAGGCTGAGCAGGTAAACAGCACTGCACCCACAGGAGGGAAGGGCACCATGCAATACAGTGTCCACCAGCCACCGAGGCTAATTTTTTTTTTTTTTTTGAGACGGAGTCTCGCTCTGTCTCCCAGGCTGGAGTGCAGTGGCCGGATCTCAGCTCACTGCAAGCTCCGCCTCCCAGGTTTACGCCATTCTCCTGCCTCAGCCTCCCCAGTAGCTGGGACTACAGGCGCCGCCACCTCACCCGGCTAGTTTTTTTTTTGTATTTTTTAGTAGAGACGGGGTTTCACCGTATTAGCCAGG
>NW_016810644.1:988824-994154 GCF_001698545.2 Rhinopithecus bieti | reverse complement strand
TCTAAAAAAAAAAAAAAAAAAACAAAAAAAAACAAAAATTAGCCAGGTGTGGTGGCGCTCACCTGTAGTCCCAGCTATTCAGGAGGCTGAGGCAGGAGAATCACTCGAACTCGGGAGGCAGAGGTTGCAGTGAGCTGAGATCGCCTTACTGCATTTCAGCCTGGCGACAGAGTGAAACTCTGTCAAAACAAAACAAAACAAAACAAAACAAAAACACACCTTAGTCCTGTAGACCTTAAGCTCTCACCATCTCAAACGTATTAAACCAGTTACACGATGACGAATGCTGTATAATTTCACTTACATGAGGCATTTGGAGGAGTCAAATTCATAGAGACAGAAAATAGAGTGGTGGCTGCCAGGGGCCGGAGGAGATGAGACTGGGAAGTCGCAGGATTTGTGTTTTTTTGGTTTTGTTTTGTTTTTGAGATGGAGTCTTGGTCTGTCGCCCAGGCTGGAGTGCAGTGGCCGGATCTCAGCTCACTGCAAGCTCCGCCTCCTGGGCTTTCGCCATTCTCCTGCCTCAGCCTCCCGAGGAGCTGGGACTACAGGCGCCCGCCACCTCGCCCAGCTAGTTTTCTGTATTTTTTAGTAGAGACGGGTTTCACCGTGTTAGCCAGGATGGTCTCAATCTCCTGACCTCATGATCCGCCCGTCTCGGCCTCCCAAAGTGCTGGGATTACAGGCTTGAGCCACCACGCCCGGCCTAGTTTTGTTTTTTGAGAGACAGTCTCACTGCGTCGCCCAGGCTGGAGTGCAGTGGTGTGATCTCGGCTCACTGCAACCTCCGCCTCCTGGGTTCAAGCAATTCTCCTGCCTCAGCCTCCCGAATAGCTGGGGCTACAGGCGTGTGCCACCATGCCCAGCTAATTTTTGTATTTTTAGTAGAGATGGGGTTTCACCATGTTGGCCAGGATGGTCTCAAACTCCTGACCTCAGGTGATCCACCTGACTCACCCTCCCAAAGTGCTGGTATTACAGGCATGAGTCACTGCACCAGCCCGAAAGCTGTTGTTGCTGTTGTTGTTGTTGTTGTTGTTGTATTTGAGACGGAGTCTTACTCTGTCCCCAGGCTAGAGTGCAGCGGCGTGATCTTGGCTCACTGCAACCTCTGCCTCCCAGGTTCAAGCCATTCTCCTACCTCAGCCTCCTGAGTTGCTGGGATTACAGGTACCCACCACTAACCCCAGCTAATTTTTGTATTTTTAGTAGAGATGAGGTTTCACCATGTTGGCCAGGCTAGTCTCGAGCTCCTGTCTTCAGATGATCGACCTGCCTGAGCCTCCCAAAGTGCTGGGATTGCAGGGGTGAGCCACTACACCTGGCCGGGAAGCTTTTTTTTTTTTTTTTTGAGATGGAGTCTCGCTCTGTCGTCCAGGCTGGAGTGCAGTGGCCGGATCTCAGCTCACTGCAAGCTCCTCCTCTGGGGCTTACACCATTCTCCTGCCTCAGCCTCCCGAGTAGCTGGGACTACAGGCGCCCGCCACCTCGCCCGGCTAGTTTTTCATATTTTTTAGTAGAGACGGGGTTTCACCATGTTCGCCAGGATAGTCTCGATCTCCTGACCTCGTGATCCACCCACCTTGGCCTCCCAAAGTGCTGGGATTACAGGCTTGAGCCACCGCGCCCGGCCAGGGGAAGCTGTTTTTAAATAGATACAGAGTTTGTTTGCAAAATAATAAAAAGACCTGAAGGTCTTTTGTGCAACCATGTTGCACAACTAAAAGTAAAAATTTTAGGCTGGGCATGGTGGCGGTAATCCCAGCACTTTCAGAGGCCAAAGTGTAGAATAGCATGAGCCCAGAAGTTTGAGACCAGCTTGGACAACACGGCAAAACCTTATCTCTACAAAAAATACAAAAATTAGCAGGTTTGGTGGCATGCATCTGCAGCCTCAGCTACTTGGGAGGCTGAGGTGGGAGGATTGCTTGAGCCCAGGAGGTCAAGGCTATGATGAGCTGTGATTGTGCCACTGCACCCCAGCCTGGGTGACAGAGCAAGACCCTGTCTCAAAAATAATAATAATAAATGTTTAAATTTAATAACACGGGCAATTGGTTCAGATGCTCATTTTCTCAACCTTGAAAAAAAAAACAGAACACTGTTTTCTCTATGTCTTTTCTCCTTTTCTGTAAACTGAAATCCTAATATCACTGACCTCCAGGACAGGGATCAGCAACCTTTTTCTACAAACAGCAAGATAGTAAATAATTTCAGACTTGTGACCCATACAGTTGCACCTCCTCTGCCATAGTAACTGGGAAGCAGTCATAGATGATATGAAAACAAGTGAGCATAGCTGTGTTCCCATAAAATTTTATTTTCAAAAATAAGCAGTGGGCCATAGTCTGCCAGCTCCTGTTTGAGAGTCTCGCTCCGATGCCCAGGCTGGAGTGCAGTGACGCAATCTCAGCTCACTGCAACCTCGGCCTCCTGGGTTCAAGCTATTCTCCTGCCTCAGCCTCATGAGTAGCTGGGATTACAGGTGCTCGCCAACACGCGTAGCTAATTTTTGTATTTTTAGTAGAGACGGGTTTTGCTGTGTTGGCTAGGCTGGTTTCGAACTCCGGACCTCAGGTGATCCACCTGCCTCAGCCTCCCAAAGTGCTGGAATTGCAAAATGTGAGCCACCATGCCTGGCTACCTGTCATTGAATTTGGAAGGATGACATGAAGTCATTCATAACAACGACTTAATCCATGGTAAGTGCCAGAACATTGCTGGCTGTTAGTATGGTTATTATAAAGAGAACAACGCATGCAAATTCCTCCTCTGAAGACCTCCTACCTGATTCCCAGACATACCCAAGAGAGTTAGAACATCTATTTGGACTCCAGGTGGGCTGTGCACCCCTTTACCATTTTCCTGGTGGTTAAGTTGCTGGTCGGCATTGGGTGCTGTCCCAGGTGCTGAGAGGATTCTCCCACAATGCCCTTTGCTTTCCCCATCAGAGGGTTTATGGCACCCAATTCTCATTCTCATTCTCTCTCTCCTTTCTTGTTCTTCTCTAACTCTCCTCTCTCTCTCCCCCCTCTCCTTTTTCTCTTCCTCTCTCTCTCCTCTGTCTTCTCTGTCTCCTCTCTTTTCTTCCTCTCTCTCTCACACAGTCTTTCCCTTCCTTTCTCTTTCTCTTTCCTCTCTTTCTTCCTCTCTCTCTCCCTCTCCTTCCTTCTCTCTGTCTTCCTCTCTCCTTCTCTCTTCCTCTCTCTCCTTTTTTCTTCCTCTCTCTCTTCTTCTTTCTCTTCCTCTCCCCCCAACTCTGTCTCCCTACATACATCTTGAGAAGCCTCAGCAGTGTAAGGTAAGTTTAGCTGTCCTGAAGCTGTGCAGAGATAAGCACAGGGGCCAACGAGCTCCAGTTGTCCCAGACTCCAGCCGTTTGTGTCTTTCCAGCCCAAGCAGCTCCCCAGCTTCTTGCCGGCCCCAGCCATCACCAAAGGGCACACAGACAAGCTGCCTCCACCAGGGCCTGTGCAGATGGTAGGTTTTTGAGCAAAATAAATATGGTCCTTGTCTGAAGCCACTGAGTTTTAGAATAATTTGTTATATGGCTGTAGTAACTGGAATGATTGATCTAGGTTTATTTATTTTATTCATCCTCACTGCATGCAGCACATGGCATGGCTCAATAACTAGAAGGAAAGAAGAGAAGAAGGGAGGGAAGGGCAGAGGGTGGACAGGAGAGGATGGTAGGAAGGAAAGAAGACAGGAAAGGAGCATGTTGGTGGCCTTGCCTGCAAACTGAGCAGACACCACGCAAACAGGTGACCTCCCAGTTAAGACGGAGGGGACTCAGGGCTCAGGCGGGGCGGAAGGCCCCTGTGTTGGAGAGCTGGGCAAGCTTTCTGTAGGAAATGATGGGGATCACGGCCATGTGAGCCAGCAAGATTTCCTCCAGCCAGGAAGGAGACTCCAGGCTGTGGGAACAGCTTAAGCAGAAGGCAGGGGACAGGAATGCATGAGAGCTATTGTGGGAGGGGGGAGGGGCTGCCTGGGTTGGCATGCAGGGTATGGGAGGGGGTGGAAGGGATGAGGCAGGAGCCATCAGTAAAGGACCCAGAGCATGGCTCCAATGCCATGGTAGGAAGCTTGGCATAGACTCAGAGGGTGCTGGGTACCACTGAAGAGTGTTGAGCCACGGAGGGTCATGGGCAGATACATGCTTTAGAATTGCTGTTTTTTCTGGCTGAGATGTAGGGTATGGACTGGAGAGGAGCACAGGGGACACAGGAAGGGCAGTTCTAGAAGGAGGAACTGTCCCACTAAGGAAAGTCAAGTAACTTCCTCGGTATCCATTCTTCCCTTCCGGCTCACGGCACTAGAGCCACTGATTAATAGCTGGGTGCTATTCATCTCTCTCTCTCTCTCTCCCCTCTTTCTCTCCCCTTCTTCTGTGTCTCCTCTCTCTCTCTCTCTCCCTCTCTCTCTCCCCCTCTTTCTCTCCCCCTCCTCTCTCTCTCATCTCTCTCATCTCTCTCTCTCCTCTGTATCTCTTCTCTTTCTCTCTCTCTCTTATCTCTCTCTCCCTCTTTCTCTCCCCCCTGTGTCTCCTATCTCTTTCTCTCCCCCTTCATCTCTCTCTTCCTCTCTGTTTCTCTCTCTCTTCCTCTTTCTCCCTCTCTCTCTCTTCCTGTTTTCCTTTGTCTCTCCCTCTTCCCCCAACTTTCCCTCCCTACACACATCTTGAGAGGCCTCAGCAGTGTAAGATAAGTTTAACTCCCCCATGGCTGGGCATGGTGGTGCACGCCTATAATCCTAACACTTTAGGAGGCCGAGGCAGGCGGATCACTTGAGATCAGGAGTTTGAAACCAGCCTAGCCAACATGAAACCCTGTCTCTACTACAAGTACCAAAAAATCAGCTGGCATAGTGGCTCACGCCTGTAGTCCCAGCTACTCGGAAGGCTGAGGCAGGAGAATCGCTTGAACCCGGGAGTCAGAGGTTGCAGTGAGCAGAGATCGCACCTCTGCCCTCCAGCCTGGGCGACAGAGCGAGATTCTGTCTCAGAAAAAGTAAGACGAGGCTGGTGGCTCACGCCTGTAATCCCAGGACTTTGGGAGGCCAAGGCAGGTGGATCACGAGGTCAGGAGATTGAGACCATCCTGGCTAACACGGTGAAACCCCGTCTCTACTAAAAATACAAAAAATTAGCCGGGTGTGGTGGTGGGTGCCTGTAGTCCCAGCTACTCGGGAGGCTGAGGCAGGAGAATGGCGTGAACCAGGGAGGCGGAGCTTGCAGTGAGCCGAAATGGTGCCACTGCACTCCAGCCTGGGCGACAGAGCGAGGCTAACCAGGAAGGAAGGAAGGAAGGAAGGAAGGAAGGGAGGGA
>NW_016810644.1:936840-986986 GCF_001698545.2 Rhinopithecus bieti | reverse complement strand
GGAAGGAAGGAAGGAAGGAAGGAAGGAAGGAAGGAAGGAAGGAAGGAAGGAGACCCTGATATTCAGGGAGCTGAGAGTGAAATCACTGGCTCCAACCCAGGATCCAAACTCAAGTCTGTCTGGGGTTCTATCCCCGTCACCACCCCCTCCCCGACCCATCCACCACAGACCTGGGAAGGAGCCAGGCTCCTCCGGTTTCAGGAAAGGGCAGCACAAACCGCCCCTCCACGATCCCTCCCAGAGAGCAAACAGCTCTGGGCCGCCGCAAGTCTCCCTCCTCTTCCTGCCAGGCCGGTTCCCAGACCCACCCTCCCTGTGCCATAAGCGCCTCTCCCCGCACCCTCACCAGGGCTGGCTGGTCTCAGAGGAACGCCCAGGAAAAACCTACCCGAACCCCTTTCCGCTGGGAAGGGGACCCGCCTGGGCTTCCTGACTGCCGAGGAGACCTCCCTCATCGCACACTTAGAGCTGCCTGCGTTTTCCTTCCTTCCTCAAGAGGGCTGGGAAGTCTAGAGACTCAGGGTTGGGCCAGCCCATTAGCATAAGCATTCAGCCACCGTCTCAGCTGCTACGGTCATTGCTGTCACCATCAACGTGACCGTCTCACACCTCACTTCCTCCGGCCAGCCACACCCCTACACATTTAACCCGCCAGCCTCCCTAAGGTTTCCTCTGTCTGAAATCCTCTCCGCATTCCTGGCTCATTGTCGAAATTGAGGTCAAAACCGCCTCCTTCCCTGACCACCCTATCTGAAGCAGCCGCACCTGCCTACTCGTAGTCACTCCGTCCCTTCACCTCTGTTTCGTTTCCTCTGCAGCGTTTACCACAATCTGAAAGTCTTTTTTTTTTTTTTTTTTAAGACGGAGTCTCTCTCTGTCACCCAGGCTGGAGTGCAGTGGCCAGATCTCAGCTCACTGCAAGCTCCGCCTCCCGGGTTCACGCCATTCTCCTGTCTCAGCCTCTGGAGTAGCTGGGACTACAGGCGCCCGCCTCGTCGCCCGGCTAGTTTTTTGTATTTTTTAGTAGAGACGGGGTTTCACAGTGTTAGCCAGGATGGTCTTGATCTCCTGACCTCGTGATCGCCCGTCTCGGCCTCCCAAAGTGCTGGGATTACAGGCTTGAGCCACCGTGCCCGGCCTGAAAGTCTTATTCATGTAGGTGTCTACTTGTTTATCTCCCCACCACACCCACTAGGATGACAATATCACAAGGGCTGGGGTTTCATCTGTCTCCTCCTCCTCTGTATCTCCAACACATAAAGCATGCTTGGCACACCGTAGGTGCTTAAGTATTTGCTACTATGTCACTTTGGGATTTTGCATAGGACACTCCCAGTGCTTAGAATGTCAATCCTTGCTTCATTGTCCTTGGCAAACTCCTATTCATCCTTTGAAACCCCATCCATTTATCCCTTAACCAAGAAAGGCTTCTGTGCCTCATACAACCACCCATAAAGCTGGATTAGGGCTTTCTCTGGGGACACATATGCCCTGTGCCACACTTCCATTAGTGCACATATCCCCCATGAATTGTGCACACCAGCAGGGTCTAGAGTAAGGCACACATTTTGTCTCAGGAACTACGTATTGAATGAATTAATTAATTACTTCTTTTGAGACAAGGTCTTGCTCTGTCACCCAGGCTGGAGTGCAGTGGTGCAATCATGGCTCACTGTAGCCTTGACTTTCCAGGCTCAAGCAATCCTCCCACCTCAGCCTCCCAAGCAGTTAGGACCACAAGTGCATGCCACTACGCCTGGCTAATTTCTAAATTATTTTTGTAGGGATGGAATCTCCCTGTGTTGCCCAGGCTGGTTTCAAACTCCTAGGCTCAAGGGATCCTCCTGCCTCTGCTTCCCAAAGTACCAGGACTATAGGTGTGATATACACTCTGCCTCATTATTTAACATGTAAGTAGCTATATCTCTCTAAGACCCAGCCCCCATCTAATTTATAACCTCCCCCCTTCTCAAGAACATGCCTCAGCAGCCATTGGCAGGGAATCTGACCTTTCTCCTTGTCATAGGAATTTTTCTTTCTTTCTTTCTTTTTCTTTTTTTTTTGAGTCAGAATCTCAGTCAGTCACCCAGCCTGGAGTGCATGGCATGATGACTCACTGCAACCTCTGCCTCCCAGGTTCAAGTGATTCTCCTGCCTCAGTCTCCCTAGTAGCTGGGACTACAAGCGCACGCCACCACACCCGGCTACTTTTGTAGAGACAGGGTTTCACCGTGTTGGCTAAGCTGGTCTCGAATTCCTGATCTCAAGTGATGGCCTCCCAAAATGCTGGGTAGCAGGTGCGAGGCACCGCACCTGGCTGTCATAGGAATTTGTCAGCAAATCCTACAGACTGGAGGTTACGTGTGGGGTGGTGTAGGGGTGGGGATAACGGAGGAGATGGGGGAGGGGTGAACTCTTCAAGCCCCAGGGGAAAAGTCTGTTCCATTCCTGGGACATTCTACGTGACAGAGAATAAAGTCCAGCCCCCCAAGACAGCTATCCCAGACTGGGCATAGAGGCAAACCCTTGTAGCAGGATGAGCCGCAGACAAAACTCCTCAGACACCGGATTAAAGAAGGAAGAGGTTTTTTATTCGGCCGGGAGCGTCAGCAGACTCGCGTCTTAAGAGCTGAGCTCCCTGAAAAAGAAATACTTGGCCTTTTTAAAGGCTTACAACTTTAAGGGGTCCATGTGAAAGGGTCGCGATAAATCAAGCAAGCGTGGGAAACGTGGCTGGGGGCTACGTGCATCAGCTAACAGAACAGAAAGTTTTACAATGCTTTTTTCATACAGTGTCTGGAATTTACAGATAACACAAGTAGTTTAGGCCAGGGGTTGATGTTATTATTATTACTTTTTTTAACTCCTAGGGCCGGGTGGTGGTGCCAAGGTTGTCTGGCTATTTATCTTACTTTTGTTCCTTTCTCTCTTTCCTCCTGTCTTGTGAACTAGGCAAGGTGGGGGGAGAAGAGCAGCAGGAGGAGTAGTGGTCTCCTTTCTTACCCTGACCACAGGGCCCTGTCACTCACCCAAGAACAGGTGCCAATGACAGAATAGCCAGGCTGAGGGGGGAAGAGAGGTGCTTCGGTGATGGATTTCCCTGGTGAGTTGCCAAGACAGGGCTTTACTGCCTCCGCCCTGGACTGGCTGAGTCAGACTGTGCAGGGGTGGACACTTTGACTGGTATTTGGGAGGCATTTGCTGTGGGTTACAGAGAGGGAGGGGCCTGCTTTGCGGCCAGAGAAGGAGGAAAGAGGCCCTGGGACTAGGGTGGAGGCTCGGGTTTCGGTCTTACCTGCTGCTCCAGACCATGGCCTGGAGGGCCGCCTGCGCCACCCCCAAAACAAGGAGATAGGCGCTGCCCCTCCGCCCTCAGACCCAGGAGTCCAGGCACCACCCCCTCCTCCCTCAGACCCAGGAGTCCAGGCCCCCAGCCCCTCCTCCCTCAGACCCAGGAGTCCAGGCCCCCAGCCCCTCCTCCCTCAGACCCAGGAGTCCAGGCCCCCAGCCCCTCCTCCCTCAGACCCAGGAGTCCAGGCCCCCAGCCCCTCCACCCTCAGACCCAGGAGTCCAGGTCCCCAGCCCCTCCTCCCTCAGACCCAGGAGTCCAGGCCCCCCTCCTCCTTCAGATCCAGGAGTCCAGGCCCCCAGGCCCTCCTCCCTCTGACCCAGGAGTCCAGGCCCCCAGCCCCTCCTCCCTCTGACCCAGGAGTCTAGGCCCCCAGTCCCTCCTCCCTCTGACCCAGGAGTTCAGGCCCCCAGTCCCTCCTGCCTCAGACCCAAGAGGCCTCAGACCCACACCGAATGCTTCTATGAGATAGTTTTCTCCACTTGCCCATGAAGAAATGAGCCCAGGCCCAGTCAGATCTGCATCTGTGTCACAGCCCAGGACCACTGTAACCTTCGGCTACTGACTTCCCCCTCCGAGCCTCTGTTTTCTCCTCTGTCCATGGGGCAAGGGGTCTGCTCCTTCCCTCAAACCCCAACCCAGGTAGGGTCAAGCACAGGAAATGCTTGTGGCATGAATGTGATGAGAACACAGAACTGCAGAAGCCAAAGAAAGAGAAGCATAAGGGCCCTCCTTCCACCCCTACCTCCCCCACCCGCCGCTTCACACACCAGGGCCACCTGCCGGGTAGCCAGGAGCTCACAGCCTCGCCCGCTGGCCACCCCTGCAGCCCCTCCTTCATTCAGGCAGTTTCATGGCCCGGAACACCCTTCATCCTCTAGGATTTGACACTGGCTGTCAAACTCGTGCTTCATAGTGATTCCTGGCCTGCCCTCCTCCTCTAGGCAGTCTGTCCTGACCCTCAGCAGCCTCTCCTGGCCTTGGCAGAGCCCTTCGTGTCCTCCCTTGCAGCACGCATGGGAAGAAAGGCCATCATCCTCGCCATTGCTAACACCGGCCTTGCGTTTCCTCTTTCCCAGGTACTGTATTGACAACTCTCTACAACCTCACTTCATCCTCCTAATAAGCCGGGCGCGGTGGCTCCATGCCTGTCATCCTAGCACTTTGGGAGGTCGAGGCAGGAGGATCACTTGAGAGGTGGAGGTTGCAGTGAGCCGAGATTACGGCACTGCACTCCAGCCTGGGCAATAGAGGGAGACTCCATCTCAAAAAAAAAAAAAAAAAAAAAAAAAAAAAAAAAAAAAAAAAAAAAGAAAAGAAAAGAAAAGAAAAAAGAAAAACCGAAAAAGAAAAAAATTCTTCCAACATTGTTATTCCCATTTTACAGTTGAAGGACTGAGGCACAGAGAGGTTAAGTAATTTGCCCAGGGTCACACAGCTAGAAAAGAGCAGGATCCCAAGGTGGCAGCATAGGGTAGCATCAAAGGATGCAAAGGTCTAAACTGTATGGCATGGGTTCAATCGTCTCCTCCATGTATTTGTTGTGGAGCTGTGAATACATGACTTAGCTTGTTTGTGCCTTTGTTTCTTTCTTTTTTTTTTTTTTTTTGAGACGGAGTCTCGCTCTGTCGCCCAGGCTGGAGTGCAGTGGCCGGATCTCAGCTCACTACAAGCTCCACCTCCCAGGTTTACACCATTCTCCTGCCTCAGCCTCCCGAGTAGCTGGGACTACAGGCGCCCGCCACCTCACCCGGCTAGTTTTCGTATTTTTTAGTAGAGACGGGGTTTCACCGGGTTAGCCAGGATGGTCTCGATCTCCTGACCTCATGATCCGCCCATCTCGGCCTCCCAAAGTGCTGGGATTACAGGCTTGAGCCACCACACCCAGCCGCCTTTGTTTCTTTATCTGTAAAATGGGGATAAGAGGACCCATTCCATAGGATATGGTGAGGATTATGCATACACACACACACACACACACGCACACACACACATTTATGATGTACTGAGAAGAAGATATAAGCACACAATAAGTATCTTCAAAATTATGAAGTGGCAAAGCCAGGATTCAGACCCACACCTGCCCGAGGCTCTCTGCCATCAGACCACACTATATCTCTTTCTTTCTGTTCCTTCATTCCCATCAATCCAAGGCAAAAAACATGCCTTCTCTGATTTCCAGCCTCACTTAGCATAGACTGTGGAGGCAACATATCTTGAATGAAGCAATGAAGCAATAATGCACATGAATGCACCAAATGCCAAAAGCTCATTCACTCAACAAGTATCTCTCCAACACTTCCTGTGTGCTAGACCCAATTCTGTGTGCTGCAGATTAAGTAGGGGACTGACCATACAAAAATCTTTGCCCTTGCGAAGCTTGCATTTTTTTCTTTTTCGATGGAATCTTGCTCTGTCACCCAGGCTGGAGTGCAGTGGCATGATCATCTTGGCTCACTGCAAACTCCACCTCCCAGGCTCAAGCGACTGTCTTGCCTTGGTCTCCCAAGAAGCTGGGATTACAGGTGTGCACCACCAACTCCAGCTAATTTTTTGTATTTTTAGTAGAAATGGGGTTTTATCATGTTGGTGACGTAGTGTGATCTCAGCTGACTGCAACCTCCACCTCCTAGGTTCAAGCGATTTTCTTGTCTCAGCCCCCCAAGAAACTGGGATTACAGGTGTGCACCACCAACTCCGGCTAATTTTTGTATTTTTAGTAGAGACAGGGTTTCACCATGTTGGCCAGGTTGGTTTCGAACTCCCAGCCTCAAGTGATCCACCCACCTCAGCCTCCCAAAATGCTGGGATTACAGGCATGTGCCACTGTGCCCAGCCTGTGAAGCTTGCATTCTAACAGAGGAGACACAGACAAAAATGAACCAGGAACACAGTGGGTAAGAAGGTGAAAAGTGCTCCACACAAAAATAAAGTAGGGAGAGAGAAAAGAGACTACAAAGAAGTTGGGCTGCCAGGCACGGTGGCTCATGCCTGTAATCTCAGCACTTTGGGAGGCCGAGATAGGCAGATCACAAGGTCACGACATCGAGACCATCCTGGTGAAACCCCGTCTCTGCTAAAAATACAAAATTAGCTGGGCGTGGTGGTGCGCACCTGTAGTCTCAGCTACTCAGGAGGCTGAGGCAGGAGAATCGCTTGAACCCAGGAGGCGGAGGTTGTGGTGAGCTGAGATCACACCACTGCACTACCGCATGGCCAACAAGAGTGAAACTCTGTCTCAAAAAAAAAAAAAAAAAAAAAGAAGTCGGGTAAGGGATGCCACCATTTGAAACAGGGTGGTCACCCAGTCCTGAGAAGGTGACATTCAGGCAAAGACCGAAGGAGGCAAGGAAGGGAGGCATGAGGGTATCTGGTAGAAGAGCATTCCAGGCAGAGAGAACAGCAAGTGCAAAGGCCCTAAGGCAGAACCCGGTCTTGGTGTTCCAAGAGCAGCAGGAGGCCAGTGTGCTGACACACAGAAGGAAGAGATGAGATCAGAATCACATCCCTTAAGGCCTTGCAAGATGTCAGCTTTTATACACAGAGAAATGGGAAGCCATAGAGGATTCTAAACAGGAATGACATGAGCCGACTTCGGTTTCTACAGCATCCCTGAACGGAGACTAGACTTCGCAGGGAGCAGGGAGACTAGTTAGAAGGCTACTGCAATGGTCCAGGTGAGAGGCAGCGGTGCCAGGAACCAGGTGGGAATCATTGATTATGCAAAAGGCTAAGAATGGGCAGGTCCGTCCCGTGCCCTGCTCTCTGCTCTCTGCAATCTGGGTGTTGGAGTCTGACAGTCTCATCATCCACTCACTGCATAGGTAATCTTGGGCAAGTAGTTTTTTGGGTTTTGTTTTGTTTGTTTTTTGAGACAGCGTCTCACTCTGTCACCCAGGCTGGAGTGCAATGACATGATCTCGGCTCACTGCAACATCTGCCTCCCGGGTTCAAGCGATTATCCTGCCTCAGCCTCCTGAGTAGCTGGGACTACAGGCACACACCACCACACCCGGCTAATTTTTCTATTTTTAGTAGAGACGAGGTTTCACCATATTGGCCAGGTTGGTCTCGAACTCCTGACCTCGTGAGCTGCCTGCCTTGGCCTCCCAAAGTGCTGGGATTACAGGCGTGAGCCACCGCGCCCAGTCTGTTTTGTTTGTTTGTTTGTTTTTGAGACGGACTCTCGCTCTGTCGCCCAGGCTGGAGTCCAGTGGCCAGATCTCAGCTCACTGCAAGCTCCGCCTCCTGGGTTCATGCCATTCTCCTGCCTCAGCCTCCTGAGTAGCTGGGACTACAGGCGCCCGCCACCGCGCCCGGCTAATTTTTTTTTTTTTTTTTGTATTTTTAGTAGAGACAAGGTTTCACCATGGTCTTGATCTCCTGACCTCGTGATCTGCCCGCCTCCCAGTGCTGGGATTACAGGCGTGAGCCACCACACCCAGCTCTGGTTTTTGTTTTTTGAGGTAGACCTCGCTCTGTTGCCCAGGCTGGAGTGCAGTGGTGCGATTATCGGCTCACCACAACCTCCGCCTCCCGGGTTCAAGTGATTCTCCTGCCTCAGCCTCCTCACTAGCTGAGATTACAGGTGCCCACCACCACGGCTGGCTACTTTTTGTGTTTTTATCAGAGATGGGGTTTTGCCGTGTTGGCCGGGCCAGTCTCGAACTCCTGACCTCAGATGATCCACCCACCTCGGCCTCCCAAAGTGCTGGGATTACAGCACCCACGCAAGTTTCTTAACCCTTCTCTGCCTCATTTTCTCATCTGTAAGACTAAGACAGCTCCCCTCACGTGGCTCTGGGGAGAAATACTGTGGAAAGCTTTGCTAGTAACCTCTACGGCATGGAGGGAGTTCTCAAAAAGTGACTTTAGAAAGGTGTTTATGCCTGGGAAGCCTGTTCATTTTTGTGATATCCTTGGAGCTGGGCCAGGCACTTATCGAGCTAAATCTAACTTTTGTCAGAATGGCGGGGGGGAGGTCATGGAGGGAAATTTCCAAAGGAAGGGGGAACAGGATGGGTGGGGGGGTGTTGAGGGCAATAGGCAGAGGCAGTGACCACGGACAGGAGGTGTCCACAGAACGGGGACTGCCACTGGCCCTGGAGACAGAAGGTCAGCCCCGGGTTCAAATCCTCCCTTAGCCAAGTGCTGAAATGGACTAGTTGTTGAACCTCTCTAGCCTTCAGCTTCCTCGTCTGTCAAGCAGAAATCAAACTTCGAACTTCCTCCCGTTGTTAGAATTTCAAGGGAGTTTTAAAGACAGAGCTTTCAACTCTAACCTGTGAACAAGTGTGACATCAAATTTACTGTTTGTTGTTATTATTCTGTTGTTACGAGCAGATAGTTAGTTTCCCGGCTCCCCTGCAGTCCTCCCAGCCCCTCCTGGATCTGTCTGCCAGCCCCGCCCCTGGGTCACTCCAGCCAGGCTGTGCCAGGTGAACGCTCAGGTATGCGGAGGCGGAGGCAGGACAGCCCTGGGAGGGAGCAGGAGGAGGGGCTGGCAGCCTGGAAGGGAAAGGACAGCGGAGAGCAGGGCAGAGCCTGAGCAGGCAGGTGAGGAGATCCGGGTTCGGAGAGGAGGCCGGGATTTGACCAATGGGTCTGAGGGAGGAGGGGACTGGGGTCTGGACTCCTGGGTCTGAGGGAGGAAGGGCTGGGGGCCTGGACTCCTGGGTCTGAGGGAGGAGGGGACTGGGGCCTGGACTCCTGGGTCTGAAGGAGGAGGGACTGGGGGCCTGGACTCCTGGGTCTGAGGGAGGAGGGGCTGGGGGCCTGGACTCCTGGGTCTGAGGGAGGAGGGACTGGGGCCTGGACTCCTGGGTCTGAGGGAGGAGGGACTGGGGCCTGGACTCCTGGGTCTGAGGGAGGAGGGACTGGGGCCTGGACTCCTGGGTCTGAGGGAGGAGGGACTGGGGGTCTGGACTCCTGGGTCTGAGGGAGGAGGGACTGGGGGTCTGGACTCCTGGGTCTGAGGGAGGAGGGGCTGGGGCCTGGACTCCTGGGTCTGAGGGAGGAGGGGCTGGGGGTCTGGACTCCTGGGTTTGAGGAAGGAGGGGCTGGGGCCCTGGACTCCTGGGTCTGAGGGAGGAGCTGGGGTTTGGACTCCTGGGTCTGAGGGAGGAGGGGCTGGGGGCCTGGACTCCTGGGTCTGAGGGAGGAGCTGGGGTTTGGACTCCTGGGTCTGAGGGAGGAGGGGCTGGGGCCTGGATGCCTGTGTTGAGGGAGGAAGCTGGGGTAGGAAGTAGAGGCTCCTACTGGCCAGGCCCTCACATCTTTGTTGGCTTCCAGGGCACCTCCAGGTGGGTAGGAGCTCCCACTCAGCACCATGAGCACCGCCACCGGGTAAGTGCCCCCAGCCCCCAGGCCCCAGGCCCCAGCCGCCAGCCCCAGCACGCCTCCCGCCTCCCCTCGCCTCCTCACCCACACCCACAGATCCTGTTTCTGGCAGCCCAGACTCTGGCCCAAGCCCGGACACTCAGGAGGAAGCCAGAGCCACTCTCCTCCCTGCCCAGCCTGGGGTTAGGGGACCGCACTGTAGAGCAGACAGGCCTGAGCTCCAGCTCGGCCCTCACACTCCGTGCTGATGTAACCCTGGTCAAAGGACATCACCTCTTGGAGCCTCAGCCCCTCCTCTGTGACACACGGACAATTTTGAAACATTGGTGGGATAGTGCATGACAGGACTTAGCTGACCACCTCACTGATGGCCGGTGCTCAGCCCATAGGAGCCTCTGTTGGGATTGTTATCTTGTTAGGAAATAGTAACCCTTTGCTAGAAAATCAGGACTGTTCATAATGAAGAGTCAAGTCCCCCAGAGGAAGCAGGGAGGAAAAACAATGAGAGATGAGTCAAAATACCTGCATGGTAGGTAGTGAGTTCTCTGGCCCAGAGGTAATCAAATTGTGGTGACATCAGACTGGCAGGAGCGGGATGAGGAACAGGAGTTTGGGAAAAAGGGATTTTCAGTTCCCCTGACGCCACCTGATCTCTGAGCTTCTGTTATGCGTATGGAAGTGGGGATCCAAGAATTCTTAGGAAAGGTAACCTCAGGAAGAAATCGAGGACAGGAGGAGACAGAGAAGGAAGTGGCCGGGAAGCGCCTGGCCCATGGGGGTGGGAGGGGAAACAGATAATTCCCTGTCTACTTCAGATACTACTAATGCTATTGTAACAATCCCCATTTATTGAGCAACTTCTGTGTGCTAAGCCCTGGCAGCATCTTAAGAATGATAATAACAGTTATTGAAGCTTCAAAATACTTCACCTGCATCATCTGATTGAATTTGCCCAACAGCCCTACCAGATAGTTACTACGTTACAGAAAGAAACTGAGGCAGGAGAGATTAAGTCCCCTTCTCAAGGTCTTATGGCAAGGAGGCAGTAGACAGAGGGCTTGAATCCAGGACTATGCCATGGTAGAGACCACACTCCCCCTACCACCCAGCACCACCGCCTGACCTGTCTTCTTTTTTTTTTTTTTCGAGATGGGGGTCTCGCTGTTGCCAGGCTAGAGTGCAATGGCGCGATCTCAGCTCACTGCAACCTCCACCTCCCAGGTTCAAGTGATTCTCCTGCCTCAGCCTCCCACGTAGCTGGGACTACAGGCGCCTGCCACCACACCCAGTTAATATTTGTATTTTGAGTAGAGATGGGGTTTCACCATGTTGGCCAGGCTGGTCTCAATCTCTTGACTTTGTGATCTGCCTGTCTCTGCCTTCCAAAGTGCTGGGATTACAGGCGTGAGCCACCGCGCCTGGCCTACCTGTCTTCTTAAAGTCCAGCTCTGGCTCTGAGCTCTCCTGCTCAATAATAATAAAAATAATAATAATAATCCTTCCATGGCTCCCCATTACCTTCATAATGAAGCCCTTGCTGCCCTGCTTGGCATTTCCGCAGGATCCACCCCCAATTCCACAGTCTCTCTCATCCCTCTTTTCTTCACCAGCCCAGAAGCTGCCCCAAAGCCAAGCGCCAAGTCTATCTATGGTGAGTGGGGGGCAAGGGAGCCCCAGGCCCATAGAACTGGGTCTAAAGAAACAGGACCTGGAATCCAGGGTCTTGGAGGAGGAGAGGCTGGGCCTGGACCCCTGGGTCTGAGGGAGGAGGGGCTGGGGGTCTGGACTCCTGGGTCTGAGGGAGGAGGGGCTGGGGGTCTGGACTCCTGGGTCTGAGGGAGGAGGAAGAGCTGGAGGTCTGGACTCCTGGGTCTGAGGGAGGAGGGGCTGGGCCTGGACTTCCAGGCTCATTTTCTTTCTCCCCTGGCAGAGCAGAGGAAGCGTTACTCCACAGTTGTTATGGCCGATGTATCCCAGTACCCAGTCAATGTGAGTCTGGGGTCTGTGTTCCCCAGGACATCTTCTAGGGCAAAGGTGGCCTCAGGAGATAGGGCTTTTGAAAGCAGCTGGGCCCCCAAGCAGGAAGCATGTGGAAAGTCAGTTTGCCCATCCGTAAAACGGACCTCCGTTGCCTCACCTCAGTCATGGATATGAAGTCAGGGGCCTCGGGTCCACTCAAATCTGCCAGCCTTTTCTCCGGGCTAGCTGTTGTGCTGGACAGTGGGACCATGGGGACAAATCAAGACACAGCCTTGCATGAGGAGGGGGTAGACAAGGTCCAGAGGAACCCACGGAGGTGCCTGGTGCTCTAATGGAGGTGGCAGGGGGCACAGCGGGAGACCCGAGGAGGCATTTAGAAGGAGAGAGCTATAATTCAGACTCCTTCCCTGCCCGCAAGGAGCCTCCAGTCTGTGAGAAGCCAGACTCAGGTGCTAGTCACTCTGATGAAAGGGAAACAAAGAACACTGCGGGGAGGAGCTGATTTTTGGAGCAGGTGATCAAGGAAGGCTTCCTGGAGGAGGCGTGGTTAGTCTCAGGCTGAAAGTCTGATTATTCTGGGGGATTCTGAGCCCACCTGGCATCATCTTGGGCCTCACTGCCTTCTCCCTGGTCCGTGCCAGCACCTGGTGACGTTCTGCCTGGGTGAGGACGATGGCGTGCACACCGTGGAGGATGCCTCCAGGAAGCTGGCCGTCATGGATAGCCAGGGCCGTGTCTGGGCACAGGAGATGCTGCTGCGAGTGTCTCCCGACCATGTCACGCTGCTCGACCCGGCCTCCAAGGTGCCAGGGGGCACTTCGGTGGGAGGAGTGTCTGCGGCAGGGACTTCAGGGATCTGGGTGTGAATCTTGGCTCTTGCATGTCCTTCCTCTGGGAACTCTGGCGAGGGACCCTAGCCCCCTTCTTGAGCCTTAATAGCCTCATCTATTAAACAGGGGTGTTATCCCTAACCCCCTAACTGCGTGAGGTTGCCCTGACCTGCTGGCCCACACTCCCGTCGCCATTTAGTAATACCATCATTTTGGGGCCTCAGTTTACCCTGCCATCCCACCCGGCAGGAGGAGCTGGAGTCGTACCCGCTGGGCGCCATCGTGCGTTGTGATGCGGTGATGCCACCTGGCCGGAGCCGCTCGCTGCTGCTGCTCGTGTGCCAGGAACCCGAGCGCGCGCAGCCCGACGTGCACTTCTTCCAGGGCCTGCGCCTCGGGGTGAGCGGATGGCGTTCGGGTTGGCTCTGGGGGCGGAGCTGGAACTGGGCGGAGCCTGGAGCAGAGGCGGAAATGGGTGGGGCCTCTAGGTGGGGCGGGGCCTGGGGCTAAGGCGGGATCACAGCAAGGAACGGCATGGGACCTGGGAAGGAAGTTCCGAAAGGGAGTAGGGTTTGAGGAGACTGGACCCAGGGTCGAGATAGAACGTGAGGGTGGGATGAGGACATGAACAGAACATGGGCAAGTAGGGCCTGGGGGAGCAGCCAGGACAAGGATGGGGGCGAGAAACCACCTGGACTGGGTCTCCATGGGCGGGGTCGTGGTTTGGGGCAGGGACAGGTGTAGGGCGAGGGGTGAGTCCAGAGCGTGGACATGCGTGGGTCCATAGGCGTGAACGATGGCCGCACGTGGGCTGGGACGGAGCAGAAAAATCGGCCAGGGGCGTGGCCCGGGTAGGAAGGGGGTACGGCGTGGGGAGGCGTGGCCTGATGTGTGATTGGCAGGCGGAGCTGATCCGAGAGGACGTCCAGGGGGCTCTGCACAATTACCGCTCGGGCCGCGGGGAGCGCAGGGCGGCGGCGCTCAGGTGAGAGGGAAGTTGGCGCGGTCTCTGGGAAGCCAGTTTCCCCTCCCTGTGCCTCAGTCTACAACACCAGACTGGAACAGAGCAAGTTTTGCATGGAGTCAAGCACAACCTAGTCGAGTCTTGTCTGTACCTCCCAGACGAGCTGACTCCTTCTCCAGAACTCTACTTCTTTTCCCTGTTCCCTGTCCAGGCCCTCAGTTTCACTCTAGAGAGGTGCTACCCCTCCCCATATCGGATTTCTCCCTACCTCGTTGAACTTGTTTACTCCCTTTGAGCCTCAGTGTGTCTCGTTCTGCGCCCCGGATTTCCCCCTCCGTGAACCCCTCAGTGGACCCAGCCTTGGTGTCCCCGTCGCCCTCCGCAGGGCCACGCAGGAGGAGTTGCAGCGCGACCGCTCGCCCGCCGCTGAGACCCCGCCCCTGCAGCGCCGCCCGTCCGTTCGCGCTGTGATCAGCACCGTGGAGCGGGGCGCGGGCCGCGGGCCACCCCAGGAGAAGCCCATTCCCGAGGCAGAGGAGGCGCAGAGGCCTGGGCCGGCGGGGACGTCGAGCAGCGCTGACCCGGCCTCCCCGGACCTGGGTCCCCGGGGTCCTGACCTGGCGGTTCTGCAGGCGGAGCGGGAAGTGGTGAGCCGCGCGGAAAAGGGGCTGGGGGCGGGGCCAGACGACTGGAGGCGGGGCTAGGGCGTGGAAGGGCGGGGCCAGCTGCGGGATGGGAGTTCTCCGTCAATCTGGTCAGACTTCTGCGTTATGGAGGCGGGGCGGGGGCGGGGCTTTGTTGTAGGGCGTGACCAGGTGTTTGGGGCGGGGCCCGTCTGGGGACGTGTCTAGATGCTCAGGTTCAGGGCTTCGAGGAGGATGGTTTTGGAACTTGGGAGCCCAGAGCGTCCCCCTCCTCTGTCCCCCAGGACATCCTGAACCACGTGTTCGACGACGTAGAGAGCTTCGTATTGAGGTTGCAGAAGTCGGCGGAGGCGGCCAGGGTGCTGGAGCACCGGGAACGTGGCCGCAGGACCCGGCGCCGAGCGGCTGGGGGTAAGGGCACCCCCGCGTGGGATCTGAACCCCCCTCCCGATCACTTCCAGATGCCCCCCCTCTCCCCAGGGTCTCCCCTCCCGCCACTTACCAGGGCTGACCTCACAGCCATCTTAACCGGGTGTCCACCTCTCTCTCTGCCTGCCTGGTGCTGGCCCCGCGTCCCCATCGCCGCGCCCGTCGGCCCCCGCAGAGGGCCTGCTGACGCTGCGGGCCAAGCCGCCCTCGGAGGCCGAGTACACCGACGTGCTGCAGAAGATCAAGTACGCCTTCAGCCTGCTGGTGAGGACGCGTCCGCCCCTGGGCCGGAGCGCGGGCACGGCGAACCTGCCCCGTCCCCGCACCCACGCCAACCACCTCCCTCCCCACGCCCCAGGCCCGGCTGCGCGGCAACATAGCCGACCCCTCCTCCCCGGAGCTGCTGCACTTCCTTTTCGGGCCTCTGCAGATGGTGAGACCCGCCCCAGGTCCTCGGGCTCCCCTGCAGCGGGAGGAATCGGTTCGACTTGCAGAAGGTGTGACGGCACGGCCTGCCCCCTCCCGCTCCCCTGACAGATTGTGAACACGTCGGGGGGGCCCGAGTTCGCGAGCAGCGTGCGGCGGCCGCACCTGACGTCGGATGCTGTGGCGCTGCTGCGGGACAACGTCACTCCACGTGAAAACGAGCTCTGGACCTCGCTGGGGGACTCGTGGACCCGCCCCGGGTGAGGGGCGGGACTGGGAGGCGAGGGGCGTGGTGATTGGAGGAGCATAAGGGGCTGGGAGATGGATGGCATGATGATTGTACAATGAGACTAGGAGGGAAGGGACTGGTTAGAGGCGTGGCTTCGTTGTGTTGGGGCGGGGCTTAGGACAGATGCCAAGATTCAATTGGAGGAAAGGCCAGAAATTAATATGAAGGAAAGATTTAAGACCAGCAGACCAATCAGATTGAAAGAAAAGGTGGGGCTTAAAGTAATAGAGGGGCTACGGGGCAGGGGCGGGGCTACGCGAAGGGGCGGGGCTTCTGGAAAGTTTGGTCTATAACTTTGGCGATGGGAGAGAGTCTGTGCACTGGGAGCTGGGAGTTTCGTAGGGAAAGGGTCAGAACCTGAAGCCGAGCTTAAGGAAAACCTGATTTGGAATCAGAGGTGAAATTTAGAGGCTGGATACGGCAAGATTTTTTTCCAGAGAGCGAGCGAGAGAGATGGATGGGCAGGGAGGTCTCAATATGTTGCCCAGGCTGGTCTTGAACTCCTGGCCTCAAGCGATCCTCCCATCTTGGCCCCCCAAAATGCTGGGATTACAGGCGTGAGCCACTGCGCCCGGCCTAGAAATATAAATTACTGTTGAGTTGGGCTTGGCGGTACCGGCAGGACTTGGTGAAAAGTGGCGGGGCCAGATACAGCGAGCTTTAGGGGAAAACTTAGTGAAGTTAATGACAGAGCTCAGTTGGGGGCTGTACCAGGATCCCTGAGCTCTTGGCCCTGTCCCTGGCCGCAGGCTGGAGCTGCCCCGGAAGAGGGTCCCCCATACAGACCCGAGTTCTTCAGCGGCTGGGAGCCCCCGGTTACTGACCCGCAGGGCCGCGCCTGGGAAGACCCAGTTGAGAAACAGCTACAGCACGAGCGGAGGCGCCGGCAGGTGAGGCTGAGGCTTCCAAGGGAGCAGCCAGCTCTCGCAAGCGACACAGCAGGGCCGAGGCTGGGAAGTCCGGGGTGGGGGCGCGGCCGGTCCGCCTGGCCCCGCCTGACCCGACTGTCTTACTTCCTGCAGCAAAGCGCCCCCCAGGTCGCTGTCAATGGGTGAGTATCCGCCCCAGGGCAGGGCAAGGGGGTCCAGGAGGAGTGCTTCCCGGGGGCTCCCGGTGTTGACTCCGCCCCCTTTTTTCTGTGTTTTTTCCTTTTGTCTTCCTGGCTCTTTTCAGGTGGGTGAGATGGTGAAGGGGCGTGCCGGGGCCGGGAGAGAGGGAGGAGCAGGGAGGGAGGGGGCGGGATCCAGACTTCTGGGGCCAAGGGAGGAGGGAATGGAGACCTGGGTTCCCAGGCCTAAGGGAGGAAAGGGGCTGGGAGTGGGTAAAGTCTGAGAGGTTGGATCTCTGGATCCCCAAAAGGCTGGAAGAAGGCAGTTTGGTTTCTCAGGGCCTGGGAAGCACCATGCCTGGGCTCCCTACGAGGACAGAGCCCTGGATATTGGAGGGGAGAAGCTGGGGAATTGGACCTTTGGGTTTTGAGGAAGAGCCCAAGTCTGGTGCTTGGGATCCTGGAGACCCAGAGGAGCAGGCTTGGGACTTCGAGGGCTTGGGGGCAAGTTTCTGGGAAAGTTAGGAAGTGGTAGTATCTCTGGGCCCCCCACAGGTATAAAGCCTGGGTGATTAAACTCTTGGTTTTCCAGATGCTCTAATGCAATTGTCTAAGTCACTGCTGGGTGTCAGACTGGGTTAAAAGGTTTAAGGGTTAAAAGGATAAGATTGAAGCTTGAGACCTGGACTCCTAGGTCCCTGGGGGGAAAAAGGACATTCCACGTCAGGTTCTACCAAGCAGTGGGGGCTCAGACTCTGGGTCCTGGGGGAGGAAAGGATGTAGATGGACCAGAACTCTAGGGTCCTTGAGCAAATAGAGGGCAGATTGGAGGGAAACAACGTGGGAGGAGACGAAAACAAAGCAGTGAGTCTGGAGGAGACAAAGGGGGGTCTGGGTGAGGGCCTGGGCAGAGGGTCTCAGCAGGGACAGCGTGCTGGGAGCTGCCGGCCCCACACAGGGGGTGCCGCGGCCCTGAAGACCCCCCCTCTCCCCTGCACAGGTAGGCCTGATCCAGGCTGAGGTCCCTCTTATTGGGAGTCAGAGCTGAAATCCCACCCCTGCCCCAGCTGCCTGATATCGCAACCCCCCCTCCCTGTTCACAGCTTCAAGTCACTTTCTCTGAGCCTCAAGTTCTTTGCAGGGAAACTGGGAATAATGATAATCCCTTCCCGGAACAGTGAGAAGTCTGTGGTGTTGTAGGAACTAGCAGTTAAAGGCTCAAGGCTGCGACCATGTTCAAGTCCAGCTGCCTGCAAACGAGGGCAGCATTATGCAGACATGGACTGCCCTGGTCCCAGGCTGGCGATGCCACTGTCTTACTCTGTAACCTGTACATCCCTGTGCCTCAGCTTCCTCCTCTGTGAAAATGGAGAAGATAATAGGGTCTCTGGGGAGGAAGAAACTGGGGTGGGGAGAGGGGAGTCCAAATTCATGGTTCTACCAATGGTTGTCATGAAGATCAAATCAACTAATATACATAACAGTGCCTAGCACATAGTAAGTGCTACAGAAGTGGTAGCTATTGTTTGTTTTTTGAGACAGAGTCTCACTCTGTCATCAGGCTGGAGTGCAGTGGTGAGATCTCAGCTCACTGCAGCCTCTGCCTGCCAGATTCAATCGATTCTCCTGCCTCAGCCTCCCGAGTAGCTGGGACTACAGGCATGCGCCACCACACCCAGCTAATTTGTGTATTTTTCAGTACAGACAGGGTTTCACCATGTTGGCCAGGGTGGTCTTGATCTCTTGACCTTGTGATCTGCCCGCCTTGGTCTCCCAAAGCGCTGGGATTACAGGCGTGAGCCACTTGCCTGGCCTAGCTATTGTTTTTATTATGCTCATGAGTTATGATATTTAAGCCCAGTGCCTATTAGATGCTCAATAAATGACAGCTGTTTCTAGCTGTGTGATGTGGGCAAGTGGTTTTATCTCTCTGAGCCTCATTCTCCTCTGTAAAATGGAATCGATAATGGGATAGTACCCACTGCATATGCCTACAGCACAATGCCAAACAACGGAGGGAGCAAAACATATTCAGGCTGTTATTCTCGTTTCAAATTTCTATTAACAGTATTAACCTGGCCCCTGCTGTGCCCCCTGCTTGGCTCTAACCCTAGCTCACACCAGCACCCTGCAGCCCAGAGCAATGGGGCTGGCTGCCTCCTTATTTCCAACCCTCCTGCTTCTCCTCAGTCACCAAGACCTGGAGCCAGAATCTGAGCCTCAGCTAGAGTCAGAGACAGCAGGAAAATGGGTCCTGTGTAATTATGACTTCCAGGCCCGCAACAGCAGTGAGCTGTCCGTCAAGCAGCGGGACATACTGGAGGTTAGAGGAGCGGGAGGCTGAGGGGCAGGAATTAGCCAGCCCTAGCTGCAGATGTAGGCTCTGAACCCTCTGCTTTTTACCGCACCCAGGTCCTGGATGACAGACGCAAGTGGTGGAAGGTTCGGGACCCAGCGGGGCAAGAGGGATATGTGCCCTATAACATCCTGACACCCCACCCCGGACCCCGGTTGCACCACTGCCAAAGCCCTGCCCGCAGCCTGGTGAGCCAGCGCAGACGCTGGGGTCTTGAGGGAGGAGAGGCTGGGACCAGATACTGGGAACAAGGGGTGTGGGGATCAGCTGTCAAGAGTGCTGGTGCAGGTGGTGACTGGGGGTTCAGAAATGCATCTCCAGAAAGGGGAGAGGCTGGGACTCTGACTCCTCTCCCTAACCCACGTGCTCTCCTCTCCTTCCTTTCAGAACAGCACTCCTCCTCCGCCACCAGCCCCAGCCCCAGCCCCACCTCCAGCTCTGGCTCGGCCCCGCTGGGACAGCTGCGATAGCCTCAACAGCTTGGACCCCAGCGAGAAGGGTGAGTGGTGGGGACGCCGGCTATGGGGAGAGGTTCTTATCCTTGCTTTCCAGGCAGGGAAACGGGGGCTCAGAAAGAGCAAACGGACTCCTGCCCCATTCTGGGGAGGCTGGAGCACCCCTCCGCCCTGTGGCCCCAGGACCCCTCGCCCTGAGCCTGAACTTCCTCCCTCCCGGTTTCCCGCCTGCAGAGAAATTCTCCCAGATGCTCATTGTCAACGAGGAACTGCAGGCGCGCCTGGCCCAGGGCCGTTCGGGCCCGAGCCGCACAGTCCCAGGGCCCCGCGCCCCGGAACCGCAGCTCAGCCCGCACTCGGACGCCTCTGAGGTCCGCGCCTGGCTGCAGGCCAAGGGCTTTAGCTCCGGGTGAGTGGGGCGGGGGCCGGCTCGGCGCAGGTTGATAAGCAGGCTGGGAGCGGAGCGTTCCGGGAGTCGGGGGGCGGCAGTCGTGGAGACCACAGGGAGCCGGGATTAGCCCGAAGTGAGGGTCTGTCTGGTAGCAACACCCAATGGCAGGCTGTGATTGCCATGTGTTTTCAGACTCCGACTGGATTCCTTAGGGATATCCCGCACCCTTCGGAAGCACGATATGACCACGCCCCCCGGGTGGCACATTGTGATTGGTGGGTGGGGTTCAGCGGGTGTGGGCCCTGCCTCCCCCCCAGGGAGCTGTTCTGATTGGATCATCGCCGGGTGGGCGTGATATGAGTGGCGGGGGCTGGGGCATCCGGCGACCTGCCTGACCGCGCCCCGGCTGCCCTCGCTCAGGACCGTGGACGCGCTGGGTGTGCTGACTGGGGCGCAGCTTTTCTCGCTGCAGAAGGAGGAGCTGCGGGCGGTGAGCCCCGAGGAGGGGGTGCGTGTGTACAGCCAGGTCACCGTGCAGCGCGCCCTGCTGGAGGTGAGCCGGGCCGCTGGTCCCTGGGTCTGGGTGGGGTTGGGACGCCGAGGGCCTGGACACCAGGACAAAGCGATTTCCACCCCGCCCTCCAGGACAAAGAGAAGGTGTCAGAGCTGGAGGCAGTGATGGAGAAGCAAAAGAAGAAGGTGGAAGGCGGGATGGAAATGGAGGTCATTTGACCTGCCCGGCGCCCTTCGCAAAGAGTGACCAGGCCCCGTGTGAGAACGGACTCTTCAGACTCCTCAACAGCAGAAGTCGATCTTCTGAAGGATGGCCAATCTGCTCCGGCCCTGGTCTTCCCCCATCCCCGTGGACAGACTGAACAATCCTTGCTGCAGTCCCTCCAGAGCAGACCTGGACTGGCTGTGAGTGGGCAGGGCGTGGAGACAGTCTACGGAAAGCGCTAGCAGACCCCCCGAGAGGGTGCAGCAGAGCCCTGAGCACTGTAACATGCCGCCCAGCCTATAAACAGCCTCCTTACTTGGCAGATGGTGTGTCAACTGCTGTCCTCTACCGGGCTACCAGGGGGCCCAGAAACCTTCCCCTTACCCCAGTCACAGCCTCAAGGAACCTGGAAGATGTTCCACCTTCTTTGGTTTCTCTCTCCGAACCCTCCTTTCCATCCCCAGGGTCCCAAACCAGGCTCCCTCCTGACCTCCTAGCCAGCCAAGTCCAGCTTGCCCCATCTTCGGGTTTCCCTGGCTCGCGGCTGCTGGAATGTGAGAACCAACGTTCTCACTTCATTCCTTCCTGCATCCTGGCCCTGCCCTTCTCCAAACTCTCCCAAGCCCCTTCAACCTCTGCGGTTTGCACTTGCTGTCTCTGCTGGCCGAAACAGCCATTCCCTGCCTGGCAAACTCCTCCTATTCAGCCTTCCTGGCCCAGCTCACTCACTCCCTCTGGGGAAGCCCACCCTCATCCCCGGGGCTAGTTTCCCAGCATCCACTTCTCCACTTTGTTCCCCACCTCCTGCCACGGCCCTGCCAGGTAGAACTGGCGGCCTCCCCAGCATGCCACAGCTTTCTGGTCACTTTTTGTCCTGGGAGATGGCAGCCAACTGAAAACTTCCTACTCCCTCAAGAACTAGCTCCTTTTCCCTCTGGCAAACCCTGTCACTTTCTTTTCCCCATTATCCAGGTGGCTGGTAAGGTCTGCTTTTCTCTGGATCCCACCGTTTCCAGACTGGACATTCTCTGCCTTTGGGAAGAATGGTCCTTTCTCTTTCTTCCGTGGCTCTCCTTCCCCAGATGACTGCCGGCCTACGGGCCTCAACCCTGTCCCCGAGTTGTTCCAACCTGGGGCACCAGATGGCGCCCTCCAAGATGGGAAAGTATCAGAGAGATCCTCCTGGAGCAGGCAGGAGTTCTCAGTCCCCGCTTTGCCAACTCCTGCCTGGTTCCTTCTGGTTCCTTCCTTCCTCTTTGGATCTCCAAGAGTCCTTCCCCTATCTGCCCCGTCCCTAGATCCTACTCACACACTTCCCTTGGCTCCCTATGGCCCACCAGACAAAACCCAGGCTTGGCAGTCACAGGCTGCCACTTGGCTCACTGGCTTCGACCCCACAGGGCTCAGCTCCCCTCCTCCTGCTGCCAGGCTTGGTTCATGTGGTTGCTTCTGCCCAGAATACTCTCAGCCCCTCTACTACTTGCTCGGGGCCCCACCACCTCATTCTTAACAGGGGAATGGGAAAGGTAGGCAATTCCCCCAAACCTCTTTGCTCCATTTTCCCCTCCCCAATAATCCCCCGTGGCTCACACCACCCAGGCTGCAAACTGAAATGTCTGCAGGAACCCCACAAGAGACCAAGTGAGCCAGCTGGGCCTCAGCCCTACTTCCGTCACAGGCCAGCTTGTTTGAACATCCTGGCAGCTGTATCTTCCAATATTCTCAGAACCTGACCATCTCTCACCATCTCTATTTCCGTCACCCCGGCCAGAGCCACCATCTCTCTTGCTGGGATTTTACCAGTAGCCCCTTAGCTGGTCTCCCCAGTCCTCACCACCAACCCCTAGTCTGTTCTCCACGCAACAGCCAGAGGGACCTGTTAAAACCTAAGTCAGGCCATGGCCATGCTCCAAAAGCCACCCAGGGCTCTCACCTCAAAGCTCAAGCCCTTCCCAGGGCCAAGTCCCCACACAGCCACCGTTACCTCTCCAACCTCATTCCCTGCTTTCTTCAGCTCCTCAGCTTCCTGCAACACATCAGGTGCATTCCTACCCCAGGGCCTCTACACACACAGCTCTCATCATCCAGAGCACCCTTCCCTCACCTACACAGCTCCCTCTCCACCACCTTCAAGCCTCTACCTGTGCCAGCTTTTCCGTGAGGCCTGCCTAGACCACTCTATTCAAAACACATGTGCACACACATGCACCCGCCTTCCTAACCCCTTTCTTTTCTCCAGAGCACTGCTGCCTTGAAATACATTTATTTTAACATCGGATACTCCCCTCCTAAAGGTATTGGATCTTTGTTTTGTTCAGTAATTATCGGTCACACTGTACTTACTAAGTCCTGTTCTTCCTGTTGGTGTTATAGTAATTACTGAATGAATGAATGAATGCCTCATCTCAGAAGATGGCTCCTACTCAGCTCTAGTCAACTGTGGCTATGCAGGACTGAAGAATTCATATTGTCACAGATTCCTGTTTTTTCAAAAGAAGCCAAAATTCCTTTTTTCCCCCCTTTTTGAGATGGAGTCTCACCCTGTTGCCCAGGCTGAAGTGCAGTGACTTGATCTCAGCTCACTGCAACCTCTGCCTCCCAGGTTCAAGCGATTCTCCTGCCTCAGCCTCCCAAGTAGAGTAGATGGGATTACAGGCGCCTGCCACCACGCCTGGCTAATTTTTGCATTTTTACTAGAGATGGGGTTTCACCATGTTGGCAAGGCTGGTCTCGAACTCCTGACCTCAAATGATCTGCCCACCTCAGCCTCCCAAAGTGTTGGGATCACAGGCATGAACCACCGCACCCAGCCAAAATTCCAGATTTTTATACACAGATTACTCCAAATGTTAAACGTTGGCAATTGACTAAATCTGTTTCAAAGACACTGATGGCAAAACCCAAGCTCCGCAGCTCCATCTCCCTGGCCCCAGAGGTCTTGCCCGCTGATCCTTCCTGCCCCCATCAACTTCCCCTCAGCCCCCTGCCTGCGATCACGCCGGCTCTGTCTTGGAGTCTTCATTCCCGCTGGGCACTCATCCTGAAGCTCCTAGGCCACACCAGGTGAGCAAGCACCAGCCCATCCCTCGGCACCCCACCCAACAGCCCTGTGGTTTGGTCACAGACATGCATAGCCCCCCAGCGCACAATTAGGAAACGGCGCCCTCCCTCTGGCTGGGAACACAGACCTTGAGTGGCAACTTCACGACTTTTATTTGTGGTGCCTGTGCTTTATCTCGAAAATACCTTCTCCCCCTGCCCCAGACAGTGGGCGGGGAGGGGGCAGCAAAAAATAGAAGACGTCCCTCCCTATTGCACATGGACCCCTATATACAGGCCCACCTGGCTGAGGCCGGCAGGACTCTTGGCACATTCTTGGATCCCTGCTCAGGAGGGGAGGGGTGACGGGGTGGCATCACACGTGAGATGGGGACCTCCAGCCAGCCACTCTGGTCCTGGCTACTGATCCTTGCACTTCTTGGTCCTCAGTTCCTTCCTGGTCCCGTCTCTGGCCCTGGTCCCCTCTGGCAACGTCCCCCTACTTGGCTCGGCCTCCCACCTCCATCCTGGCCTCGGGTGGCCCCCTTGGCTCCTGGGGACTCTGCTCCCCTCCCAGTTCGGAGGTCCCAGGGGGGCTATGGCTTCTCTGAGACTTCCCCCGGAGCCCTGTCACTCGTGTTCACACGGGGGAAGGGGTGCGTGTGGCAGAAGCAGCTGTATAAATACGGGTGCGGGAAAGTCCCTCCAGTCACTTGGAGAGTTTGCTGATAACGCGGATCAACGCTGCATTCTCATCCTTGAGGCGCTGGTTGTCAGCGCGGAGGTCAGACAGGGCCTGGGGGACGGCAAAGGGTCAGCTGGGCAGCCCTGGTGGGTTGCGCCCCCGCCCACCCTCGGCCCTCTGCCCACAGCCCCCACAGCGCCCACCTTCAGCTCTTCCTCCAGCTCTGCGGCCTTGCGTTCCAGGGCCCTGCGCTCCTGGAATGAACGCGGAAAGTTCAGAAACGGAGTGAGGCTGAGGACAGGGGAAAGCCAGGGGCCAGCTGGGAAGGGCAATGTGGCGCTCTTGGTCCAAACTTAGTCATGTGAGGCTGGGAACGCCTCTGGTCCCCGTCCGCACCGCCCCTACTCACGAATCTCTCCAGCTCCAGAAGGGCTGGTCTCTCAGCGAAGCGCTCTTGCCTCTGGTGAGCACACAGAAAGCACAGAGGTCAGCAGGGGAGGCCAGCACTGCTCTGAGGAGGGGCCCTACGTTCCTGCTGGGGACCCGCCCGCCCACTAGACAGCCCACCAGCCCCGCCCCCACGGGCCAGGCCCCGCCACCAGCAGGCCCACAGCCCCACCCCCATTCGCTCAGACTCCGCCTCCGAGATCTCGGCCAGGCCCAGGTGGAGCGAAGCCCCATCAGCCCCTCCAGGCCAGGCTCTGCCTCCCAGCAGTCTGAGCCCTACCTAGGAGGCCCCGTCAGTTCTGGTGACCCTGGCCTCGGCGCCTTTACCTGCGTGGCCCGCTCCAGTTCCACCTTGAGCTGCGCCAGCCGCAGCGTGGTCTCGGTCAGAGCCTCGCGAAGCCGCTCGTTCTCCCTGCGCAGCTCTGCATACAGCTGGGGGTCAGGTGGAGGAGGGTCAGGTGGAGGACAGGGGCGTCGCTGGGGGGCGGGGAAGCCAGGAGGTGGGCACCCAGCAGGCGGAGCCCCAAAGGAGGGGTGGGATCACACCTTCCTAAAGCCTCCATCCTGCTCCTCCGATTCTGGCTCAGGTTCTGGGTTGAGGTCCCGCTGTGACCGCTGCCTGCGGGCTGAGGGGCCGCCCTCCAGGGTGCTGGGGCGGGGGCGGAACGTGCGTCAGGGGTCGGCCCGGGCCCGCACGCAGGCCCCACCTCTCCCACCCCGCCCCTACCTGGACTCCGGGCTGCGATCAGCCGGCTCCGCCTCCTCCCCCTGTGGGCAGGTAGAGGGGGGGGTTCAATGGGCATGGGAGGGGCCTTAGCGGGTATGGGAGGGGCTTTGCCCGCCCCCGGCCCACCCTCTGCACCAGCTCGGCCCCACCTGAGCCCCCCTCACCTCCGCAGGCCCCCTCCACTCCTTTCCGACCTTGCGGTGCTCCCTGGCCGCCTGCGGTCCTGGACCCTGCCCGTCAGGCGCCTCTGCTGGGGGAGGGGCAGGAATCAGTCCAGGCACCTCCAGAGACCCCTCTGGGGGCCCGGGTCCCCGGGTCAAGCCCGCAGGACAGCAGGAAGACTCTGGGAGAGACGATGACTCCCTGGGAATGACCTCCCCCGGAGAGCAAACCTCACCTCTCCGGGCAGGGCTGTCGGAGTTCTCCACTCCAGGGACGCGGGGCCTCCGGAAAGGGTCCTGTCGGGACGGGTTGGTGAGTCAGGGGACCAGGACATCCCGCACCACCCCACGCGCCCTCGATGACCCCTCTCACCAGGCTCTGCGCCGGCTTCTCTGACTCCGGGGCCTTCCCTGCAGACTTCTCTGCCTCCTTCAGGTCTGTCAGAGTCACACCCTGGCAGGGAAAGGGGACAGTCAGGGGATGCTGGGGTCAGGGCCCAGCTCCTCTTTCCTCAGGCCCAGGAGTCCAGACTCCATCCCCTCCTCCCTCAGACCCAGGAGTCCAGAACCCCCAGCCCCTCCTCCCTCAGACCCAGGGGTCCAGAACCCCAGCGCCTCCTCCCTCAGACCCAGGAGTTCAGGCCCCAGCCCCTCCCTTCGCGACCAGGTTCCAGGCCAGCCCTCCTCCTCAGACCCAGGAAGTCCAGGCCAGCCCCTTCCTCCCTCAGACCAGGAGTACGACCCCAGGTCCCTCTCCCTCAGACCAGGAGGTCCAGGACCCCAGTCCCTCCTCCCTCAGACCAGGAGTCCAGACCCCAGTCCCTCCTCCCTCAGACCAGGAGTCCAGACCCCAGTCCCTCCTCCCTCAGAACCCAGGAAGTCAGACCCCCCCCAGTCCCTCTTTGGGGTGTGTAGTCCAGAACCCGCGCTCCTCCCTCTACGACCCAGGTTGTGTATTGTGTTCTCAGGACCCAGGGTCCAGACCCCCATCCCTCCTCCCTCAGACCAGGAGTCCAGACCCAGGCACCTCCCCCTCAACCAGGGTCCAGAACCCCAGTCCCTCCTCCCCTAGACCCCGGAGTCCAGGCCAGCCCTCCTCCCTCAGACCAGGAGTCCAGACCCCAGCGCTCCTCCTCAGACCCAGGAGTCCAGACCTCCAGCGGCCTCCTTCCTCAGACCCAGGAGTCCAGACCCCCAGGCCTCTCCTTCGCCCAGGGTCCAGACCCCCAGCGCTCCTCCCTCGACCCAGAGTCCGACCCCCACGCCTCTCCCTCATGACCCAGGAGTCAGACCCCAGTCCCTCCTCCTCAGACCCAGGAGTCCGGCCCAGCCTCCTCCCTAGACCAGGGTCAGGCCAGCGCCTCCTCCCTCAGCCAGAGTCCAGGCACAGCCCTCCTCCCTCTAGACCCGGTCCAGGCCCAGCGCCTCCTCCCGCAGCAGGAGTCCAGATCCAGACCCCATTCCCTCCTCCCTCAGACCCAGGAGTCCAGAACCCCAGCCCCTCCTCCCTCAGACCCAGGAGTCCAGACCCCCAGTCCCTCCTCCCTCAGACCCAGGAGTCCAGGCCCCAGCCCACCCCACACCTGTGTGGACCTCCGAGACTGGCGCATGAGACGGGAGCGAGCTTTTCTCTGGGATTCCGACTCCTCATCCCGCACAGGCATCTGGTAGGACCTGAGGGAAGGGTCCCAACCTCAGGGAGGGCCCTGGGGACCCGGTCCCATTCCGTGGCTGACACCCTCCGCGGGAGGCAAGTTCTATGGGAGGGACTCCAACTCCCAGCAGACCCGGGGCCAGCCCTCCCGCAGGAGCCCACCCAGAGCCCCGGGACTCCGGCGTGACACAGTCTCCACTGGCTGGGGCAGCAGCTTCCTGCCCTGGCCTCTCACCTCCGTCGGTCCCGGGAGTCCGCTGGGGGCGCTGTGGAGGCTGCGGGGACGTTTGGCTTCGCTGGGGATTCAGGCTCCGGAATCCTGGAGGGAGGCGAGGAGTTCTCCAAGCAAGGAGGCGGTTTGGTGACCTCAGACCTGCATCGATTCATTCATTCAACAAACATTACCCAGGTGCATTGTGTGCCAGCACTGGAGACGCAGCCGTGAACAAAAGACACCAATTATCTGGGCCCCCACGAGTGAAAGACACAAAAGCGACAAGAGCCGCGAGACCAGCGCTCTACCCCACCGGCCAGGAGGGTAAAGGACGCTGGACAGAAGCGGCAGTGCGAGAACTGGGAGCGGAGCGGGAGGCGCACGTGCAGACGGCGCAGAGGTGGCAGCAGGGTGGTCCGTGTGCGCCTCGGGGTGGGGGGATGATGGGGAGAAGGTGACGTTTCAACACAGACTTGAGGGAGGAGCCAGCCGCCAGGAGGAGCACAGCACAGGCTCTGGGGGGGAGCAGGAGGGTACCCAGGGGGGTACACGGTCTCACTCAGGATCATACGGACAGGCTTGGAACCCACATCTGCCGCCTACCCCCGAGGGGCCCAGGCCTTGGGGACTCACAGGGCAGAGGGCTCCGGCAGCTTCCGGGAGGGGGTCGGGGTAATTCTGGCAAGACGGAGCTCCTTGGCCTGTGTGGAGAGGAGGAGGAAGGGGCAGGTCCCTCAACTGGGCAGGGGCCTGGGCCTGGGCCTGGACCCGGCCCAACCCTCACTCACCTGAGTGGAGGTCCCTTCCAGCCAGGAGGAGGAAGCCGAGCGCTGCAGCCCAGCCCCAGGGGCTCCCTCTGGCATCCGCCTTTCCGGGGGACCCAGGGCACCAGAACTCCCCGTCTTCAGGAGGCCAAAGCGCCTGGAGAAGGGGGCCTCTTCAGGCGGCTGGGAGAAGAAGGAGGTCTCAGGGAGAAAGGATCCCTCTTCTCAGACCTCAAGGGTTAGCCCCCAAAGGACTGCAACAAACTACAATTCCCATCAGCCCCTGGGGCAAGCACAACCTAAAAAGCCGGTTGTCCAGGAGGACTCTGGGAACTATAGTCTTCACCCTACCTGCCCCTGCCAGAGGTTCACAGGCTTGATGGAATCCCACCTCCCGGCCCTCCCAGCCTCACAGGACCTCTCAGGGCATCCACTCACCACGGGGCTCTTAGGACTGGGGTGCGGTGGGGAGGAGACACCATTCAGGGTTCTGGGTTCTGCAGGGCGTGGCTCTGTGATGTGGGAACACCGGGTAGGTCACAGAAGATGCCAGCTGCCTCTAGATTCAGAGAACCCGACCCCTCCTCCCTCGGACCCAGGAGTCCAAATTCAGGCTCCTCACCAGTGGGACCTTCTTCCCCCTCATCCTCGTCCTGGATGGGGGGCCCCCCAGCCCCACCAGGCCGGCGCTCCTTGGACAAGTCCTGGAGGGAAATCTTCTCTCGACTGCTCAGACGACACACAGAGCTCCTGTTGGGGAAGGAGAGGGTGCTGGGGTGCAAGCCTGGGGCCTCCAGCCACCCCACCAGCCCCAGACTCCTCCCTCCCTATACCTTCTGTGTTTGCTGCTAGAGGGCGCTTGGGGCTCCTGGCCGCGGCTCTGGGAAGCTTCTTTTTGGTTGCGAAGCTGCAAGGAGGGAAGGAGGCTGCAGGGGAGGGGTGGAGCACACGTCCCCCACAGCAACACCACCATGAACAGCTGTCAGGAGCTCAATGCCCAGGCGGGCACCGAGGGCTCGTGGAAGCGCTTGCTGGTTTTCCTACAGATGGCGGCACACCTCAGAGAGAGGAGGTGCCCTGTGTCCAGCAGGCGCCTGCAGCTGCCACGTGCAGGCACTGCCGTCTCGTCCTCACGGCCCCCACCCATGAGAAGCCTCCAGTCTCATCCCCAGAGGGGTCCTTCTAGCTCCTAGGGGGGACCTGCTCAGACCTCACGCCAACCCCTCAGCACACCCAGGGCACTGGTGGGCCCTCAGCTGCCCCGGCTTCTGCCGCCGGCACTCGCCTCCTCCTTCCCCACACAGTTCACCACCGTCTCCACACCTTCCCCACACAGTTCACCACCGTCTTCACACCTTCCCCCCACAGTTCACCACCGTCTTCACACCTTCCCCACACAGTTCACCATCTTCACACTTTCCCCACACAGTTCACCATCTTCACACCTTCCCCACACAGTTCAACACCGTCTTCACACCTTCCCCACACAGTTCACCACCGTCTTCACACCTTCCCCACACAGTTCACCACCGTCTTCACACCTTCCCCACACAGTTCACCACCATCTTCACACCTTCCCCACAGTTCACCACCATCTTCACACCTTCCCCACACAGTTCACCACCATCTTCACACCTTCCCCACACAGTTCACCACTATCTTCACACCTTTGGGTCTCTGCATGTGGTGCCCAGGAGTACTGGGAGGGCCCTTCATTCCTGCCCTTCTAGCAAACTCTTAGTGCTGTAGTACTCACGTCTTCTAGAAACTGTCCCCAGATGCTCCCAGGTTGGGCTCCCCTCGTATCTGGGCCACCTAAGCTGACCCTGCCCCACCCATTAAACCCCCCTTGGCCATATCACCCTCAAGGCAAAAGTCACCCTCCTCCTCACCTGGCACTCATGGTCCTCCTGGGTTTGCCCTGCCTTACACTCCCCTCCCTGGGCACCTCAGGGCACCCACACTTGCCCCCAGACTGTGTGAGACCTTCTTCTCCTACATCCATCAGCCTCCACCTTGCTCCTGCCAACCTTTCAAAAGAGAAAGCTGTCTCCACTCCCCTGCCTACGCACCAGAAGCCCTAGGCCTAGCCTCGGGAGCTTCCTGTCACCCCACAGAGCTCACTGAATGCTGGCATGGCTCTAGTGCTGTCCAGTGGCACATACTCCCCTGAGCTCCTGACAGCACAATCCACATGTCACGCATGACCCCTCATACAGGTGCGCACCATACCATTCCCATTTGACAGATGAGGAAACTGAGGCCTGGAGAGGAAAGTGGTTGGCTGGGACTCACGGCAGATCCATGGCAGAGCCAGGATTCCAACTCAGGCATTCTGGCCAGGGCTCACGCCCTTCACTCCTTCATTCTCAGTTTTCCCAGCAAGGCTGCCCCAGGGATGGCTGGGAGACACCCTGCGAGTGACCAGCCCAGCCTAAGTCTAGGACAGTCCTGCACATGGCTGCTGCCAAGGGCCACCCTGAGGTGATGAGGTGCCCTGAGCTGGAGTGTCAGACAACCCTGTCCAGATTCTTCTGCTGCCTCCCCACCAGGCAGGTAGGAAGCTCTGCAGCCCCATCTCTATCCTGCCCTGGCTGGGGGTCTCTCCTGAGGCTGGGGCTGGAACTGGGTCACCAAGAGGGAAAGAGCAGGTCGCTGGGGTGGTAGGTGTCAGAAGTCGCGGGGGGTACCCCCTCTGCACCATCCTCTGAGGAGTTGAGGGGACATGGGGAGTCTGGGACAAGCCCCTCAGCCCTGACACTCACGTCCTCCTGTTTCCGGGCCAGTTCCTCCAACAGGCTCAGCACTTCCTCATCAGCCAGGTCACAGGGCCGCTGCCCCTGGGTCGGGGGAGGAGCAGGAGCAGACAATGAAGGAGGCGCTGGGTCCTCCCCGCGCCCTGCCCCCCACCAGCCGGGGCACTGGCCCTCACCGCGTGGGTCAGCGAGTCCATGCCCCCGCCATGCTCAGCCAGCAGGCGGCAGGCATCCTCCACGCCCCAGTGTGCTGCCGCGTGCAGGGGAGTCCAGCCGTCCCCGTCCCGGAGCTCTGGGTCGTAGCCAGCCTGAAGGAGCAACCTGGGGGCCAGGGAGTCTCAGGGTCAGAGGCCAAGGCAAGGCCCTGGGCCGGGGGCTGATTTCGGCCAGCAGTGCGGTAACTGAGGTCCCAGGCCACGAGACTAAAATGCCCCTGGACAGGCTGGTAAAGAGCCACTGCCCAGCATCCCTGGCCACAAGAGGCCCCTCTGCACCAGGCCTTGTCCCTCCCCCTGGACCAGCAGCTACATGTTAAACCCTGGCCCTGCAGGTGGCCTCTGGAACCTGCTCCTGGTGCCGGCAGGGGGTCACCCTGGCTGTGGGATTCCAAGGTGACGGCAGTGGGGTGTAAGGAGGCAGCCCCAGAGGATGCAGGTGCAGGACCCTGTGCCAGCCCCCACGCCTGTCAGAAGGATTGGACCCCAAAGGGCTGTCTCAGAGCAGTAGTGTTCTAGGACCTGGGCTGGCTTAAAGCAGTGACTCCCAACCAGGGCAATGCTGTCCCCCAGGGGAGACCCGGCAGGTCTGCAGACATCTTTGTTGTCATAACCTGGGGCAGGGGTTAGTGGCATCGGCTGGGTGGAGGCCAGGGAGGCGGCTCCACACCCAGCAGCGCTCAGCAGCAGCCCCATAAGGAGAATGATCTGCCCCAAAATGTGGCTAGCGGCCAGGTTGAGAAATCCTCACTCAAGACAATTTTCTGCCAGAAAACAATAACCACCTGAAACCATTCAATTTGAGAGCAAAGGCAGGGTTCCAAGTCCATGGGCACTCTCCAAGCTCAGCTTAGGGCAGGACGTGTCTATTTTTGGAGAACTGGAATGAGTTTCTGTGTCAATGAGGAAGAGCTTCGCAAAGTGGGAACAGATGGACAGCCTGGGTTATTCTACAAAGAAGCCTTATAAGCACAAGTCCCTCTATCTGGCCCCATCCACCTCGCCCCTCACCTTTCCCACGCTTTGCCCAGAGCTCACCCAGCTGTGCTGGGCCCCCCGCTATTTCCCCAAGCGCCCGCCCGCCACAGGCCTTTGCACTTGCTGCTCTCAGTCGGAGAGTGTTCTGTGCCCTGCAGCATCTCACGCTGAGCCCCTTTTTGGCAGTCACCACCCCTTCACCCCCATGTCTCCTGACCCCAAAGCCCCTCCTCATCACACTTGTCTTCTCCCATCACCCTGTTTATATCTTAAGCCAGCAGTTCTCAACTGGGACAATGCGCCCCCCAGGGGACATTTGGCCACGTCCAGAGACATTTTTAGTTCTCACAACCAGGGATGCTCCCGACGTCCCATAGGCAGAGGCCAGAGAGGCTGCCCCACATCCTGTGATGCACAGGACAGCCCCGCAGCAAAGAGCGATCAGTCCAAAATGTCTGTCTCCCCACGAGGTATGAGCCGCACATAGGCCCAGATCTTTCTTGTTTACCCAGTTCCTTGGCAACTAACAGACTGCCTGGCACACAGCAGGGGTTCAGAAAATAAGCACCGAATCAGTATCATCAAACAAACATATACCTGCACTCTGCAACAAATGTTTTTGTTTTGTTTTGAGACAGCGTCTCACACTGTTGCCCAGGCTGTAGTGCAGTGGCACGATCTCCACTCACTGCAATCTCTGCCTCCGGGGTTCATGCCGTTCTCCTGCCTCAGCCTTCCAAGTAGCTGGGACTATAGGCGCCCACCACCATGCCCAGCTAATTTTTTGTATTTTTAATAGAGACGGGGTTTCACTGTGTTAGCCAGGCTGATCTTGAACTCCTGACCTCATGATCTGCCTGCATCAACCTCCTAAAGTGCTGGGATTACAGGCGTGAGCCACCATGCCCAGCCTGCAACAGATCTTTGATGAGAATGCTGGTTACATTCTTTTAAAAATGCAGTCAGGCTGGGCGCAGTGGCTCATGCCTGTAATTCCAGTACTTTCGGAGGCTGAGGTGGGAGGATCACTTGAGGTCAGGAGTTCAAGACCATCTTGGCCAACTTGGCAAAACCTGTTTCTACTACAAACAAAAAATTAGCCTGGCAGGGTGGCACACACCTGTAATCACAGCTATTCAGGAGGTTGAGGCAGGAGAAGTGCTTGAACCCAGGGGGCAGAGGTTGCAGTGAGCTGAGATCGAGCCATTGCACTCCAACATGCATGACAGAGTGAAACTCCGTCTCAAAATAAAATAAAATAAATGGCCGTGCTCGGTGGCTCACGCCTGTAATCCCAGCACTTTGGGAGGCCGAGGTGGGCAGATCACAAGGTCAGGAGATCGAGACCATCCTGGCTAACACGGTGAAACCCCGTCTCTACTAAAATACAAAAAAATTAGCCGGGCGTGGTGGCGGGCGCCTGTAGTCCCAGCTACTCGGGAGGCTGAGGCAGGAGAATGGCGTGAACCTGAGAGGCGGAGCTTGCAGTGAGTGGAGATCGTGCCACTGCACTCCAGCCTGGGTGACAGAGCGAGACTCCATCTCTAAATAAATAAATAAATAAATAAATAAATAAATAAATGTAGTCAATAGATCTGAGTGTAAACATGTACCCTTACAAAGGAGCAGTAATGAAATTACAGTCAGTGAATATTTCTAAGTCCAAAGTGCTTCAGTTCTATGGCAGAGAATGAATGAGGTTGCCCACGAATATGGACTCTACCTCTCACTTTACTAACAGTACCCACACAGGCCCCCCGGCCGGACACAGGTCACCTGGCCGGACACAGGCCACCCAGCTGAAGACAAATCTCCAACGGTCCCTTGCAGCGAGGAGTGGTCATGTGACTAGGGTCTGGCAAATGGGGTGTTAGCATTAAGTGGTGCATGGCACTTGCAGACTGCTCTCTGGAAAGGAATGGGTGTTTGCTCCTTTGCCCCCTCTCTTCCTGCTGGCTGGGATGCAGATGCAGTGGAGGAGATGCAGCCGCCTCCAGGATTCAGGGGTGGAAGCCATGGGAGGAAAACGACATGGCCTGTAGGCCTGGGCACATCACCAGGCCCAACCATTCAGTTTCCAGTCCCCCTTGTCGAAAGGATCAGCTCAGGGATGTACCCAGTCAGCAACAGAGCTGGGACTTGGGCCAGATACGGAGGTCCAGGAGCTCTACTTCAGCAGCAGGTGCTAAGCAGAAGGGACAGTGGTCTGGAGCTGTTCAAGTCATCTTATGTACCTCACTGAGAAAACCTGACTAAAAACTGTCAACGTAGAGGTGAGCAGAGAGAGGGAGGAATTCATGTTAACTTCATTTTTATACTAAATAATAAAGTATAAGTCATGAAAGAGAGAAGAGGGAACTGAAAAAAGAATGAGGAGCCTGAGGATGAGAACTGGAACCAACAACTTTAATAGAAATGGGAAAGGCATCCAAATAGGAACAAAATAAGACCCAAGACTGAGGTGAGGATGACAGAAAGGGAATATGCACCATAACAATTTAAACTCTACATGCACCTTGGTTGGGTGCAGTGGCTCACGCCTGTAACCCCAGCACTTTGGGAGGCTGAGGCAGGCAGATCACCTGAGGTCAGGAGTTCAAGACCAACCTAGCCAACATGGAGAAACCCCATCTCTACTGAAAATACGAAAGTGAGCCAAGTGTGGTGGCTTACTCTCACAGTCACAGCTACTGGGGAGGCTGAGGCAAGAGAACTGCTTGAACCCAAGAGGCAGAGGTTGCAGTGAGCTATGATCACACCACTGCACTCCAACCTAGGTGACAGACAGCCAGACTCCATCTCAAAAACAAAAATAGGCCGGGCGCGGTGGCTCAAGCCTGTAATCCCAGCGCTTTGGGAGGCCGAGGCGGGCGGATCATGAGGTCAGGAGATCGAGACCATCCTGGCTAACACAGTGAAACCCCGTCTCTACTAAAAAAATACAAGAAACTAGCCGGGCGAGGTGGCGGGCGCCTGTAGTCCCAGCTACTCGGGAGGCTGAGGCAGGAGAATGGCGTGAACCCGGGAGGCGGAGCTTGCAGTGAGCTGAGATCCGGCCACCGCACTCCAGCCTAGGTGACAAAGCGAGACTCCGTCTCAAAAAAAAACAAAAAACAAACAAACAAAAAAAAAACTATATATGTACCAAATAATCTAGTCTTAAAATATATACAAATTGTAACTGACAGAACTATAAGAAGAAACAAAGTCCATAACCATAGCAAGAATGTAAATGCACCTCTCATAGTAACCGACAGAATAAGCCGTGGGGGAATATCACTGCAGATAAAGCAGCACTACCAATAAAACAGCAGGATTACAAGGTGACCTAGTAACTGACAGAGAACACTGGACTGGACGACTCCATTCTTTTCCAACTTACATATACTGGGGTATATGAGGCAAAACAATACATTTCAAAAGCCAGAATCATATAGAACCCATTCTCTGACCACAATGCAATTAAGCCAGGAAAACAGTAACAAAATGATGAATAGAGAAGTCCTATGTATTTTGAAATTAGGCCAAGCACAGTGGCTCACACCTGTAAATCCAGCACTTTGGGAGGCTGAGGTAGGTAGATCACTTGAGCCCAGGAGTTTGAGACAAGCCTGGACAACATGGTGAAACCCTGTCTCTACAAAAACTAGCGGGGCATGGTGGTGCGCGCCTATAGTCCCCACTATTCAGGAGGCTGAGGTAGGAGGATCACCTGAGTCTGGGGAGTTTGAGGCTGCAGTGAGCCACGATTGCGCCACTGCACTCCAGCCTGGGCGATATAGCAAGACCCTGTCTCAAAATAAATAAATAATAAAAGATTAAAACTTGGGAAATATTTTACACGGAATGACAATTAAAAAAAGACCGCACATCAAAACTTGTGGGTACAGCTAAAGGCTGTTATTTAGAGGGAAATGCACAGTCTTCGGTACATACATTTAAAAAGAAAGGGAAAGGACAGGATTCACAGGAAGGTGCAAGACAGCAAGACGGAACACACCGGCCCAACTCACCTCATCACCTCAATGTAGCCCTTGGCAGCAGCCACGTGCAGGGCAGAGGCACCTGTGCGGGGGTGCCGGGCCTCTGGCATGGCGCCCCCATTCAGCCAGCACCTTGTGTCATGAAGTAGCAATTCCTCCTCCGCCCGCTTGGCTGCCTCCACGTCCACACCTAGGAGGATAAGAGGCACGAGGTAGGACTCACATCCCATGACCTGGAATACCGAGGGTTATGCACTGGGCTGGCCAGGGTTCGGCCCTGTGACGTGCCCAGAGCTCTCCCCGCTGCTCCCCTCTGAGACGGGGGAGCCCTAGACTAGCCCAGTTGTTTCCCGACTGTGCTCCATGCAGCCGTGTGTCCCACTCAGGGTCTCTGAGTCAGCGCTAAGCACTGGGAAAATCGAGATCACAGGCCTTTCCCCATTTCAACCAGAAATTCACCTTACTTTTATTATTTTTAATATAAAACCATGGCCGGGTGCAGTGGCTCACACCTGTCATCCCAGCAACTTTAACAGGCCGAGGCAGGTGGATCACGAGCTCAGAACTTCAAGACCAGCCTGGCCAACATAGTGAAACCCCATCTCTACTAAAATTACAAAAAAGAAAAAAATGTAGCCAGGTGTGGTGGAGGGCGCCTGTAGTCGCAGCTACTTGGGAGGCTGAGGCAGGAGAATCGCCTGAACCCAGGAGTCAGAGGTTGCAGTGAGCCAAGATCACACCACTGCACTCCAGCCTGGGCGACACAGCAAGACTCTAAAAAAAAAATATATATATACACACACACACACACACAATCTCCTATATATATACACACTATACATATATTTCCTATATACATAACATATATATATAAAAACCTGAAGTTTACTGAGCAAATCCAGTGCTCAATTACATCTAACTTTTCCTGTCATCCCCAATATAATTTTTTTTTTTTTTTTTTTTTGGAGCCAGTGTCTTACTCTGTCACTCAGGCTGGAGTGCAGTGGCACAATCTCACTGCAACTTCCACCTCTGAGATTCAAGACATCCTCCTGCCTCAGCCTCCCAAGTAACTGGGATTACAGGCATAAATCACCATGCTGAGCTAATTTTGGTATTTTTAGAAGAGACAAGGTTTCAACACATTGGGCAGGCTGGTCTCGAACTCCTGACCTCAGGTGATCTGCCCGCCTTGGTCTCCCAAAGTGTTGGGATTACAGGCATCAGCTGTTGTGCCGCCCCCCAATATAATCTTAATCCAGCATCTTCATACATTTTATCACCATTACCACTTTTCTCATGAGGAGAATAAACCAAGCAAAAAGCCACTAAATGAAGAACTTGTGCCATTAGTGCAACAGCTCCTTTCCTACCCAGGTGTTCCACCCGTTTGCAAACATGCGACCACCTATAGCAATCTGGGAAAAGCACGCTTCCCAACTAGTCAAGTTCATGTAATCCAATTGTTGTACTGTATTATAGACGTAAAAGGCAAGTAATGACCTAAAATTAAATATAAGTTGATTTTGGATCAAAACAGGTACCCTTGTTGAGGCTGAAATCCTATCTACTGACAGCCTCTGAGGATACTTATTCTTTTGCATGCTATAAACTCTCTCTTTTTTTTGGAGACAGGGTCTCACTGCAACCTCTGCCTACCGAGTTTAAGTGATTCTCCTGCCTCAGCTTCCCAAGTAGCTGGGATTACAGGCGCCTGCCACCATGCCCAGCTAATTTTTGTATTTCTAGCAGAAACAGCGTTTCATCATGTCGGTCAGGCTGGTCTCAAACTCCTGACCTCAGGTGATCCACCTGCCTCAGTCTCCCAAAGTGCTAGGATTACAGGCGTGAGCCCCTATATCCAGTCTTTTTTTTTTTTTTTTCCAAAGAATAAATAGAGATGGAGTCTCAATATGTTGCCCAGGCTGGTCTCAATCTCCTGGGCTCAACCAATTCTCTGACTTCGGCCTCCTGAAGTGCTGGGATCATAGCGTGAGCCACTGTGTCTGGCCAAACATTTTTTTTTTAAACAGTCAGGGCCTCACTCTGTCACCCAGGGTGGAGTGCAGTGGCGTAATCACAGCTCACTGCAGCCTCGATCTGCTGGGTTCAAGACATCCTCCCACTTTAGCCTCCCAAGTAGCTAGAACTACAGGCACATGCCACTACGCCTGGCCAGTTATTTTTATTTTATTTATTTATTTTTTTTTTAGACGGAGTCTCGCTCTGTTGCCCAGGCTGGAGTGCAGTGGCTGGACCTCAGCTCACTGCAAGCTCCGCCTCCCGGGTTTACGCCATTCTCCTGCCTCAGCCTCCTGAGTAGCTGGGACTACAGGCACCCGCCATCTCGCCCGGCTAGTTTTTTTTTTTGTATTTTAGTAGAGACGGGGTTTCACCGTGTTAGCCAGGATGGTCTCGATCTCCTGACCTCGTGATCCGCCCGTCTCGGCCTCCCAAAGTGCTGAGATTACAGGCGTGAGCCACCACGCCCGGCAGTTACTTTTATTTTTTATAGAGATGAGGGAGGTAGGGGTCTCCTGATTTTGGCCAGGCTGGTCGCAAGCTCCTGCCCTTAAGCAGCTCTTTCTTGTGTTGTTTTGTTTTGAGGCGGAGTCTCTCTGTCCCCCGCCCCCGGCTGGAGTGCAGTGGCACCATCTTGACTCACTGCAGCTTCTGCCTCCTGGGTTCAAGCGATTCTCCTGCCTCAGTGTCTTGAGTAGCTGGGACTACAGGCACCGCCACCACGCCCAGCTAATTTATTTTTGTATTTTTAGTAGAGATGGAGGTTCACCACGTTGGTCTTGAAGAACTCCTGATTTCGTGATCCGCCCACCTCGGCCTCCCAAAGTGCTGGGATTACAGGCGTGAGCCACCGCATCTGATCCCCCCTTTTTTTTGGAAACAGGATCTCACACTGTCAACCAGGCTGGAGTGCAGTGGTGCAATTATGGCTCACTGAAGCCTCAACTTCCCAGGCTCAAGGGATCCTCCTGCCTCGGCCTCCCAAAGTGCTGGGATTATAGGCGTGAGCCACCGAGCCTGGCTGTGTCATTTCTGTAAAGGAGTCGCCAATGGTTCAATCCTATTATAGCCGAATGGGTCTCAATTCAGGGATGGGGGGGGGGTGACTGGCTTTTTACTCAATCACGGTCAGCGCCCTCTGCATGTCTGCTGCACATCCTCTGCGATTTGCTTTTTGTGCTCAACATATTGCTGAGATCTGTCTGTGGCTGTAGACAGAGCCCTTGACCAGGGTCAGCAAGGTATAGCTTGTGGGTGCTGACCACCTGTTGTGTTTTATCTTTTCCTGTGGTGGCGGTGGTAAAATAGACAACATAAAATTTATCAACTTCCCTGTTTTAAAGTGTACAATTCAGTGACATTTAGGATACCTCCAATATTGTGCAACCATCACCACTATCTACTTCCTGAGCTTTTTCATGATCCCTGACGAATACTATATCCAAGAAGTCACTCCCAGCCAGGCACCACGGCTCATGCCTGTAATCCCAGCACTTTGGGAGGCCAAGATGGGAGATCACTTGAGCCCACTAGTCTGAGAACAGCCTGGGCAACACAGGGAGACCCTGTCTCTAGAAAAATAAAATTAGCTGGGCGTGGTGGTGCACACCTATGGTCTCAGCTACTTGGGAGGCTGAGGTGGGAGGATCACTTGGGCCCAGGAGGTCAAGGCTGCAGTAAGCCATTATCACTCCACTGCAATCCAGCCTGGGAGGCAGAATGAGATCCTGTCTTTAAAAAAAAAGTCACTTCTCAGACCTCCCTCCCCCCAGCCCCTTGCACCCAGCAATCTGTCTGTCTCCATGGATTTGCCTATTCTGAAAGGCAATTTTTGTCAATAAAAGTGGAACGGGACACAGTCACTCCCATTCACTCATACACCGTCCCTGGCAGTGTCCCTCCACAGCACTGGTGGAACAGTGGTGCCAGGGACGGTGTGTCCTGCAACACCTCAAACATTCACTGTCTACCCTTTATAGAGAAAGTTTGCTGACCCCTGCTTAGATCACTCATTTAGTTTAGTGATTGATCCATTCTCTCTTTAGTGTGGGCTCCAACCTCTTACTACTGCACACAATACTATGATGAACTTTTGTCCATGGGCGGGGAGGCCTCTCTCAGGTTGCCCAGGAGTGGAACTGCTAGAACAAGGCAAAGATGGGGTCTTCGGCTATCATCGATGCCGATCAACCAGTTCCCAAAGTAGCTGTAATCATCGCCTTTCCCACCAGGCAGAAATCAGCTCCCATGTCCGCCCTTGTCAGCACTTGGAGCTAACCAATGGTCAGTTCCGCCTGCCTCCAAGTGTAGCGCCCCCTCTTCCAGCTGACTCGGATGTTGGGATTCCAAGTGAGTTGGCTTCAAATGCTTCAAAAACATGTCTCATTCCTGCCAGTTCCATGCCCCTGTGCAAAGTGGCCAGGGACAGTCCCTTTTGCGTAGGACATGGTGCTCTGTGTGTCCCTGCAGCACAGCTGCCGCTTGGGCCTACAAAAATCCATTCTCCCTTCCCCTGTGACCTCATCTTGACTTTCCTCACCCACACTTTGCCCCACATGGTTTCAATGTGACTGGGCCCATAGCCTGGCTCCCGGGTGGGCACATCACCAGGACTTCCTGTCACCTTTGCAACACTGGTGGGCTCAGGAGCTGTCATCTGACCGAGGTGGCCCCGTGAGCATCACGCACTGGGAAAGGGATGCTGTGTTTTGGCTGTGATATGGGCCTGCAGTTAGGACCCACACTGATTGCCTTATGGAGAGAACCTGCCTAAGAGTGAAGCCAGCACGGAGTGCAGCATAGTGACGGAGAGATGTTCTGGACTTCACTTGTGCCCCTGGATCAAACTATGCCTGAAGTCCATAGAACTCATGGACTTCAGCTACATAAGGCCATAGATTGCCTTAAAAAAAAATATATACGTATATATATATGACCAGGCATGGTGGCTCATGCCTGTAATCCCAGCACTTTGGGAGGCCAAGGCGGGAGGATCACCTGAGGTCGGGAGTTCAAAACCAAACTGGCCAACATGGTGAAACCCCATCTCTACTAAAAATACAAAAATTAGCTGGTCGTGGTGGCGGGTGCCTGTAATCCCAGTTTCTTGGAAGGCTGAGGCAGGAGATTCACTGGAACCTGGAAGGCAGAGGTTGCAGCGAGCCAAGACCATGCCACTGCACTCCAGCCTGGGCAACAAGAATGAAACTCCATCTCGGGGGGAAAAAATGTGGTAAAATACACATGATACGAAAAATTTACCATCTTCTTCTTCTTCTTCTTCTTTTTTTTTTTTTTTTTTGAGACGTGGAGTCTTGCTCTGTTGCCCAGGCTGGAGTGCAGTGGTGGGATCTCAGCTCAATGCAACCTCCACCTCCCGGGTTCAAGCGATTTTCCTGCCTCAGCCTCCCAAGTAGCTGGGACTACAGGTGCACACCACTATGCCTGGCTAACTTTTGTATTATTAGTAGAGACGGGGTTTCACCATGTTGGCCAGACTGGTCTCAAACTCCTGAGCTCAGGTGATCCGCCCACCTCGGCCTCCCAAAGTGCTGGGATTACAGGTGTGAGCCACCGCGCCCGGCCTAAAATTTACCATCTTAACCCCAGTTCAGGGGCATGAAGTAGTCACAATTGGTTGTTGTGCAACCAATCTCCAGAATTTTTTCATCTTGCAAAATTAAAATCGTGTACCCTAGGTCAGGGACAATGGCTAACACCTGTAATCCCAGCACTTTGGGAGGCCAAGGTGGGTGGATCACTTGAGCTCAAGAGTTCCAGACCAGCCTGGGCAATGTGGTGAAACCCCATCTCTACAAAAAATACAAAAATCATTAAAAAAAAAAAAAAATGTGTACCCACTAAACTACTCCCTATTCTCCCCACTCCTCCCAGTTCCGGGCTACAGCCATTCTACTGCCTGTCTCTATTATTTTGACTATTCTGAATACCTCACAGATGTGGAATCATACAGTAATTGTCCTTCTGTGACTGGCTTATTTTCACTTTTCACTTAGCAAAACATCCTCAAGATTCATCTATGTTGTGTTTTTTTGTTTTTTGTTTTTTGTTTTGAGACAGTTTCCTCCTGTTGCCTAGGCTAGAGCACAGTGGTGCAATCTTGGCTTACCGCAGTCTCCACCTCCCGGGTTCAAGCAATTCTCCTGCCTCAGCCTCCTGAGTAGCTGAGATTACAGGGATGTGCCACTATGCCCGGCTAATTTTCTATTTTTAGTAGAGACAGGGTTTCTCCATGTTGGTCAGGGTGGTCTCCAACTCCCGACCTCAGGTGATCCACCCGCCTCAGCCTCCCAAAGTGTTGGGATTGAGACTGAATCATATCCCACTGCATGGATGCACCGCATGTTGATTTTCCATTCATTCAATGATGGGCGCTAGGTTGCTCCTACCTCTGCGCTATTGTGAATGATGCTATGAACATGGGTACATAACCTGCCTTTTTTATTTCAGTTGAGACAGGGTCTCGCCTGTCCCCCAGGCTGGAGTGGCAGTGGTTCACTGCATCTTCCACCTCCCAGGTTCAAGCAGTCTTCTCATCTCAGCCTACTGAGTAGCTGGGAGCACAAGCGCATTCCCACGCCTGGCTAATGTGTTTTGTTTTACAGAGACGAGTTCTCACTAGGTTTCCCAGTCTAGTCTCAAACTCCTGGGCTCAAGAGATCCTCCTGTCTTGGCCTCCCAAAGTGCTGGGATTACAGGTCTGAACCACTGCTCCAGGCCTTGAATGGCCTTTTCTGGCCTGAGCCAGGCGGAATGGGTTTTGGTTCTTGCTAAGACTCATGCCCGATTCAGCCTGAGTCGATTGGGCCAGAGGCCTTCGTGGTGTTGAAGGGAACAGTAGTTCCAGGCCACGGCTGACTGGCTGAGCAGATCACGTGCTCTCACTAAACCCCAGACCCAGAGAGAGGAAAACAGCAAGTAAGCCAGGGAAAAGCGAAGGGGATGGCCGCACCTGTGGCTGGTCTGTCTGCTATCCCAGCCCTGCCTGTGAGTGGCTGCCAGAGCCACACTATGGCCAGCACCAGTCTGGATGCCAGCACCTCGGGGAATTCTGCATCATGTTGGCATGTCCTGCAGGGTGCGCAAAAGCCTCCGCCTTCCTTAGAGCTGGGGTGCAGCCTGTGACCCAGGTCCTGCGCACTGAAGCCCCTCTGAGGCTCCTGTATGGAGCTGGGTGTCACGAGGTGTCACAGGCAGAGGCTTTGTGATGTGGGGCAGCAGAGCCCCACCCTGAGCAGCGCAGCTGAGGGTCTTTCCCGTGGCACCAGTGGCCTTCGCTCCCAGCTGATCCTACAAGCCAATAGCCCCCACCAATGTATCCCTTCCAGGCTTCTCCTCACCCCATGGGAGGGAAAAAGCATGGCCCCCTCTGAGAAGCTGATGCAAGTTATGAGCAATTTCTGCAGGAAAATACAATGTCAGAAAGTTCACGGACCCCCTGGAGGCCTTTCCCGGCCTCCCTGAGGTCCGAGGGAGGAGGAGGACTGATTCAGACAGAGGGAGCCTAAATCACCCAGATCTGGATCCCTAGCTGGGCCCTGAACCAGAGCAGGAGAGGCGACAAAGAATCTCAAAGAGAAACACAGGCAACAGTGTGGCATCAAGGTTAGTGCAGTGGGTAACAGTGTAGCATCGAAGTTAACACAGTGTGTAACAGTGTGGCATCAAGGTTAGTGCAGTGGGTAACAGTGTAGCATCGAAGTTAACACAGTGTGTAACAGTGTGGCATCAAGGTTAGTGCTGTGGTGTGTAATAGTGTAGCATCAAACTTAACACAGTGTGTAAACAGTGTAGCATTCAAGCGTTTGTGCAGTGGCGTAACAGTGTAGCATCTGAAGCTTAACACAGTGTGCTAACAGGTGGTCCTCAAGGTTAGTGAAGGTGGCGTAACAGTGTAGCATTGAGTGTAACACAGGTGTGTAACAGTGTTGCATCAAGGTTAGCCTGCTCGTGATGTGTAGCATCAACTTACACAGTGTGTAACAGTGTAGCCATCAAGCGTTACGTGCAGTGGGGTAACAGCTGTAGCATCGAAGCTTTAACACAGTGTGTAACAGCTGTGGCATCAAGCGTTAGTGCCGGTGGGAACAGTGTAGCATCGAGTTTAACACAGTGTTAACACGTGGCATCAAGGTTAGTTGCCGGTGGCAGTAACAGTGTGCAATCGAAGTTAACAACAGTGTGTAACAGTGTGCGCATCAAGTTAGTGCAGTGGCGTAACAGTGTAGCATTGGAGTTTAACACTGTGTAACAGTGCGCCATCAAGGTTAGTGCAGTGGGTAACAGTGCTAGCATCGAGTTAACACTGTGTAACAGTGTGGCCATCAAGGGTTAGTGCCAGCTGGGCAACAGTGTTAGCATCAAAGTTAACATAGCCATGTAACAGTGTAAGCATCAAGGTTAGTGCCCAGTGGGCTAATAGTGTAGCATCGAAGTTAAACACAGCATGTAACAGCTGTAGACAATCAAGGTTATGCCATTGTGGTAACAGTTAGCATCGAGTTAAACAGCGGCTAACAGTGTGCCATCAAGGTTAGTGCAGTGGCGTAATAGTGTAGCATCAAAGTTAACACCTGCCTAACAGTGTAGCATCAAGGTTACGTGCAGGTGGGTTAATAGTGTAGCCATCGAAGTTAACACAGCGTGGTAACAGGCCTGGCATCAAGGCTTAGTGCCGCCAGTGGGTATAGTGTAGCATTCGAGTTAACACATGCTTAGCATCAACGGTTAGCTGCCAGGGGTAATAGTGTAGCATCGAAGTTTTAACACAGCGTTAACAGTGTTGCTCAAAGGTTAGTGCAGGGGTTACAGTGTAGTCATCGAAGTTTAAACACAGCGTGTAAACAGTGTGTCATCAAGATTAGTGCAGTGATACATGTGTGCTATCGGAGGTTAACACAGCGTATATATGTGTGCATCAAGGTTAGTGCAGTGGGTAACAGTGTAGCACGAAGTTAATCACAGCATGTAACAGTGTGCATCACAGGTTAGATGCAGTGGAAAGTGTAGCATCGAAGTTAACACAGCGTGTAACAGGTGGCATCCAAGTGTTAGTGCAGTGGTAACAGTGTAGCATGCGAAGTTAACACAGCGTGTAACAGTGTGCATCGAAGGTTAGTGCAGGTAACAGTGTAGCAGCGAGTTAACACAGGTTAACAGTGTGGATCAAGGTTAGTGCAGTGTGGTAACAGTGTAGCATCGAGTTAACACAGCGCTGTAACAGTGTGGGCATCAAGTTAGTGCAGTGGGTAACAGTGTAGACGAAGTTAACACCGTGTGTAACATTGTGGCATCAAGGTTAGTGCAGTGGGTAATATGTAGACATGAGTTAACACAGTGTGTAACAGTGTGGCATCAAGTTAGTGCAGTGGGTAATAGTGTAGGGGCATCGAAGTTAACACAGCGTGTAACAGTGTAGCATCAAGGTCAACGCAGGGGGTAAAGTGTTGCATCCCTACTGTGGTTCTGCAGGAGGTTTTCCTTGTGGCAGGAGATACCTGCTGTGCATCAGGGGAAGATTTACAATGTCTGCAACACAGTCTCAAAATGGCCAGGCTCACGCCTGTAATCCCAGCACTTTGGGAGGCCGAGGCCGGCAGATCGCCTGAGGTCAGGAGTTCCAGACCAGTCTGGTCAACATGGTGAAACCTCATCTCTACTAAAAATGCAAAATTAGCTGGGCATGGTGGCACATGCCTGTAATCTCAGCCACCCAGAAGCTGAGGCAGGAGAATCGCTTGAACCTGGGGGACAGAGGTTGCAGTGAGCCGAAATCATGCCATCATGCCATTGCACTCCAGCCTGGGCAAAAAGTGAAACTCCATTTCAAAAAAAAAAAAAAAAAAAAAAAAAAACGCTCAGGAATGGAAAGGCAGGGATGGGAAGGAAGAAAGGAAGGGAGATTTGGAGGGAAAAAAGAGGAGGAGGAAGCACAGGAAAAAACGTGTTTATGTCTTTACCTGGGAAGAGATCGCAAGGGAGGGACAGAAAGAGGGAACACAAATGTATCAAAAAGTTAAAAACTCATGATTCTATACCGTATGATTCCCTCTATGTGACGCGTACAGAACAGCAAATCTACAGAGACAGAAGGCAGACAGGGCTGCATGAGGGCGGGGTGCATGGTTGGGGGTGATGGCTAAGGGGTTGCAGGGTTTCGGTGGGCGATGATGAAAATGTTCTATGATCAATGTGGTCACGAATGCCCAACCCTGTGAATATACTAAAAAGCACTGAAGTGTGCACTTCGGGTGAATTGTAGGGTATGTGAATTACATCTCAAAAAGCTGTCTAAAAAAAAACACACACAAATACTGGTGACACTTAGTGAAAGTCATATGGGTAGTCACATGCTATTGTTCCAACTTTTCTGTAAATTTCAAGCTTTCCCAAAGTAAAAAGTTAGGGGGAGAGAGGAGAAAGAATCCAGGTCCAGGGCTGATTTGACCCACTCCCCATTTCAACCAAAGAAGGGCTCCCGAACCTCAGATCTCCGCCGTCACGTGTCTCACTAGCTACTCCTCCTGTGTGGCTCTTGTGGTCCCCTAAACCCCCCCGAATCCCATCCTTTTTCAGCCTGGCCAGCGGCCCTGTAAGGACAGCCACGTCAGAAGTCTGGGAGGCTGCCGGTATCTCGTTTCCTCGTGAGGCTTCCTTTCCTTCCACACGGTCCCCCGGAACCTGCAGGGAACCATGCGCACACCCTTCCACCCAAACCCAGCCAGACCCTGACAACCACCCCATGCGGCGGTGCCGGTGGTCCTGTTTTAGGCAATCAGGGAAGCGAGCTGCAGGGACATGCCTGGAGTCGCCAGTCACAGGCAGAGCGGGGAGGTGTGAGCCCAGGACTTTAGAAGCCACACTGGGGACCCAGGGATCCTGTGTGGCCATCACACACCTGCTAGAAGCAACAGCCCTTCTCTAGAAAAATGAACCTGGCCAGACACAGTTTCAGGGACTCCTGGACCCCATATGAAGGCTCCTGGGGTACCATGAGTCTCAGAGGACAGGGAGACCAGTCCCTGACAACCCAAGCATGCCCCTACTCCCCCCCGAGTAAACGCATCCCCTCCCAGAAAGACCCGTGGCAGGGCTCCAGCAATCCTACCTAATGCACTCCTGGGTGAGTCCCTCCACCCACCCACCCCGTCCTGGCATTTCAGTCTCCTTAGCTACTCCAGGAGTGAAATCACAATCCCAGTTGGTAGGGGTTTGAGTTCTTATCCTGTGCCTCTGCTGGGCTCCAAGCAATCCTGGAGGCAGGCCTCCATGCCCCCATTTCACAGGTGAGAAAACTGAGGCACACAGAAAAACAATCCTAGCAAGCAGGGTCAGCCTCGGTGCCCAGGCCGCCTCTAAAGCTCTCAGCCTGGAGACCATAGGTGAGGAGGTGTCCCCCACCCCACACACAGCACACCAGAGCCCACCTCGGCGGGCGATCTCCGCCTTCAGCAGCCCCTCCATAGGGTCCGACTCGGCCAGGTCCAGGGGCAGGTCCCCGTCACTGTTGACGGCGGCGATGTTGGCCCCATGGCTCAGGAGGTACCTGGGGGGTGGGGGTTGGTCAGGGCTGAGGGTCCAGGCCCCCACCGCGACCAGGTCCTGCCCAGCCTTCCCTTGCCTCACCTGGCGATGTCTAGGTAGCCGCAGGAGGCGGCCACGTGCAGGGGCGTCCAGCCCTCGTTGTCCGCCTGGTTCACGGTGGCACCTTGCTCTACCAAGAAGCGCACCACCTCCAGGTTCTCATCAATGCAGGCCTGGGGGTGGGAAACAGCCGTCAGCCGCACCTCCCCCAGCCACGGTGTCCCAGCAAGGCAGGACTCCAGAGGCAGCCACGAAAACAGATCCAGGGACACGGTGCCAGGGCAGTGGGGAAAACGACCCCAACAGCCTCTGGCCTCCAGCTGTTTAAGATACCCCTGATTGATCAATAGTCAGGTCAGCCAAGCCTTCAGCGCTCAGTGGAAACCACAAAAGGACTCCTGGCTACCTGCAAACAGGAAGTGAACGGGGAAGGGAGGGGGCTTCTCATCCGGGTGCGGGAACCCCACATGGTACTTGTTAGACACAGAAACCCCCCTCACCACCCGCAGGTGGCGCTTCCAGCGCTCCGACTAGGGAAGCGGTTCCGGCCCCTCCTCCTTCAGAGCCAGGAGTCCTGGCCCCCAGCCCCTCCTGCCGTAAACTCAGCCAGGTCCTCCCAAGGGTCGAGCCTGGAAACCACCCCAGCAGACACTGTGCAGGAGCGAAGCCGTGGGCCCAGGGCTGTGCAGGGTGGGGGAAGGACGCCCTGTGCCGGGACAGACTCAGGGGCCTGGGCAGGACTCCCAGATGGGTGACACAGCTGCACACCTGTGTGCCCGGGCCCCAGGCTGTCACACTCCAGTTCACTGAGGCCTCCTCTGCACGGGGCACTGCAGCCAGGGACTTACACGGGCCAATGTTTCTCATTCTTCCCTTAGGAGTCCAAAACTGGGGGAACAAAAGCCGAAGTCCAGGGGGTTGGGGGAGAAACCTGCCCCAGGCCTTGTGGACACTGGATGGGCCCTGGGACCTGAACTGGAGCTGAGGGAGGAGTGAAGCTAAACTCCTAGATCCACGGGATAAATTACCCCCTAAGTCCCTCACCTCTCCAAAGCTGCCCATCTGGAGAAGCGGGGAGGGAGCTAGGAGGGCCAAGAGCATGAGGTCATGGAAACTCGGGCTGTGAAGGGGGCCGCACGTGCCCTGGGAACGGGATGAACTCGACTCGTTTATTTCCATCCAGTTGTCATGGCAATGGGGGAGGGGGGCAAGGAGAGCGATGGGCCTTTCCCTTTCAAGGACCTGCCCAGTACAGGCATCCCTGTGAAAGATGCCTGAGGCCTGGGCACCAGGGACTCCGAAGTCCAGGCCCAGCCCCTCCCCATTTAACCCAGGAGGCCAGGCCCATCCCCTCCCCCACTCAACCCAGGAGGCCAGGCCCCAGCCTTTCCGTCCTCAGATGCAGAAGCCCAGGCCCCCAGCCTCTCCCCATTCAGACCCAGGAGTCCAGGCCCAGCACCCCCTCCCTCAGACCCAGGAGTCCAGGCCCAGCCCCTCCTCCCACAGACCCAGGAGTCCAGACCCCCAGCCCCTCCTCCCTCAAACCCAGGAGCCCGGGCTCCAGCCCCTCCTCCCTCAGACCCAAGAGTCCAGGCCCAGCCCCTCCTCCCTCAGACCCAGGAGTCCAGACCCCCAGCCCCTCCTCCCTCAAACCCAGGAGCCCCGGCTCCAGCCCCTCCTCCCTCAGACCCAGGAGCCCAGGCCCCCAGTTCTTCTCTGTTCAGCCCTAAGAATCCTGGCTCCCAGCCCCTCCTACTCTAGCCCCCAACCCCCTAGCCACTAAGGCAGTTGGAGGGCAGGAATGAGGGGAGTGTACCAGCCTCACCAAGTGGCTGATAAACCCACGTGGGGTACCCTAAGAACTCGGAAACTGCCATAGCAGGGGGCTGATGCTTGGGGACCTGCCTCAAGAAGGATGTAGGAGAAACACAGCCCCAGGTGGAGAAACTGGCCGGGACTCAAGAGTCACCCAGAGACAGTGACCCCGTCCTTGTTTTCATAGGACTTAGGGTTTCAGCGCTAAAACCAGGCTGTTCTGGGCAAACGGCATAAGCTGGTCACCCCACACCCAGACCTGACCCACACCCAGCTCCCTTGCTTGCTGGCCACGTAACCTGAGAAGGGAATCCCCTCCTCTCTGAACCCCAGCCCACCCCAATACTCCAGGCCTCCTGGGATACCCCGAAGAGTGAGTTTGCCAAGTAGTCACCCCACAGTGGGAGGAGAATCCACCTGAAAGCCAGCCTGGTGGACTGGGCCGGGGCGACCTCTCGCTGGGTCCAGGCCAACTAGGTGGCCTGGGGCCTCTGGGGGATCCAGGGAAGAGGGCTCAGTCTGAAGAGCAGAGCCAGGAACCCCTATAGGGAAAGTGCAGGAGAGCCAGGGGCATGGGATGGTGGACGAGGAAGGGGGCAGGGATGCCTGAGCGCCTCTCCTGGGCTTGCCAAGGACACAAACCCAGAGGCCCAGAGCAGGGCCTTAGGGAAGAGGGACCCCGCTCTGGGCGGAGGAATATGTCCCAGATAGCACTGGGGCCTCTTGAAGGAAAGAAGGATGGAGAAAGAGAAAGGGGGTAGAGGCAGCCACGACCTGGTGAACACCTAGGACGAACCATTCTCACAAAGGGAGTTTTCCACACGGACACGCCCCCCTCACCACAGCCCGGCCAGGCCGGGGGGGG
>NW_016810644.1:932586-934953 GCF_001698545.2 Rhinopithecus bieti | reverse complement strand
GGGGGGGGGGGCGCCGCTACTAGCCTTATCTCACAGGGAAAACTGATGCACAGAGGAACAACACAAATTCAGGGCTAGAAAGGTGAAGACCCAAAATTAGAACTCAGGACCAACTTATTCTGATTTTGTTGTACCACCCGGTGCAGCACCCGGATCAGTGAAATGCACCAGACGGCCGCGCCAGAGCAGCTCAGGCTCAGGGAGAGGGCAGCACAGGGCGGCTACTGAGAACCGGCAGGTCACGCATCCCCCTTCCCTCCCACCGCCCGCCAAGCTCTCCCTCCCAGGGTCCTCTCTGGCTCCATCGGTAAGCAAACCCTAGGGGTTCTGGCAAGGAGACAGAGGTGGCTCCGGGAAATGGGGGTGTGTCACCAGATAAGGAATCTGCTTAAAAGGAGGTGGGGGTTAGACCCAATATCTGGAGACTAGGAGGGAGGAGGCCTAAGGATGGGGCTTTTCTGTCACCAATCCTGTCCCTAGTGGCCCCACTGTGGGGTGGAGGGGACAGATAAAAGTACCCAGAACCAGAGCCAAATTAATCGGCCCTGGGAATATAAGGTGGTCCCGGCTCTGGGACACAGGATTCCATCCTGAAGTGGACATGGGGGCCCGGCTTGAAGGAAGAGGACTAGCCGAGCTCTGGGACCCCTGGAAGATGCCATGACAGGGGGCCGGAAGAGCGAGCACAGACTGGAGAGGTAAAGGGGATATGGGAGCTGCCCGAATTAAAGAAGTGAGAGGGGGCTGGGTGCGGTGGCTCAAGCCTGTAATCCCAGCACTTTGGGGGGCCGAGACGGGCGGATCACAAGGTCAGGAGATCGAGATCATCCTGGCTAACCCGGTGAAACCCCGTCTCTATTAAAAAATACAAAAAACTAGCCGGGCGAGGTGGCGGGCGCCTGTAGTCCCAGCTACTCGGGAGGCTGAGGCAGGAGAATGGCGTGAACCCGAAAGGCGGAGCTTGCAGTGAGCTGAGATCCGGCCACTGCACTCCAGTTTGGGCGACAGAGCGAGACTCCGTCTCAAAAAAAAAAAAAAAAGTGAGAGGTGACCCAAATCCACAGGAGGAGGGGGTGTCCAGGCAAAGAAAGCAAGAGGATGGAGAGGTGGCTAAAGCCAGGGAGACAGAGGCTTTGGGGTTGTCCAGAAAAACGGTGATGATGCAGGCCTACAAGAAGGGGAGGTGGGGACGCAAGGGAGAGACATCCCACGGAGAAGACCATCCTCAGAAACGAGAGATGGCACATGCCCCAGAAGGAGAAGGAAAAGGGAACCCAGCGAGTGAAGATGGCATGGGGGTTGGGGTAGGGAGGAGAGATGCCCCGAGAGGACCCAGACAAGGGCAGGATCCGCTCCGAGGACACCACGTGGTGCAGCGCCGAGAAGGAAGTGCTCTGGAAACAGCATCCTTGAGTAGCAACGCACAGCACAGAGCAAGGGGAAGAGGGATTGGAGGAAGATGGAACCTGAAGGAGGTGGTGGGGAAGGATCTGGGCCTAGCCATAGAGGTGGCCCAGGCCACAAGCTGCAGGCAGAAAGCGGCACAGGTTCAGGGGAGAGAATGCAGGTCAGTGAAAGCAGGACCTGCCTGGAAAGGGGAAACAGCGGGCCAGAGGCGGCGCAGAAGCCAGTAGAGCTCAAAGTGGTCCGGACTCAGGAGAGAAACGGCCGCATTAGAGGGCAGAGTAGAAGCGGCACAAGCGGCACAGCAAGGGCACTGGAGGCGAGAGGAGGGCAGCGCAAAGTGACAATGGCCAGGGCCAGGGAGATAGACCAGAGTGAGCTATGGGAGCTGCCTCAGGTTCAGGAGAGGGCAGGGCAGGGAGGGAGACAAAGTCCAGGGCCGGCTAAAGAGGCTCAACATCGGAAGAGGGGAAGTCGAGGGAGGGATGGTCAGGGGGACTGCAGGGGTCAGCACAGGCTGGCAAAGCCAGGGCCAGTTAAAGCGACTCCAATGCGGAAGAAGGTAGGTCGAAGGGGACTGGTAAGGAGGCCTGGGGCAGGGTGGTAAGCACAGACTGGCAAAGCCCAGGGCCAGTTGAAGCAGCCCCAATTCGGAAGCGGGGTGGTCGAAGAGGGATGGTAAGGGGGGCTGGGACGGGGTGTCAGCATAGGGTGGCAAAGCCCAGGGCTAGGAACGACGGGGCGGATCGAGACTGGCAACGGCGGCTCGGAACCGGGGAAGGAGGATACCCCAGGTGGCGCCGCGGAGGGTGGGCCTGGCCCCGGGAGACGCCGGAGGGGGCGCTGACCTGGTGCAGGGCGCTGATGCCGTCGGCGTTGGTGGAGTCCAGCACGGCGCGGGCGGGCGGCGGCGCGGCGGGGTCCAGCTCGGCGCCGGGGCCGGGGTCCGCGGCGCACAGCATC
>NW_016810644.1:911918-931998 GCF_001698545.2 Rhinopithecus bieti | reverse complement strand
CTAGCCCCAACTGCCGCCGCCGCCCGCCCGCCCCGGGGCCGCCGGGAACTGCCGCTGGCCCCCCCACCGCCCCAGGGATCTCCCGGCCCCCGCCCGGCGAGCTGACGTCACGGCGCTGCCCCAGGGTGTGCTGGGCAGGTCGCGGGGAGCGCCGGGAAATGGAGTCCATAAGCGGAAGTCTCCCCTGGCCACTTTCAGGAGTCGCTGTGCCCCGATGCACACTGGGAAGTCCGCAGCTCCGAGGTGCCCAGTGGAAATCACCGGATGAGGGCCTCCTCCGGGGAATGCTGGGAAATGGAGTCTACAGACCGGAGGGGTGCCCCACGGCATACTAGGAAGCGTAGAGTACCGGGTAAAGGGGACGAAGAGCAGGCTGCCCCGGGGCAGTTAGGAAATCGACTGGACAGCCGCGTGGGAGGGAGTGCGGGGAGAGGCAGGGTTGTTTTGTTATTGTTGTTTTATTTTGTTTTGTTTGTTTTGAGACGGAGTCTCGCTCTGTCTCCACTCTGCAGTTCAGTGGCGCGATATCCGCTCACTGCAACCTCCGCTTCCCAGGTTCAAGCAATTCTCCTGCCTCAGCCCCCAGAGTAGCTGAGATTACAGGCGCCCACCACCACGCCCTGCTAATTTTTATATTTTTAGTAGAGACGGAATCTCATCATGTTGGCCAGGATGGTCTCGATCTCTTGACCTCGTGATCCGCCCGCCTCCGCCTGTAATCCTGCTGGGATGTCGGGCCTCAGCCTCCACGCCCGGCTGGGTTTTATTTATTTTGGGTTTTTTCCTGACCCCTTAACTCGAAATAAGCTCCAAGAGGGCAGGGACTTTTGTCTTCTGTGCATTACTTGTCCTCGGTTCGTAGAACAGAACCTGAGAGTACGTGATGGCAAATATTTTTGGAATGAATGAATGAATGAATGGGTTCACCAGGGCACCATGGGAAACTGAGTCCACAACCCAGAAGCCGTGAAAGACAGTCCATTTCCAAGCTTCCCTGGGTGACCTCCCAGGGCATGCTGGGAAATGAAATTTGCGGGGCAAAGGTCAGGACCACGATCCTAGGGCACGCTGGGAAATGTAGCCCACAGGGCCACACCCCTAAAAGCACAGCGGGTGGATGGCATCTCGGGCTCGGGGCAGAAGTCCACAGTCCCTAATGGTAATCCCTGAACCACACGGAGGAAAGGAACTCAACAGGGACAGGGCTCCCACAGCCTTCACTGGTCCGCGTTTCTCCTGCGCCCACCCGGACCTCCCGGGACCCGTCCAGGCCCCGGCGCGCTCTCAAGGCATGCTGGGATTGGTGGTCCCGGGCGAGGAGTTCCAGCAGGTGGGGGGCGAATCACCTTATATCGGGCCCAAGCGATGATCACACCTTAATCTTCACCTTACGGATCCTGCGCCTAACTCCAAATTGGGAAGGTGGCTGACGCTTTGAGACAGGAAGAGACCCACCAAAATCACACAGAATTGGGCCGAAATCCAGACAGAGGCTACAGACTGTTTCCCAAGCGCTGTGGGAGTTTCCCACCCACTCTGAAGTCCTTGGGTTTGCGCGGAGAAGTAAACTGTGCGTCCCACGAGGCCCGTTTCTTTCTCTCTCTCTTTCTTTTCTTTCCTTTTTTTTTTTTTTTGTTGTTGTTGTTGTTGTTGCTGTTACGACAATGTTTGTGGTTTTATTGTACCATGAGGCATTGAAACATTCGAACAACTCAGTATCTGGGTGGTGAGGCAGCTGCTTTCTCCACTTTCTTTAGGTTACTAGAGCAACTTGTCAGATTTTTTTTTTTTTCTTTTCTTTTTTGGGACAGAGTCTTGCTCTGTCGCCCAGGCTGGAGTGCAGTGGCGCGATGTCGGCTCACTGCAAGCTCCACCTCCTGAGTCAAGGGAGTCTCCTGCCTCAGCCTCTCAAGTAGCTGGTATTACAGGCGTGCTCCACCACGCCCGGCTAACTTTTATGTATTTTTAGTAGAGACGGGGCTTCACCATGTTGGCCAAGATGGTCTCGAACTCCTGACCTCGTGAACCGACTGCCTCGGCCTCCCAAAGTGCTGGGATTACAGGCGTGAGCCACTGCGCCTGGCCAGATTTGTTTTTCTGAAAAAAGGAAGGACAACCTTTTGCATTAAGTCTTTCCAAGGCATGCGCTGGTACAACACAAACTTCTCCCATCAGATGCAGCTAGTGTCCAGACATCACACACAACACCTCGGTGGCAGCGGCTCACTGTGCCCTCTCCCGCCGCGGCCCTGCTCATTTGTGCATCATATCTGGAGCAGTGGAATAGTTCTGGAAAGAGGAGGGAGGAGGAGGCAGCGCGAGGGCCGGGTGGAGAGGATGTCAGCTGAAGTTGTGCAGGGCAAGCCTGAACATGTCATTGGTGCAAACCCAAACATCATTGCATCACTGATGTTTGGTTTGGTTTGGTTTGGTTTGGTTTTATTTTTCAAACAGTCTCACTCTGCCACCCAGACTGGAGTGCAGTGACATGATCTCGGCTCACTACAACCTCCACCTCCCGGGTTCAAGCGATTCTCCTGCCTCAGCCTCCCGAATAGCTGGGATTACAGGCGTGCTCCACCACGCCCGGCTAATTTTTGTATTTTTAGTAGAGACGGGGTTTCACCACGTTGGCCAGGCTGGTCTCGAACTCCTGACCTCAAGTGATCCTCCCGCCTCGGCTTCCCAAAGTGCTGGGGATTACAGGCATGAGCCACCATGCCCAGCAGATGTTCTTTAATAGGAATATCTGGTGGAACCCCATGATGGGGTCTTCATCCACCACGAAGCCTCTTTCTTTTTTTTTTTTTTTCCTGACCTCGTGATCAGCCCATCTCGGCCTCCCAAAGTGCTGGGATTACAGGCTTCAGCCACTGCGCCCGGCCACGAAGCCTGTTTCTATAGAAAGGGATAGTTCCGGTGGCTCTTAGGTGTGGTCCCTGAACCCCACACTTTCCACATACTTACACACCAACCTCCTTCCCCCAGGAAAACAGGAAGTCAATCTTCAGGGTATTATCCTGTAGCTCTGGTTCTATATGTATTCTGTGCCTTTATGTATAGTCGTGTGTATTTGCAATCATGTCTGTGGCCGGGTGTATGTTGTTGATGAATGTTTGTGTTTATGTTTTGGTTTTTTGGTTTGTTTGTTTGTTTGTTTTTGTTTTTGAGATGGAGTTTCACTCTTGTCGTCGCCCAGGCTGGATTGCAATGGCGCAACCAAAAAAGAGTAAAATAACAGAAATCAGAATGGGCTTCTAATACTCTTACCCCTCTCTCCACACTGGACAGAAGAGTCCATTTTATACTTTTGTGGGTGTTCTAACTTCCCCTCCTTATCTGAACCATCTTTATGATGCAGACTAATGTCTATTTTTCTGCTGTTACAGAATTGGGAACATTTTCTTCTTATCTTTCTGAGGTTATATACACCAGTGAGGAGGGCCTGCAGTTCCAAGGTTAAGCACCAGCATTCCACCGTTATCACTGAGAGCAAACGGCAGGCCCTAGAAGTGAAAACCAAACCTTTACCACAGAAAGACAAGAGCAAAAGATGATGTTCTCTAGTGGCATATGAAGATGTACACAGCCACCATCACATAGCTGTCAGATACTTTCTGGGTATCATCTCGTCAACTCCAGGAGGCAGAGACTAAGACTAGTCCCAGTCACAGAGCTAGAAACTGGCCAAAACAAGGTTCAATCTCAGGACTGTCAAATCCAGAACTGGAATTTTTTTTTTTTTTTTTTGAGACAGAGTCTCGCTCTGTCGCCCAGGCTGGAGTGCTGTGGCGCGATCTCAGCTCGCTGCAAGCTCCGCCTCCCGGGGTCAAGGGATTCTTCTGGGATTACAGGTGTGTGCCACCACGCCTGGCTAATTTTTGTATTCTTAGTAGAGACGGGGTTTCACCATGTTGGCCAGAATAGTTTCGAACTCCTGACCTCATGATCCACCCGCCTCGGCCTCCCAAAGTGTTGGGATTACAGGCATGAGCCACTGCACCTGCCATTTTTTTTTTTTTTTTTTAAATGGAGTCTCACTCTGTCACCCAGGCTGGAGTGTAGTGGTGTGATCTCAGCTAACTGCAACCTCTGCCTCCCAGGTTCAAGTGATTCTCCTGCCTCAGCCTCCCAAGTCGCTGGGACTACAGGGTCACACCACCGCGCCTGGCTAATTTTTGTATTTTTTATACAGATGGGGTTTCACCATGTTGGCCAGGCTGTTCTTGAACTCCTGACCTCAAGTGACCCACCTGCCTCAGCCTCCCAAAGTGCAGGGATTATAGGCATGAACCACTGCGCCCAGCTCAGAGCTGGAATTCTTAACCATTCTAGTGGAATACCGTTTTTTAAGTAGAAGTAAAAGTCTAAGGATGGCAGTCCAGGTAAAGATTGCTAATAGAGCTAATGGTGAGAACACATCCCACAGTTCATTGGGTGGGTTGGGCAGATGAGATATCCCAAACTGTGTTCCCCACAAATAAGCAATCACAGTCATGAAAATGTACATAGACATGTTTACGTGAACATGTACAAGCATAAGCACAGCCAGGCACGGTGGCTCACGCCTGTAATACTAGCACTTTGCAATGCCCAGCCAGATAACTTGTCTTTTTATTTACGTGATGCTAACCCATCCAGAGACACACCCACGCCTGACTAATAGGTCTGGCTTGGCCAAAAGCAGTGGCTCACATCTGCAATGCCAGTACTTTGGGAGGCTCAGGTGGGTGGATCACGAGGTCAGGAGTTCGAGACCAGCCTGGCCAACATAGTGAAACCCCATCTCTACTAAAAATACAAAAATTAGCCAGGTGTGGTGCATGTGCCTGTATTCCCAGCTGCTCGGGAGGCTGAGGCAGGAGAATTGCTTGAACCTGGGAGGCAGAGGTTGCAGTGAGCTGAGAACACACCACTGCACTCCAGCCTGGGTGACAGAGTGAGACTCCTTCTCAAAAAAAAAAAATGGGTATGGCTTGACCCCAAGAACCTGGTATGACCTCCATGAACCTGGTCTGACCTCCAAGAACCTGGGTTCTTGTTCTTGGGTAGCAAGTATGTTCCATGTGCAGGATCTATATATTTGTGCTGTGTAACAAAAAGGGTGGACTGTGTCAGAGACTGCTAATGTCTGCCCACAGCTATCGTCTCCATCCTCAATAGTAGAATGGAAATCTTATTTGGAATAGTAAAGCACCCAGCTAGCTAAAGCGCAACGTGGAGACCCAGTCTCCTTTGCAATGAGAGGAAGCCAATGACATGGAAATGAACATTGTTGGGCGGGGCTCCCAGAAAGGCTTCGTCGAGGCGGGGTGCAGGGACTCGCACCTAGAATCCCAGCACTTTGGGAGGCTGAGGTGGATGGATCACAAGGTCAGGAGTTCGAGACCAGCCTGGCCAACATGGTGAAATCCCATCTCTACTAAAAATACAAAAAGTAGCCGGGTGTGGTGGCGCATGCCTGTGGTCCCAGCTACTCAGGAGGCTGAGGCAGGAGAATCGCTTGAACAGAGGAGGCAGAGGTTGCAGTGAGCCAAGATCTTGCCACAGCACTCCAGCCTGGGCGACAGAGCAAGACTCCATCTAAAAAAAAAAAAAAAAAGGAAAAGAAAGGCTTCATCAAAGAGGCTGATTCAGCTGAAGGCTGCACATTTTTGGTCTTCTCTCCTGCCCTCCTCCTTCTTAGAAAGTGGACGTGAGGGCTGCAGCTCGAGAAATCATGCTGTGCTCATCAAGTGACCTTATAGCTGGAAGTAGCGCAGAAAGGCAGAAGAAGACTTATTTATTTATTTATTTATTTATTTATTTATTTATTTATTTTTGAGACAGGGTTTTGCCCTGTCACCCAGGCTGGAGTGCAGTGGTGTGATCATAACTTACTGAAGCCTCCAACTCCCAGGCTCACGCCATCCTCCTGTGTCAGTCTCCCAAGTAGCTAGGACTACAGGTGCACACCACCGCATCTGGCTAAGTTTTTGTATTTTTTGGTAGGGATGGTGTCTCATTATGTTGCCTATGCTGGTCTCGAATTCCTGGCCTCAGGGAATACCCTCACTTCGGCCTCCCAAAGTGCTGGGATTACAGGTATAAGCCCACATCCCAGGCCAGAAGCTCAATTCTTTATTTTATTTTATTTTATTTTATTTTATTTTATTTTTTTGAGATGGAGTCTCACTCTGTCACGCAGGCTGGAGCACAGTGGCATGATCTCGGCTCACTGCAAGCTCCGCCTCCCGGGTTCACACCATTCTCCTGCCTCAGCCTCCTGAGTAGCTGGGACTACAGGTACCCACCACCACACCCAGCTAATTTTTTTTTTTTTTTTTGTCTTTTTAGTAGAGATGGGGTTTCACCGTGTTAGCCAGGATGGGCTCAATCTCCTGACCTCATGATCCACCCACCTCAGTCTCCCAAAGTGCTGGGATTACAGGCATAAGCCACAGCGCCCGGCCTCTTTTTTTCTTTTTTGAGATGGAATCTTACTCTATTGCCCAGGCTGGAGTGCAGTGGCATGATCTTGGCTCACTGTAACCTCTGCCTCCAACGTTCAAGCAATTCTCCTGCCTCAACCTCCGGAGTAGCTGGGATTACAAGCGCACACCACCACACCTGGCTAATTTTCATGTATTTGTAGAGATGAGGTTTCACCACATTGGCCAGGCTGGTCTCGAACTCCCGACCTCAGGTGATCCACTTGCCTCAGCCTCCCAAAGTGCTGGGATTACAGACATGAGCCACCACACATGGCCTTAGAAGCCTCAGTTCCTGATGACGGTTGGGATATGTCTTCCCTTCCCTGCACTGCCTACCTCTCATCTTTAGGTTACATGTGAGAAAACAAATCTCCAATTCACCACAACTATTGTTATCTGGGGAGCTGTCTCTTACGATCAGCCAAACATAACTCCTCAATGACATTGTCAGTTTTGCACTGCCTTTATAATGGGGAGGGATCTGGGTCCAGCTGTGGCAACATGAAGAGGCACTGGCGGGATGACCACAGCCAGGCCCTGTTGATTCACCCAGAGACTGCAGATGTACAAGCAAGTCCAGCCAAGATCAGCCAAGCTCAGCCAGACGAGAACGCCCAGCTGAGCCCAGCCCGATTTGCCAACCGTCAAACCATAAGTTAAATAAATGACTGCTGACTCAAGCCACTAATACTTGGAGTGACTTTTTTCTTTTCTTTTCTTTCTTTTTTTTTTTTTTTTTGAGACCAAGTCCCACTCTGTCATCCAGGCTGGAGTGCAGTGGCACAATCTCAGCTCACTGCAACCTCCACCTCTGAGGTTCAAGTGATTCTCCTGCCTTAGCTCCTAAGTAGCTGGGATTCCAGGCACCAGCCACCACGCCCGGCTACTTTTTGTGTTTTTAGTAGAGATGGGGTTTTACTATGTTGACCAGGCTGTCTTGAACTCCTGGCCTCAAGTGATCCACCTGCCTCAGCCTCCCAAAATGCTGGGATTACAGGTAGGGGTGAGCCACCATGCCAGGCCTGGGGTAACTTTTTATGCCACAAAAACAAACTGATGCAGGCATTCCAAGAGGCCTTTGAGGCCGCTGATTGCAAGACACTCTGCCTTTGATAAAATGTAGTGGACAGAGAAGCAGTGGTTTCAGTGGCAAAGATGACAAATTGTCGCCCAATATTCTTTGTCCCCTTCTTTCTCAACATAATGGAACCTCTGATTTACGCTGGGTTTAGCATAGCCACCTAGAATAATGGTTACATTTACCAGTGTCAGGCCTCTGAGCCCAAGCTAAGCCATCATATCCCCTGTGACCTGCACGTGTACATCCAGATGGCCTGAAGGAACTGAAGAGCCACAAAATACGTGAAAATGGCCTTAACTGATGACATTCCACCATTGTGATTTGTTCCTGCCCCATCTAACCGATACGATATATTCTCCCCTGCCCTTAAGAAGGTACTTTGTAAAATTCTCCCCGCCCTTGAGAATGTACTTTGTACGCCCATCCCAAACCTATAAGAACTAATGATAATCCCACCACCCTTTGCTGACTCTCTTTGCGGACTCAGCCCGCCTGCACCCAGGTGATTAAAAAGCTTTATTGCTCACACAAAGCCTGTTTGGTGTTCTCTTTACACGGACGCACGTGACATTTGGTGCCGTGACTCGGATCAGGGGACCTCCCTTGGGAGATCAATCCCCTGTCCTCCTGCTCTTCGCTCCATGAGAAAGATCCACCTACGACCTCGGGTCCTCAGACCAACCAGCCCAAGGAACGTCTCACCAATTTTAAATCAGGTAAGCAGCCCCTTTTTACTCTCTTCTCCAGCCTCTCTCACTATCCCTCAACCTCTTTCTCCTTTCAATCTTGGCACTGTCCTTCAATCTCTCCCTTAATTTCAGTTCCTTTCCTTTTCTGGTAGAGACAGAGGAGACACGTTTTATACGTGAACTCAAAACTCTGGCGCTGGTCATGGACTCGGGAAGACAGTCTTCCCTTGGTGTTTAATCATGCGGGGACACCTGTCTGATTATTCACCCATGTTTCAGAGGTGTCTGATCACCGTGGGGACACCTGTCTTGATCCTTCACCCTTAGTGGCAAGCACCACTTTCCTGGGGAGCAAGTACCCCCCACCCCTTCTCTCCATGTCTCTACCCTCTCTTTTCTCTCCACTTTCCTGGGGGGCAGGCACCCCGCCCCCACCACCTTCTCTCCTGTCTCTACCCTCTCTTTTCTCTGGGCTTGCCTCCTTCACTATAGGCAACCTTCCACCCTCCATTCCTCCTTCTTCTCCCTTAGCCTGTGTCCTCAAAAACATAAAACCTCTTCAACTCACACCTGACCTAAAACCTAAACACCTTATTTTCTTCTGCAATGCCGCTTAACCCCAATACAAACTCGACAGTGGTTCCAAACAGCCAGAAAACGGCACTTTCGATTTTTCCATCGTACAAGATCTAGATAATTCTTGTCATAAAATGGGCAAATGGTCTGAGGTGCCTGATGTCCAGGCATTCTTTTACACATCGGTCCCTCCCTAGTCTCTGTTCCCAGTGTGGCTTGTCCCAAATCCTCCTTCTTTCCCTCCCGTCTGTCCCCTCAGTCCCAACCCCAAGCGTCACTGAGTCTTTTCAGTCTTCCTTTTCTACCAACCCATTTGACCTCTCCTCTCCTCCCCAGACTGCTCCTCCTCAGGTTGCTCCCAGCCAGGCTGAATCAGGCTCCAATTCTTCCTCAGCCTCCGCTCCCCAACCGTGTAATCCTTCTATCACCTCCTCTGCCCACACCCGGTCCAGCTTACAGTTTCGTTCTGCGGCCTGCCCTCCCCCATCTGCCCAACAATTTCCTCTTAAAGAGGTGGCTGGAGCTAAAGGCAGAGTCAAGGTTAATGCTCCTTTTTCTTTATCCGACCTCTCCCAAATCAGTTAGTGTTTAGGCTCTTTTTCATCAAATATAAAAACCCAGCCCAGTTCATGGCTCATTTGACAGCAACCCTGAGATGCCTCACAGCACTAGGCCCTGAAGGATCAGAAGGCCATCTTATTCCCAATATGCATTTTATTACCCAATCCGCTCCTGACTTTAAATAAAGCTTTAAAAATTACATTCCGGCCCTCAAACCCCACAACAGGACTTAACTAACCTTGCCTTCAAGGTGTACAACAGTAGAGTAGAGGCAGCTGGGTAGCAACATATTTCTGAGTTGCAGTTCTGTGCCTCCACTGTGAGAGAAACCCCAGCCACATCTCCAGCACACAAGAACTTCAAAATGCCTAAGCCGCAGTGGTCAAGCATTCTTACAGGACCTCCTCCATCAGGATCTTGCTTCAAGTACCAGAAATCTGGCCATGGGGTCAAGGAATGCCCGCAGCCCAGGATTCCTCCTAAGCCGTGTCCCATCTGTGTGGGACCCCCTGGAAATCGGACTGTCCAACTCGCCCGGCAGCTACTCCCAACGCCCCTGGAACTCTGGCCCCAGGCTCTCTGACTGACTCCTTCCCAGATCTCCTCGGCTTAGCAGTTGAAGACTGACGCTGCCCGATCACTTTGGAAGCCTCCGGGACCATCACAGACACTCTGGGCAACTCTTACAGTGGAGGGTAAGTCCGTTCCCTTCTTAATCCATACGGAGGCTACCCACTCCACATTACCTTCTTTTCAAGGGCGTGTATCCCTTGCCTCCATAACTGTTGTGGGTACTGACGGCCAGGTTGCTAAACCTCTTAAAACTCCCCAACTCTGGTGCCAACTTGGACAATATCCTTTTATGCACTCCTTTTTAGTTATTCCCACCTGCCCAGCTCCTTTATTAGGTCAAGACATTGTAACCAAATTATCTGCTTCCCTGTCTTAGCCCAGACTATTCCTGGGCTACAGCCACACTTCATTGCCACCCTTCTCTCCAGTTCAAAGCCTCCTTTGCATCCTTCCCTTGTATCTCCCCACCTTAATCCACAAGTATAGGACACCTCTACTCCTTCCTTGGTGACAGATGATGCACCCCTTACATCCCATTAAAACCTAATCACCCTTACCCTGCTCAACGCCGATATCCCATCCCACAGCACACTTTAAAAAGGTTAAAGCCTGTTATCACCCGCCTGTACAACATGGTCTCTTCAAGCCTACAAATTCTCCTTACAACTCCCCTATCCTACCTGTCCAAAGACCAGACAAGCCTTACAGGTTAGTTCAGGATCTGTGCCTTATCAACCAAACTGTCTTGCCTATCCGCCCCGTGGTGCCAAACCCATATACTCTCCTATCCTCAATACCTCCCTCCTCCCTCCACAACCCATTATTCTGTTCTAGATAAACCTAGCTGACCCCATAAATCCTAAATCCTTTCCCCACTCCCCTTTCCATTCCTCAAAAAACAGCCCTAAAAGCTGCTCCTGCACTAGCTCTCCCTAACTCATCCCAACCCTTTTCATCACACGCAGCCGAAGTACAGGGCTGTGCTGTCAGAACTTTTACACAAGAGCCGGGACCATGCCCTGGAACCTTTCTGCCCAAACAACTTGACCTTACGGTTTTAGCCTAGCCCTCATGTCTGTGTGCAGCGGCTGCCACTGCTTTAATACTTTTAGAGGCCCTCAAAATCACAAACTGTGCTCAACTCATCCTCTACAGTTCTCCTAACTTCCAAAATCGAGTCTCTTCCTCACACCTGACACATATACTTTCTGCTCCCTGGCTCCTTCAGCTATACTCACTCTTCGTTGAGTCTCCCACAGTCACCATTGTTCCTGGCCCGGACTTCAATCCGGCCTCCCACATTATTCCTGATACCACACCTGACCCCCATGACTGTATCTCTCTGATCCACCTGACATTCACTCCATTTCCCCATATTTCCTTCTTTCCTGTTCCTCACCCTGATCACACTTGGTTTATTGATGGCTGTTCCACCAGGCGTAATCGCCACTCACCAGGAAAGGCAGGCTATGCTGTAGTATCTTCCACATCTATCATTGAGGCTACCGCTCTGCCCTGCTCCACTACCTCTCAGCAAGCCGAACTCATTGCCTTAACTCAGGCCCTCACTCTTGCGAAAGGACTACGTGTCAATATTGATACTGACTGTAAATATGCCCTCCATATCCTCACCACCATGCTGTTTTATGGGCTGAAAGGTTTCCTCACTACACAAGGGTTCTCCATTATTAATGCCTCTTTAATGAAAACCATTCTCAAGGCCGCTTTACTTCCAAAGGAAGTTGGAGTCATTCACTGCAAGGGCCATCAAAAGGCATCAGATCCCATCACTCAGGGCAACACTTATGCTGATAAGGTAGCTAAAGAAGCAGCTAGCGTTCCAACTTCTGTCCCTCATGGCCAGTTTTTCTCCTTCTCATTGGTCACTCCCACCTACTCTCCCACTGAAACTGCCACCTATCAATCTCTTCCCACACAAGGCAAATGGTTCTTAGACCAAGGAAGGTATCTCCTTCCAGCCTCACAGGCCCATTCTATTCTGTTGTCATTGCATAACCTCTTCCATGTAGGTTACAGGCTGCTACCCCATCTCTTAGAACCTCTCATTTCCTTTCCATCGTGGAAATCTATCCTCAAGGAAATCACTTCTCAGTTGTCCCATCTGCTATTCTACTACCCCTCAGGATTATTCAGGCCCTCTCCCTTCCCTACACATCAAGCTCAGGAATTTGCCCCTGCCCAGGACTGGCAAATTGATTTTACTCACATGCCCTGAGTCAGGAAACTAAAATACCTCTTGGTCTGGGTAGACACTTTCACTGGATGGGTAGAGCCCTTTCCCACAGGGTCTGAGAAGGCCGCCGTGGTCATTTCTTCCCTTCTGTCAGACATAATTCCTCGGTTTGGCCTTCCCACCTCTATACGGTCTGATAACGGACCAGCCATTATTAGTCAAATCACCCAGGCACTTTCTCAGGGTCTTGGTATTTAGTGGCTCCTGGTTTTGCCTCAAATCGCCACCCTTAAGTCTCTCTTGAAGTGGACAGAAGGTCTTCAGTGCAAGGTACCCTCCAATACTTTCACCCTGATGAAGTCCTATTCTTTTCTTTTATACTCACTCTTATTCTCATTCCCGTTCTTATGCCACCCTCTACCGCTCCACAGCTATCTCCACCACACTATCAATCTCACTCTCTCCTAGCCGTTTCTAATCCTTCTTTAACAAACAGCTGCTGGCCTTGCATTTCTCTTTCCTCCAAAATCGCCAAGGTCTCGACTTACTCACTGCTAAAAAAAGAGAACTCTGTATATTTTTAAATGAAGAGTGTTGTTTTTACCTAAATCAATCAGGCCTGGTGTATGACAACATTAAAAAAAACTCAAGGATAGAGCCCAAAAACTCACCAACCAAGCAAATAATTACACTGAACCCCCTTGGAGACTTTCTAATTGGATGTCCTGGGTCCTCCCAATTCTTAGTTCCTTTAATACCTATTTTTCTTCTTCTCTTCTTCAGACCTCGTGTCTTTCGTTCAGTTTCTCATTTCATAGAAAACCACATCCAGGCCATCACCAATCATTCTATATGACAAACGCTCCTTCTAACAACCCCACAATATTACCCCTTACCCCAAGATCTTTCTTCAGTTTAATCTCTCCCACTCTAGGTTCCCAAGCCGCCCCTAATCCCGCTCGAAGCAGCCCTGAGAAACATCGCCCATTATCTCTCCATACCACGCCCAAAACTTTTCGCCGCCCCAACACGTCACCACTATTTTGTTTTGTTTTTCTTATTAATGTAAGAAGGCAGGAATGTCAGGCCTCGGAGCCCAAGCTAAGCCATCATATCCCCTGTGACTTGCACGTAGACATCCAGATGGCCTGAACAACTGAAGAGCCACAAAAGAAGTGAAAATAGCCTTAACTGATGACATCCCACCATTGTGATTTGTTCCTGCCCCACCCTAACTGATAGGATATATTCTGCCCCACCCTTTCTAATGTTCTCCCCCGCCCTTGAGAAGGTACTTTGAGGCCGGGCGCGGTGGCTCAAGCCTGTAATCCCAGCACTTTGGGAGGCCGAGATGGGCGGATCACAAGGTCAGGAGATCGAGACCATCCTGGCTAACACGGTGAAACCCCATCTCGACTAAAGATACAAAAACTAGCCGGGCGAGGTGGCGGGCACCTGTAGTCCCAGCTACTCGGGAGGCTGAGGCAGGAGAATGGTGTGAACCCGGGAGGCAGAGCTTGCAGTGAGCTGAGGTCCGGCCACTGCACTCCAGCCTGGGCGACAGAGCGAGACTCCGTCTCAAAAAAAAAAAAAAAGAGAAGGTACTTTGTAATATTCTCCCCACCCTGAAGAATGTGCTTTGTACGCCTATCCCAAACCTATAAGAACTAATGACAATCCCACCATCCTTTGCTGACTCCTTTTTCGGACTCAGCCCACCTGCACCCAAGTAAAATAAACAGCCTTGTTGCTCACACAAAGCCTGTTTGATGGACTTTTCACACGGCCGCGTGGGACACCAGCATCCCTTGCAACTGGGTATGACTTCTGTAATACCCTAATTAATGTAATTAACTTCTATCCATGAGACTGAGTAGGAATAAACATGTCTTCTTCCATTTTACCCCTGTCTGCTGCCTGCCACAGAGTGGGAACTATCTTACCCTGTGAGCGAAGGCAACCCACCAGGGAAGGTAGCCACAGAGTAGGATGAGCTTGGACCCAGGCAACTTTACAAAAAAGAGCCATCATCCCAGCTCAGACTTTTACATGTGAAAGGAATCAACTATGGTCAGTCAGGCAAAGTGGCTCACACCTGTAATCCCAGCATTTTGAGAGGCTGAAGTGGGAGGCCTGCTTGAGCCCGGGAGGTCGAGGCTGCAGTGAACTGTGATTGCACCACTGCACTCTAGCCTGGGTGACAGAGTGAGACGCTGTCCCAAAAAAAGAAGAAGGCTGGGCGCGGTGGCTCACACCTATAATCCCAGCACTTTGGGAGATCGAGGTGGGCGGATCACGAGGTCAGGAGATCAAGACCATCCTGGCCAACATGGTGAAACCCCATCTCTACTAAAAATACAAAAAATAAATTAAAAAAAAAATTAGCTGGGTGTGGTGGCACGGGCCTGTAATCCCAGGTACTCGGGAAGCTGAGGCAGGAGAATCGCTTGAACCAGGGAGGCGGAGCTTGCAGTGACCCGAGATTGCACCGTTGTACTCCAGCCTGGTGACAGAGCGAGACTCCATCTCAAAAAAAAAAGAAAGAAAAAGAAATCAGCTGTTGTCTTGGTCCATTTGGGCTGCTGTAACAGAATACCTTAGACCTGGTAATTTACAAACAATACAAATGCATTGCTCACAGTTCTGTAGCCTGGGAAGACCAAGATCAGGGTGCCAGAAGACTCAGTGTGGAGTGAGGGTCTGCTCTCTGCTTCACCGATGGTGCCTTCTTGCTGTGTCCTCACACAGCAAAGGGGCAAGGGGCTCCCTCAAGCCTCTTTTAGAAGCACATTAACCCCATTTGTGAGGACTCTGCCTTCATGACCTAATCACCTCCTCAAGTCCCATTTAATACTATTGCATTCATTAGGTTCCAACATATAAATGTTGGGGGATTCATACATTCAAAGCAGAGCAACTGTCTGGTTATTTGGGATTTAGGGCCCAGTGGCCAGACCCATATGGTCCCTAATACACATCCCGAATGGAAAGTCACAAAGGCAGAGCAGCAAACAATAATTATTAATTTGTCACTGAGCTGATTCTCCCATACGAAACTTTACGTGTCACTTTTTAAATGTCCTTTTGCACTTTGTGTGTGTGTGTGTGTGTGTGTTTGTGGTGGAGTCTTGCTCTGTCGCCCAGGCTGGAGGGCACTGGTGTGATCTCGGCTCACTGCAACCTCCCCAGTTCAAGCGATTCTCCTGCCTCAGCCTCCTCAGTAGCTGGGATTACAGGCACCACTACGCCCAGCTCATTTTTTTTTTTTTTTTTTTTTTTTTTTTTGTAATTTAGTAGAGCTAGGGTTTCCTAGAGATGGCCAGGCTGGTCACCCACTCCTGACCTCAAGAGATCCTACCGCCTTGAGCTTGGCAGTGAGCCGAGATTGCGCCACCTGCACTCCAACCTGGCGAGCAGAAGCAAGACTCCATCTCAAAAAAAAAAAAAAAAAAAAAAAAGATCCTCCCGACTCGACTCCCAAAGTTCCTGGATTACAAGCAGGAGCCACCCTCACTTGGCCGGTGCTTTTGATTTCTTAATTTGGATAGTACCCCTAATTACACATCATAAGAGTATCATCTAAAGGTACAATTCAGAGGTTTTTCAGTATATTGCAGAGGTTGTGCAACCGTGCACCTACTATCTAATTCCAGAACACGGTTCGTCATCGAAAAAGAAACGCCATTCTCTTTAGCCGGTCCATCTCTACCCCACAAATGTGCCCCGCCCCTCAAAACATGAACCTCCTTCCGCTTCTATGATTGGCCTAATTCCTAGAAAATTCATACAAATGGAATCATATAATGTGGTCTTTGATGTCTGGTTCCTTTCGCTTAGTATGTTTTCAAGGTTCGTGCATGTCACAGTCCAACCCACATGTCAGCCCTTCATTCCTTTCCGTGGCTGAACAACATTCCACTGTGTGGGATTGAACCAACGTATGTCGGTATCTATTCATCAGTTAATGAACATTTGAGTTGCTCTGCCTTTTGGCTATTATGCAAATGGCAGTGGGCCAGGCCCACGGGGCTCACGGCTGTAATCCCAGCACTTCGGGAGGCGGGGCAAGCGGATCACTCGAGGCTCAGGAGTTCAAGACCGCAGCCTGGGCCAACATGGTAAAATCCTTCTCTACTAAAATACAAAAATTAGCTAGGAATTGGTGGTGGGCGCCTGTAATCCCAGCTACTCAGGAGGCTGAGAATCGCTTGAACCTGGGAGGTAGAGGTTGCGGTGAGCTGAAATCGCACCACTGCACTCCAGCCAGGGTGACAGAGTAAGACTCTGTCTAAAAAAAAAAAAAAAAAAAAAAAAAAAAAAAAAAGCGGGGGGCCCGGGGGAAAAAAAAAAACCCTTTTAAAAAAAAAAAAAAAAAAAAAAAAATGCTGGGCGCAGAGGCTCACACCTGTAATCCCACTACATTGGGAGGCCAAGGCAGGCGGACCACCTGAGGTCAGGAGTTTGAGACCAGCCTGACCAGTATAGTGAAACCCTGTCTCTACCAAAAATACTAAAATTAGCCAGGCGTGGTGGCGGGCACCTGTAGTCCCAGCTGCTTGGGAGGCTGAGACAGGAAAATTGCTTGAACCCGGGAGGTGGAGGTTGTGGTGAGCTGAGATCATGCCACTGCGCTCCAGCCTGGGTGACAGAGCAAGACTCTGTCTCAAAAAATAAATAAATTAATTAATTAAAATGCTGCGGTCGGTGCAGTGGTTCACTCCTATAATCCCAACACTTTCGGAGGCTGATGTGGGAGGATCACTTGAGCCCAGGAATTCAAGGCTGCAGTGAGCCATGATCATGCCACTGCACTGCAGCCTGGGCAACAGAGCAAGACCCTGTCTCTAAAAATTAAAAATAAAGGCCGGGCGCAGCGGCTCATGCCTGTAATCCCAGCACTTTGGGAGGCCGAGGCGGGCGGATCACAAGGTCAGGAAATCGAGACCATCCTGGGGAACACCTCGTCTCTACTAAAAATACAAAAAAATTAGCCAGGTGCGGTGGCGGGCGTCTGTAGTCCCAGCTACTCGGGAGGCTGAGGCAGGAGAATGGCGTGAACCTGGGAGGCGGCGGAGCTTGCAGTGAGCTGAGATCGCGCCACTGCACTCCAGCCTGGGCGACAGAGCGAGACTCTGTCTCAAAAAAAAAAAGAAATTAAAAATTAAAATGCTACTATGAAATTCATGTGCAAGCTTTTGTGTGGACAAAGGTTCTTGGTTATCTTGGACATCCATCTAGGAGGGGAACAGCTGGGTCCTGTGGAAAGGCTTTCACTTGTTGAGGAACTGCCAGACTGCTTGCAAAGCTGTTGCATTTTCCATTCCCACCAGCAGTGAGTGAATGTTCAGTCTGCCATACTCTAATGATTATTGGTGACACTCTTTCAAGCAATGGCGTGTTGGTAATAAGAAGTCAATTAACCACGAGAGACCAGCCGCATATCCACAACAGTAACATCAGAGACACCAGCAGGTGTCTGAGAGGAGCGTTTATTTCAAGCTATCGAAGGGACTAACACTCCCACGCTTCCCGGGTGGGTAAGAGCAGGTCACTGTCCGGGGCGGCGTCCTCACTTCCAGCGGCCTCCAACGCGGCCCTTCCCTGCCCCCTTCCGGCTGTAGAAGAAGGAGGTGGTATCAGGAAGAAGGGGCCCCTCCAGTCTCTGAAATGGGCCCCAGGCCCTCAATTCAGGAAGCCCATCCCCCAAAATATTAGCCCTCCCTGCCCGGAGGAAGCCGTGTGCAAAACAGCTGTCATCTCTTTGGGGTTCTACGACTGGGGGGCAGCGGCTGGTGGCCAAAGGCCTCACTGACACGTGGGAGCTGACATTTGGGGGTGAGCGCAGGGTGTTCATGAGGGAGCTGATGAATATTTATGAGTCAGGGGCCAAGGTAGGGGGAGGAAGGGCTGGGTGATCTGGGCCTGGGTAGGTAACATGCAGGAAGGCCCGGGGGGAAGAGACAGGAAACGGGAGAAGAGGAGAAGGGAGAGGGAGAGGAGGGAGGAAGACATCAGTGGAGAAACAGAGAGAGAGATTCAGAGAAGACCCTCTCGGCTGGACGCGGTGGCTCCCGCCTGTAATCCCAGCACTTTGGGAGGCCAAGGCGGGCAGATCATGAGGTCAGGAGTTTGAGACCAGCCTGACCAACGTGGTGAAACCCCGTCTCTACTAAAAATACAAAAATTAGCCGGGCACGGTGGCGTGCACCTGTAATCGCAGCTACTGAGGAGGCTGAGGCAAGAGAATCGCTTGAACCCAGGGAGGCAGAGGTTGCAGTGAGCTGAGATCACACTGCTGCACTCTAGCCTGGGCGACAGAGAAAGACTCCGTCTCAGGAAAAAAAAAAAAAAGAGAAGACCCTCTCAACCTCAGCACCGCAGATATTTGGGCCAGATCATTCTTTGCTGTGTGGGGCCCTGTCTTGGGCATTGTAGGACGCTGAGCAGCATGCGGGTCTCTGCATTCTGGATGCCTGTGGCCCCTCTCCAGGTGCAACAGCCAAATGCCTCCTGACACTGCCCAGTGTCCTGCGGGGAATGAGACTGCCCCTCCCCTCCCCTGCCGTGGATTTAGAGGAACATAGAAAAAGGGGCTGGTTGCAGTGGCTCGGGATTACACCTGTCATCCCAGCACTTTAGGAGGCCGAGGTGGGCGGCTCACCTGAGGTCAGGAGTTCGAGACCAGCCTGATCAACATGGGGAAACCCCGTCTCTACTAAACAAATAAAAAAATTAGCCGGGTGTGGTGGCGCACGCCTGTAATCCCAGCTACTCAGGGGGCTGAGACAGGAGAATCGCTTGAACCTGGGAGATGGAGGTTGCAGTGAGCTGAGATTGCACCTTTGCACTCCAGCCTGGGCAACAGAGCAAGACTCCCTCTCAAAAACTAAAAAGAAAAAAAGAAAAAGACAAAGGGACTGAGACCCAGGATTCCGAGAGCAGAGAGAGGAAGACAGAGAAGGAAGAACAAAGAGAAAGGGCAGAAATCCAGAGGCAGTGGGGGATGGAGCCCACAGAGGGAGGAAGGAGAGGCCTGAGAGTCCGCGGGACGGTGGGGACGAGAGCAAGGGCTCGAGACAGGATCACACTCACAACTTCTGGGCATGGCTGATGCGGTTGTACAGCACGTTGATCTGTGGAAGCAGAAGACAGATGCTGGGACAGCCGGTGGGGACGTGGGGACGGGCCACCCACCCCTGCATGGAACTTGCTGGTCCCTCCCAGCCCAGCCCTACCCTCCCTCCCTGCGGAGCTGGGTCTCACCTCATATTTCTGCTGTTTCAGCTTCGCCATCAGGTCGAACTTCTCAGACTCCAGCTGGTGGATCCAGTTTGACAGCTCCTGGGCTTTCTCCCTGGTAAGGCAGGAGGGCTGTGATGGAGGGAGCCAGGCAGGCCAGGCCCTAGGCCCAGGGACGGAGAGGAACTCGGACCCAGAGAGGTTGTGGGAACCACCCAAAGCCACACAGTGAGACTGTGAGTTCAGCGTTGTCGGCACCATTTGTTAATATTTGAGGCCAAGAGTTTTACGATCTGTGCCCGCTTTCTCTGTATCCGAGCTGGAGCTCTCGCATTTCCCAAGGGGAGAGAAGGGTGTCACGGTTAAGAGACCAGGCTCGGCGGCACACGCCTGTCATCCCAGCACTTTGGGAGGCAGAGGAGGGCAGATCGCTTGAGGCCAGGAGTTCGAGACCAGCCTGGGCAACACAGAAGACCCTATCTCTGCTGAAAATAAAAAAAAATTAGCCAGGCATGGTGGCATTCCCCTGTGGTCCCGGCTATTCGGGAGGCTGAGGCGGAAGGAACCTGGGAGGTTAAAGCTGCAGTGAGCTGTGATTGCACCACTGCATTCCCGCCTGGGCAACAGGGCAAGATGCAAGAAAAGAAAGGAAAGGAGAAAGGAGACAAGAAAATGGAGAGGGGAGGGGAGGGGA
>NW_016810644.1:874319-908921 GCF_001698545.2 Rhinopithecus bieti | reverse complement strand
GGGTTTCACCGTGTTAGCCAGGATGGTCTCGATCTCCTGACCTTGTGATCCGCCCGTCTCGGCCTCCCAAAGTGCTGGGATTACAGGCTTGAGCCACCGCGCCCGGCCTTTTTTTTTTTCTTAGACAGAGTCTTGCTCTTGTCGCCCAGGCTGGAGTGCAGTGTTACGATCTTGGCTCACTGCAACCTTCGCCTCCCAGGTTCAAGTGATTCTCCTGCTTCAGCCTCCAGAGCAGCTGGGAATACAGGCGCAAGCCACCGCTCCTGGCTAATTTTTGTATTTTTAGTAGAGATGAGATTTCATCAGATTGGTCAGGCTGGTCTCGAACTCCTGACCTCAAGTGATTCGCCCACTTCAGCCTCCCAAAGTGCTGGGATTACAGGCATGAGCCACCGTGCCTGGCTGACAATACTTTACACGCATCATGTGCACAGGAAGGAGGGCCCACCACCCCTGCAGAGGGCTTCCAGGAGCCTGCGGTGCACATCTTTTCCCAACTCCACAGTCAGTGTCCTCATACAGTAGTTTAAAAGGAGCAAGGTGGAAGTATTTACACCATGGGAATGGGCATGTGCTAAATCTAGACGTTTTGCCCCCTGGAGAGCAGCTGTTAAACATTTACCATCAAGCCACATTACAGCACAGTAGCAAAGAGTATGGACTATTGCACCAGACTGCTGGGTTCAAATCCCAGCTCTTCCACTTGCTAGCTGTGCAACCCTGGAAGGGTTACCTAACCTCTCTGTGCCTCAGGCTCCTCACTATTAACACGAGGATAATAATAGTATCTACCTCACAGGGTTGTAAGCCCTCCATAGGAAGCTGCTGCTGTAATTATTATTTTTTTAAGGATGGGGTCTCACTACATTGCCCAGGCTGGTCTCCAACTCCTGGCCTCAAGCAATCCTCCCATCTCAGCCTCCCAAAGTGCTGGAATTACAGGCATGAGCCACCAGGCCCAGGCTGTAATTATTATTTCTATCTCACTGCCCTTTCACGGCTCTGTGAGGTCGATTATGTGATTACATCCTTATTCTGCCAGTGAGGAATGGGAGCCCTAGAGAAGTCAGAGAACGTGCCCAGGATCACAAAGTAGTAGACGGAGCTGGCACTGAGCCCCGGGCAGGGGCTTTTGGTGCAAGTGGCAAACCCGATCACTGTGCCACTCTGGGGTGGTTGAAGTTTCTGAGCCACAGCCCAGGCTAGAGGACAGGGATGCAGGGGGGCTCCTGAAGCAAGTCCCCGTCAGCCTGCCGTCCTGTGGCTCATCTTATCATGAGAGGCAGGCGGTCTTGGCTCTAGAGGCGAGGGACGCAGCTGGAAAACTCACCCGCATTCCTAGTTTGAATTTAGGTAAAAGGCACAGCCCATCCTGAGCTCCAGGGCACATCACAGAGTTAAAATCTCCTAAACTCGGGGGGAGGGAAGTCATCTTGTCTGGCTTCCCCAGTAACACCTGTCAGATGCTACAGGCCACAGCAGCCACGAAAAGTGGGTTCTCTATCAGTGACAGGTTTCACAGAGAAGGCAGCAGAGGCCCAGAGAGGGGAAGCCACTTGCCCAAAGTCACACAGCACGGGAGCTGAGACCCGGGGTATCTGCCCACCCAGATGTGGGTGTGAGCTCCTTTATCCCCCTGTCTCACACCCAGGCCCTTGCAGCCCCGAGCCCCCCACGGCACTTACCGGAGCTGTTCCTCCCCCATGTAGTCAATGTCCAGAGGCTTCTTACGCTCAGACAGGATGCGCAGCTTCATCTCCCGCCCTGTCTGCCGCTTACCACGCTTCTGTTCTGCCTGAGGTTTGGGGAAGGGGTACCGTAAACTGGGGGTCACAGACCCCCACAGACCACCCCCATGTCGGGACCCACAGGTCAGATCCCACAGACCACTTCCATATTGGAACCCACAGGTCTGCACCCCAGGCCCTTCTCCTTCACACCTAGGAGTCTAGGCCCACTCCCTCCTCCCTCAGACACACAGCCCCTCCTCTCAGACTGAATTCAAGCCCCAGACCCTCTCCCATTAGGAACCAGAAGTCTGGCCCCCAGCCCCTCCTCCCTCAGACCCAGGAGTCCAGGCCCAGCCCCTCCTCCCTCAGACCCAGGAGTCCAGGCCCCCAGCCCCTCCTCCCTCAGACCCAGGAGTCCAGGACCCAGGCCCTCCTCCCTCAGACCCAGGAGTCCAGGCCCCCAGCCCCTCTTCCCTCAGACCCAGGAGTCCAGGCCCAGCCCCTCCTCCCTCAGACCCAGGAGTCCAGGCCTAGCCCCTCCTCCCTCAGACCCAGGAGTCCAGGCCCCAGCCCCTCCTCCTCCCTCAGACCCAGGAGTCCAGGCCCCAGCCCCTCCTCCACTAGGAACCAGAGGTCTGGCCCCAAGCCTCTCCCTCCTCAGAACTTAGACCTCAGGCTTCTGCAGGCTGACTCACCTTGACCAGGTAGCCGCCGAAATGGGCCCCCATGTTGGACAGCACCTTCTTTTTCTTGGCATCATCCTCTGCCCGCTTCTTGGCCTCTTCCTCTTCCTTCCTCATCTTCTCCTCCTGTGGGAAGGAAGGGGTTAACCTCATGGCCGCCCCTCTAGGCCTGAGGGAGGAGGGCCCTGGGATGGGAAGGACGGGGGCTCAATTCAGTGCTGAGTGGAGCTGGAGCACAGGGATCAGCAGGCCGGGGAACATCAGAACCAGCAGAGACACAGGTGTCTCCTCCCAGCCCGGCCAGCTCTCCCCGTGTGGTCACCTGTAAGTTCCTTCCCCTCTCTGGGTTTTTTTTTTTTTTTTTGAGATGGAGTCTCACTCTGTCGCCCAGGCTGGAGTGCAGTGGCCAGATCTCGGCTCACTGAAACCTCTGCCTCCCAGGTTCAAGTGATTCTCCTGCCTCAGCCTCCTGAGTAGCTGGGACTACAGGCACCCACCAACACGTCCGGCTAATTTTTGTATTTTTAGTAGAGATTGGGTTTCACCATGTTGGCCAGGCTGGTCTCAAACTCCTGACCTCAAGTGATCTGCACACCTCGGCCTCCCAGAGTGCTGGTATTGCGTGAGCCACCACGCCTGGCCCCCTTCCTGGGTCTTAATATCCTCTCAGAAAAAAATGGAAATGAAGGAGAAGGGGAAGGAGAAATGCCTGCTTTTTCTGCATGCCTCCAACCTGAAACAGCCAATAGTGAACTTTGCTATGTGACCTCACTCCAGATGCTCAGCCTGTCTGGGCCGCAGTTGCCCTTAGTCTCAGGAGATGAGAATGTCTGTTTTAAGGGGGTCAAGGAAGGTAACTGGTGATAAGGCCAGGGACTGGGGAGATTAAAGAGGCTGATGGCTTCGAGCCTGAGGAAGGGGTTCTAGAATATTTAGCAAAGGCATTACAACATTTGAGAAACTCTTCATTGCGTGTTCCAGAAATAGTGGCTTGTCCAGGCTGAGCCCCCTCCTTATGGTGGACATGAGGCTTTTGTACACCCAGTACTCCGTGCCTGAATTAATTTCCTTTCTTTTTTTGAGATGGAGTTTCCCTTTGTCACTCAGGCTGCAGTGCAGTGGTGCAATCTCTGAGCTGCTCACTGCAAACCCCACCTCCTGGGTTCAAGTGATTCTCTCCTGCCTCAGTCTCCCAAGTAACTGGGATTACAGACATGTGCCACCATGACCAGCTAATTTTTGTATTTTTAGTAGAGACAGGGTTTCACCATGTTGCCCAGGCTGGTCGCGAACTACTGGCTTCAAGTGATCCACTTGTCTCTCAAAGTCCTGGGATGACAGGCGTGAGTCACCGTGCCCAACCTTAGTTTCTTATCACTGCTATAATTTGCAAACGTAGTGGCAGAAAAACAATGCAAGCTTGTTATCTTACAGTTCTGCGGATCAGACATCTGAAGTTGGTGCCACTGGGCTGAAATCAGGTTGTGAACAGAACCAATTTTCTCTGGAGGTTCTAGGGGATAATTCATTGCCTTCCCTTTTCCAGCTGCTGCCTGCACGTCTGGGCCCATGGACCTACCTCCATCTTCAGAGGCAGCCATGTAGCATCTTCAAATCTCTCAGTATGACCCTCTGGCCTTCCTCTCATAAGGACCCTTGTGATGATCTTGCCCCTCCCCACAAATATTCCAGGACAACTGTCCCATCTCAAAATCCTTAACTTAATCACATCTGCCAAATCTCCTTCTCGGCTGGGTGACGGGCAGGTGGCTTGTGCCTGTAATCCCAGCTACCTGGGAGGCTGAGGCAGGAGGATCACTTGAGCCCAGGAGTTTGGGAACAACGTGGGCAACATAGAAAGACCCTATCTTAAATAATAATAATAATAATAATGGCCAGGCATGGTGGCTCATGCCTATAATCCCAGCACTTTGGGAGGCCAGGGGGTGGATCACCTAAGGTCAGGAGTTCGAGACCAGCCTGACCAACATGGAGAAACCCCATTTCTACTAAAAATACAAAAATTAGCCAAGCCGGATGGTGGGTGCCTGTATTCCCAGCTACTTAGGAGGCTGAGGCAAGGGAATCGCTTGAACCAGAAGGCAGAGGTTGCAGTGAGCCGAGATCACGTCACTGCACTCCAGCCTGGGTGACAGAGCAAGACTGTCTCGAAAAAAAAAAAAAAAGTAAAAAGAAGAAAATGGAGAATCCAGGCTGGGCATGGTGGCTCATGCCTGTAATCCCAGCACTTTGGGAGGCCACAGCAGGTGGATTGCTTGAACGTAGGAGTTGAAGACCAGCCTGGACAACATGGCAAAATGCTGTATCTACAAAAAATTAAAAAAAAAACGAACAAACAAAAAAAACTACCCTGGCAGAGTGGCGCATGCCTGTAGTCCCAGCGATTCTGGAGGCTGAGGTGGGAAAATCGTTTGAGCCCGGGAGGTCCTAGTTGTAGTGAGCTAGGATCACACCACTGCACTTCAGCCTGGGTGACAGAGCAAGACCCTGTCTCAAAACACAATACATGCCAGGCGCGGTGCCTCACGCCTGTGATCCCAGCACTTTGGGAGGCTGAGGCAGGCGGATCACCTGAGGTCGGGAGTTTGAGACCAGCCTGACGAACATGGAGAAACCCCGTCTCTACTAAAAATATAAAATTAGCCAGGTGTGGTGGCGCAGGCCTGTAATCCCAGCTACTCAGAAGGCTGAGGCAAGAGAATTGCTTGAACCTAGGAGGCGGAGGTTGCAGTGAGCCGAGATCGCGCCATTGCACTCTAGCCTGGGTGACGAGAGTGAAACTCTGTCTCAAAATAATAATAATAATAATAATAATAATAATAATAATAATAATAGGCCGGGCGCGGTGGCTCACGCCTGTAATCCCAGCACTTTGGGAGGCTGAGGCAGGCAGATCACGAGGCCAGGAGATGGAGACCATCATGGCCAACATGGTGAAACCCTGTCTCTACTAAAAATACAAAAATTCGCCAGGCCTGATGGGNAAAAAACAAACAATCCCATCAAAAAGTGGGCTAAGGACCTGAATAGACAGTTCTCAAAAGAAGATACACAAATGGCCAATAAACAAATGAAAAAATGCTCAACATCCCTGATGATCAGGGAAATGCAAATCAAAACTGCAACGTGATACCACCTTACTCCTGCAAGAACGGCCATAATCAAATAATAATAATAATAATAATAGGCCGGGCGCGGTGGCTCACGCCTGTAATCCCAGCACTTTGGGAGGCCGAGGCAGTCAGATCACGAGGCCAGGAGATGGAGACCATCATGGCCAACATGGTGAAACCCTGTCTCTACTAAAAATACAAAAATTCGCCAGGCCTGATGGGGAGCACCTGTAGTCCCAGCTACTCGGGAGGATGAGGCAGGAGAATTGCTTGAACCTGGGAGGCAGAGGTTGAAGTGAGCTGAGATCACACCACTGCACTCCAGCCTGGGAGACAGAGCTCGACTCAGTTTCAAATAATAATAATAGTAATAATAATAATAATAACAAAATGGGCACCTGGCTGAAGAAGTAACATTTGGATTTCCAGGGCAGGGGAGGCACCCACCGCCAGCTTAGCCTGACGTTCGCGTTCCTTCTCAGTTCTGAAGCGCTGTTGCTCGGCTCTCTCCGACCGGCGCCGCTCCTGGGGAAGGGGGAAGAGTAAGGGGGTGCAGGGACGTACCCCCAGTCATCCCTCCCCAGAGTAGGCTAAGAGTGGAGATAAACAGGCTGGAGGGTGGCCACCGACTTGGGTGAATTCCCGAAAGCCTCAGGCTCAGCTCTGTACTAGAAGGAAAACCATTATCTGCATTTCCCAAGATGCAAGGGATCCACATGGAGAGAGGAAGACTGGGGGGAACCCAGACTCTCGGCTCACAATGCGCTCTTTCAAGGCAATCAGCTCCTCTTCCTCCTTCTTCCGCTGCTCAAAATGCACGTCGATGAGCGTCTGCAGCTCCAGCAGGTCCTTCTCCATGCGCTTGCGGTGGATGTCCTGCAGGACACACGGGGAGCCCGTCCTGGGAGACCCTGGAGAGGGCAGCAGCCTCCCAGCGTCTCCCCCATGCAGGACGGCGAACTGAACCGTTTCCCAGGACGGTGTCCAGCAGGTGGCAGCAATGCCTCGTGTTTGACACTAATCAGCTCTTCCAAAGACGGGAGTGGAGAGTGGGGACCTTTTCTCCCAGGCTGCAGTGAAATGGCGCGATCTCGGCTCACGCAACTTCCGCCTCCCGGGTTCCAGCGATTTTCCTGCCTCCGCCTCCCGAGTAGCTGGGATTACAGACGCCCGCCACCACGCCCAGCTAATTTTTGTATTTGTAGCAGAGACGGGGTTTCACCATATTGACCAGGCTGGTCTCGAACTCCTGACCTCAGCCTCCCAAAGTGCTGGGATTACAGGCATGAGCCACCGCGCCCGGCCCGGCGCCTTTTCATGATTGGCACAAAAGCCCCTTGAAGGGTAGCAACTGTGCCTGGGGAGGGGTCTCTGACACTTACATCGAAGTCAACACGCTCCCCTTCTGGGATCTTTGGCGGGATCAAAGGAGGCACCACAGGGCGGCTGGGTGGACAGAAACAGAGAGACCATGAGTGACCCGACCTCCCTGAGCCACCTCCCACCTCCGGGATGCGCTGTCTGGTGAGGTAGCCGCCAGCCCCCTGAACATGGAGGGCCCCAACTGAGGCAGGCTGTCAGTGAAACACACAGGATCATGTTTTATGCTGATTACATGTTGAAATGATGAAAATTTATGTAACAGATTTTTAGAACTGTGCTATGAAAATTAAATTTTCCTATGTTGTTGTTGAACTTTAAAAATATGCCTAGTAAGAATTTTTTTTTTTTTGGAGACGGAGGCTTGCTCTGTCTCCCAGGCTGGAGTACAATGGCGTCATCTCAGCCCACCACAACCTCCGCCTCCCAGGTTCAAGCGATTCTCCTGCCTCAGCTTCATGAGTAGTTGGGATTACAGGTGCCTGCCACCATGCCTGGGTAATTTTTGTATTTTTAGTAGAGATGGGGGTTTCACCATGCTGGCCAGGCTGGTCTTGAACTGCCGACTTCAGGCGATCTGCCTGTCTCAGCCTCCCAATGTGCTGGGATTACAGGTGTGAGCCCCCATGCCCAGCCATTTTTAAATTTTTTGTAGAGATGGTGTTTCACAGGCCAGGCGCGGTAGCTCAGGCCTGTAATCCTAACACTTTGGGAAGCCGAGGCGGGCGAATCACTTGAGATTAGGAGTTCAAAACTAGCTTGGCCATCATGATGAAACCCCATCTCTACTAAAATACAAAAGAAAAGAAGAAAATTATCTGGGCATAGTGGTGCATGCCTGTAATCCCTGCTACTCGGGAGGCTGAGGCAGGAGAATCGCTTGAACCCGGGAGGTGGAGGTCCTAAGGAAGGAGACCACTACTCCTCCTGCTGCCCTCCTCCCCCGACCTTGCCTAGTTCACAAGACAGGAGGAAAGAGAGAAAGAAACAAAAGTAAGATAAATAGCCAGACAACCTTGGCACCACCACCCGGCCCTAGGAGTTAAAAAAAGTAATAATAATAACATCAACCCCTGGCCTAAACTACTTTTATTATCTGTAAATTCCAGACACTGTATGAAAAAAGCATTGTAAAACTTTTGTTCTCTTAGCTGATGCATGTAACCCCAGTCACGTGTCCCACGCTTGCTTGATTTATCATGACCCTTTTACATGGAACCCTTAAAGTTGTAAGCCTTTAAACAGGCCACGTATTTCTTCTTCAGGGAACTCAGCTCTTAAGACGCAAGTCTGCCGACGCTCCCGGCCGAATAAAAAACCTCTTCCTTCTTTAATCCGGTGTCTGAGGAGTTTTGTCTGCGGCTCATCCTGCTACAGTTGCAGTGAGCCGACATCGTGCCACCGCACTCCAGCCTGGGTGACAGAGGGAGGCTCCATCTCAAAAAAAAAAAAAACAAAAAAAAACCCCAAATATATATATATACATATATATAAATAGATGGCGCTTCACTATGTTGTCCAGGGTGGTCTTGAACTTCTGAGCTCAAGTGATCCTCCTGCCTCAGCCTCCCAGAGTGCTGGGACTACAGGCGTGAGCCACCACGCCCGGCCTTTAGTAAGAAATTGTAAGTGATGTGTGTGTCTTGCCATCTATTCTATTGGGTGGTGCTGCTCTGAGGCTCAGCCCTCAGCCTGCTCTGATTTCCTGCCACTTCCTTGGAATTCTCTTTTCTGGGTTTCTGAGACCGCGAAGAGCGATTCCAAGATGAAGGGGACAGGACTTAGGGGTTGCTGGGCAAGGGGAAGGAGGAGGTGAGGACAACTCCCAGCGGTCTCTGGGCCAGGCAGCCAAGTGCACAGCGGGGCTGTCATCTCCATCTTGGAAAAGTTGATGAGCTCCTTCGGGGCGTCATGTGTGGGAATACAATATGGCTTACCATATTTTACAGGAATAAATACTGGCTTGCCTCCCACCCCTGGGGCTGTTCCATCCCTGTCTCCTGGCCCCCCACACCCCCGTGAGCTGCCAGGGAGCCTTCCTTTTCCCTTTTCTCATCATCAACGCCATTCACTCCAATGACTTCTGGTATCATCAACTGCTGAGGACTCGCCAAGTGTCTCTGGTCCAGACTCTCCTAAGCCCCAGACTCAAGTTAACAGGTATCTCCTGAACTTTTCCCACCTTCCCACACACAACGTCCTGATGGAGCTCACCAACTTCTCCAAGAAGGAGATGGCAGTCCCACTGTCCACTTTGTTCCCCAGCCCAGAGACCCTTCGGGGTTGCCCCCATTGCTTCCCTCCCCTTGCCCAACAATCCCCAAATCCTGTCCCTTTGCCTTGGAATCCCTGTCAGTCCATTTCCTCCCTCCATTTTTTTTTTTTTTTAAATATTTTAGATGGAGTTTCACTCTTGTCACCCAGGCTGGAGTGCAATGGCACGATCTTGGCTCACTACAACCTCTGCCTCGCGGTTCAAGTGATTCTCCTGCCTCAGCCTCCCAAATAGCTGGGATTACAGGTGCCCACCACAATACCTGGCTAATTTTTTTGTATTTTTAGTAGAGACAGGATTTCACCATGTTGGCCATGCTGGTCTCAAACTCCTGACCCCAGGTAATCTGCCCCCCTCAGCCTCCCAAAGTGCTGGAATTACAGGCATGAGCCACTGCGCCCAGCCCCATTCCCCTATTTTTATTTATGTTTTAGAGACGATCTTGCTCTGTTGCCCAGGCTGGAATACCGTGGTGCAATCACAGCTCACTGCAGCCTCCAAATCCTGGGCTCAAACAATCCTCCTTCCCCAGCCTCCTGAGTAGCTGGAATCACAGGTGTGTGCCACTGTGCCCAACTAATTTTTTAAAATTTTTTGTAGGGATGCAGGGGATTTCATTTTGTTACTTAGGCTGGTCTTGAACTCCTATCCTCAAGTGATCCTCCCACCTGCCGCTATGCAGGCAGAGGGCACAGTGTGTGCGAAGGCTCAGGGGTATAAAAGCACGGCATGGCTAGAGAACCATGAAATGCTGTGTGTCTGTCAGTGGGGAAGGGAGATGCTGGAGAGGTCGGCTGGAGCCAGATGGGGAAGGCTTTGAATGCAGGCTAGTTGCTTTGACTTCGTCTTAACGGTGGTGGGGAGTTGAGGAAAGATTCTGAGCAGAGGAGGGGCGGGGTTAGCTCTGGTGTTAGAAAGGTCTCTTTGGAGTCATGGAGGAGGATGAGCCACAAGCTGGAGGCAGGGAGGCCAGAGAGGAGGCTGGGGTGATGGTAAAGGCTCAAGGGGAAGAGGGACCATTAGGTGGAAAGAAGGAAACAGACTGGCTGGCCATGGTAGCTTGTGCCTGTAATCCCAGCACTCTGGGAGGCTGAAGTGGGAAAATTGCTTTAGGATAGGAGTTCGAGACCAACCTGAGCAACATAGCAAGACCTCAGCTCTACAAAAAGGAAAAAAAAAAAAAAAGCCAGGTGTGGTGGCACATGCCTGTGGTCCCAGCTACTCGGGAGGCTGAGATGGGAGGATTGCTTGAACCCAAGATGTCTAGGCAGTGAGCCAGGATTGGGTCACTGCACTCCAGTCTGGGTAAGAGAGTGGAGACTATGACGATGATGAAGGAGAAGGAGAAGAGGAAGGGGAAGGGGAAAAAGAGGAAGAGGAGGAGGAGGAAGAAAGAGGAGAAGGGAAGAGGGAGAGGGGAAGGGGGAGGAGGAGGAGGGAGGAGCAGGAGGAGGCAGAGAAATGTTGACTGCTGTTTCAATTTCCTCCCTCCATCTCTGCCTTTCTCACACCCTATCTCTGGGGATAGAGGGAATATTTAGGAAGATGTATGATTGGGGACCCCCACCCTGTAGGATCTCACCTTGGTTTGGGGCGCTCCTCTTCTGTTGGTGGTGGGGGACACAAAGAGATAATTAGCAAGAGTTTAGAGGAGAGGGACTAGGCCCGACACACCCTGGGGAGGGACCCCCCAAGCCTCGGCCCCCAGGAGCCCAGGGAAGGACTCCAGAGTCCAGTTCTGGAGGAGGGGGATGGGGAGAAGAAAAGAGGGAAGGAAAGTCAGGGTGGCTGTAAAGGAGGAAGAGGGTCACACGCATCAGATATACATTCAGAGCTGGTGTGGGGACGCCCCACCGCCGCTGCCTGCACTCCCAGGAGTGCAAACCCCCAGACCCTTCTCTATTTATATGCCCAGAGCGCCTGCCCTCCTCCATTAAGAGCCAGCAGTGCGGGGAGGGCCAACCTCTGTCTTTATTCAGTGACCCCACAGCTCTCTCCTCAGCTCGCCCTCCACCCCCACCTCGCCCTCCACCCCCACCTTGGAGACCCTGACTCCCAGGGCTAGCCTCCTCTGCAATCCTAAATTCCAAGCCCCAACCTTTGAATGTATATGGGGGAGAAAATAACAGACAAGGTTGGAGGCGAAGATGAGGGTGACGGGGTGGTGCTTCTCCGCAAACATCCAACCCTTCTATAAAGATTCCTCCAGACTGGGGAAGAAGGCTTGGGTGTCGGTCCCTTTAAGAAGGAAGGGAAAGGGTTAAAGCCACGGCAGGGCCATTTCCCTTCCCGGCCCCGAGAGGGCGCAGGAGCTCTCAAGAGGCTTAAAGGACCGGGCCTGGGGGCGGGTTATGGGGGCGGAGGGAGGGAAGGGTGGTCGTGGAGGTTGGGGCCCGAGGATATCGGGGTCCCCCCGGGCCCCGACATCGGTCTCGGGAAGCGAAGCAGCCGCGGTTACCTGGCTCTGCCGCCGGCTCCGGCTCTTCGGGGGCTGGGGAGGGGCGGGAGGAGCAGCGAGGGTGTGGGGAGCGAGGGGGGAGCGGCCACGCCCGGGCGCGGGGCGGCGGGGGAGAGAGGGAGAGACGGGAGAGGCTGTTAGAGGACCTGGAGCCGAGGCCATCGGGAGCCCCGTCCCGCCCCTCCTCCCGGGCCCAGCGTCCCCGCCCCCAGCCCCCGCCCCCCAGCTCCAGACCTGCAGAGTCCAAGACCTCACCTTCCTCCTCCTCCGCAGCCTCCTCTGGAGATGGGGGCACAGAAGAGAAGGCGTTAGGAGCTCGGGGAGGGAAGGGGGGAGTGGCCAGAGACCAGGGTTCCAGCCTCTGCTGGACCGGGGGTCCCTCTGGCCTCGGCTGCGATGGGCATGTGCCCCCTGGCGGTGCAGGGATGGCACGGGGAGACGCTCCAGACCCGGAGAGGGCGGGCGAGGGCCCGAGGGCTGAGCTGCCCCTTCCCCGCCAAGGTGCCACAAGCCTCGCCTCCCGTCCCAAGAGTTCCTGGGGGTGCCTCCATCCCATGGGGCCGCCCCACTCCCTACTCACCTTCTGGCTGCTCCCTGCGGACGGGTGTGGGGAAAGAGGAGGGAGGGGAGAGTTAGACCTGGGGTGGGAGAGCCTCTCCACCATTGCACGCCCCCAACCCTCCCAGTGCGGCACTCACTCCTCATATTCCTGCTCCTCGGTGTCCGACATCCTGGTGCGGCCTAAGGAACAGAGAGAAGAGGCCCAGTGGGGTGGGGCCCCAAGGAGGGGGCGACCTAGACTCCTGGGTCTGAGGGAGGGGGGCTGGGAGCTGAACTCCTGGGTCTGAGGGAGGAGGAGCTGGGGGCCTGGACTCCTGAGTCTGAGGGAGGAGGAGCTGGGGCCTGGACTCCTGGGTCTGGACTCCTGGGTCAGAGGGAGGATAGGGCCCCGGGTGTTGGAGGGGCGGGTCTGGACTCCTGGGTCTGAGGCAGGAGGAGCTGGGGCCTGGACACCTGGGTCTGAGGGAGGAGGGGATGGAGGCTTGGACTCCTGGATCTGAGGGAGGAGGGGCCAGGGGCTGGACTCCTGGGTCTGAGGGAGGAGGGGCTGGGAGTCTGGACTCCTGGGTCTGAGGGAGGAGGGGCTGGGAGTCTGCACTCCTGGGTCTGAGGGAGGAGGGGACTGGGGGTCTGGACTCCTGAGTCTGAGGGAGGAGCGGGGCTTGGGGCCTGGACTCCTGGGTCTGAGGGAGGAGGGGCTGGGGGTCTGGACTCCTGTGTCTGAGGGAGGAGCGGGGCTGGGGGCCTGGACTCCTGCGTCTGAGGAAGGAGGGCTCAGGTCTGGACTCCTGGGTCCAAGGGAGGGGGCTGGCTGTCCTAAAGCATGCATGAGGACAGACTTTGGTAGGTGTGGTCCTGGCACAGCCAGGAGGCTGCAGACCCTGCCCCCTCCACACAGCTGTCCTCTTTTGTCTTATGACAAGTCCATGGGAACCTGATCCAGTTGGGATTAGGAGGAGGCATTTGAGAAGGGACAGTGGCCTGAAGACAATAGCTGCCCCACCCCCAGGAGCTATTTCGGGGGGATGTCATAGATGGTGAAACAGAGGACATTTCCTAAGAAGGGATTTGAGGAAGGGGGGCTTCTGGGAGAATTAGTCACCCTCATCCCCTCTCCCACTCACCCCTCCCCGCTGGCTGGTTTCCTCCCCACCTGTCTCCCCTTTCACCTTCCCATACATCACGCAGGGGGGCAGGGGCATAAAGGGCACCTTCTGTCCATAGACCTCACCGTGACCCCTATATTCTTGGACCTCAAAGTCTTTGAGATTCCCTAGGCCACAGGGTGCCTAGCCCCAAATCCCAAATCCCACAGATTCTGAGACCCCAATTTGTGATGCCCATGTCTCTGAGACCAGCAAGTCTTCACAGCTGTTCTTGATAGTCCAGATATGGGCTGGGACATCTTAAGACCACCCCCAGGTCTTGGGACCTAAATTCTGAAACCTCAAGAATATGAGACCCCCAAAATCTCGATACCGAAACTCAGAGGCCCAATTCATGATACCCAGATAATGACACTCCAGGTTCTCATGCTTTCTATCATAATACCTCAGATTCCGAGGCCTCCACTCCTAAAACCCCAGATTCTGAGACCCACCCCCAATTCCTGACACCCTCAGAGTCTGAGGCCCCAAATCCTGACACCCAGACTGTTTGACCTCCAAGTCCAGATATCCCTGACTGCTGAGATTTCCCCCAGATTCCCAGAACCCCAAGATCCTAGGAGGTTTTGTTCTGGGACACCCAAGTCCGGGCAGCCCTGGGTTCGGATCTGTGTAACCCACAAATCCCAGTATTTTCCCCTCTATCCTGAGTCCCCCTGCAGTCTGAGCCTCTCAAGTTCCCAGACTTCCAGTTGTGTGCCCCACCTAAGCTCTGCACCATTTCTCCACACCCCACATCTTCCCCACCCGCCTCCTGCCCCCTCCCGTAGGGACACAGTCTTTACAGACCACAGGGCCCCGCAGAGCCTCTTACCTAGGCTGCGTCTGAGATGCTGCGAAGCTCGTGGCTGAGCCTTGCTGAGGGCACTGAAGCTCCCGGGAGTTTATAGCTGGCCCTGGGAGGCTCAGCCCCGCCCCACAGGGAGAGGGAGGGGGAGAGAATTCCTTTGCTCAAACACAAGTCTGGGAGCTCAGAGACAGCCCGGCTGCCCCTGGCTCCAGAGTCCAAAAGCCTCCACGGGCCCCTCCCCAACCCCATGCTAACCCCATCTGCACGGCCCAGGAGCCCCGTTCCCGCCCCCACCCCACCCTCAGGTCCCATGGTGCCGCAGCTACCTCCCTTATAGCTCCCTGTGCTTTGACGTCCCCATGCCCGGCTCACAGTAGGTCCTTGGAGGACCTACTAATGACAAATGGGCTATGAGGAATGTTTCCTGTTTTCTTCTCTCTCTTCCCTCTTTCTACCGTGGTCTCTTTCTGGACCCCCGTTTCTGTTGTCTCTGTGGCTCTCCATCTGTGTATCTCTGTGTGTCTGTCTCCACTTCTTAGTCTCCCCTTCTGTCTCTGTCCATCTTTTTGTCTCCCCCTCCCCACCCCCACCCTTTTGTCTGCCACGAGGATTCCATCCTGGTGACAACAGGCACTAAAGCTGGGAAGCAGGTGTGGGGAGGGGAGGGGAGGGGTGTCAATTAGGGTGAAACCTCCCCTCCCTCCCCACCTCCATTGACCTTTTGGTGTCCCCTCCCGCTTCCTAGCCAAGCCGTGACCTTGAGTTCTGGGTTCAAGCCGGCCCTGGAGAGCAGGCTTCCTCCCCCTCCCCACCTCTCAGTACCTCTGCCTCTCCTGGTGGGTCTCTGTGTTTCTGTGCTTTTCCTGGGGCCTCTCGCTGGCGTCTGTCTTGGGCTCTCTCTGCATCTGTCTGTTTCTGGGCCCCTCAGTGTGTTTCTTGGCATGTGTCTCCAGGTGGTGTTGTCTCTGCATTTCTGTGGGTGTCTCTGCATGTCTGCCCCTCTCAGCGTTTGTGTCTGTGGAGGCTCACAGTTTCTCTGTGCATTTCTGTCCACCTATGACCCCATTTCTGTCTCTTTTTGGCTCTGGGTCTCTGTGTCCACGTTCATGTCTCTGTCTTTCTAGTTCTCTCCATGTCTTAGTGCCCGCAGTTCCCCCTCTGTGGCTCTCCATTTCCATATCTTACAGGGTCTCCATGTCTCTGCACCTTGCTGCGATTATACCTCTGTCTCTCTTTTCTCCTTTCTTTGCACTTCCTTCTATGCATCCGTGGTATTTTCCCCCTCTCTCTTTGGGTCTTTGTCTGGCTCCTTCTCTCTCTACTCCCAACTCAGTCTCTCTGTTGCCGGTATGTCTCTCTGCCTGTCTGTTTCTCTGTGTGTCTCTCTCTTTGAGCTTTAGTCTTGGCATCTCTGTGCACTCCACATGGGCCAGAGGTGCTGTGACAACAGAGATCAGAAGACTGATGGAATGAACTGTTTGTGGCAATAAGATACCAAATTATAAACAAGACCTAAGGCCATGCCAGGCAAGGGTTAAGTCATGCATCCCTACACTTATATAATAAACTATGTTCTAATTGCCACAAGGCTTTTCCTTTTTCTAACAGCTAAACAAGCACTGGCCTCAAGATATGCAATATTACAACAATTGCAGCCATCCATTGCCAGATGTTGACTAACTGAACCCCCTGTTCCGCAAGGCATAGCTACAGCATTAGTTGAATGAGAGACTGATTTCAGTAACTTTCTCCTGATAAGATACCACGGACCACGGACTGGTTCTGACTTTTGACAGAGGCTGTGCACTGAGTGCCTTCATATCCCTGCTTCATGTTTCCATACGAATGCATTCAATGGGATGCACTTAAATGTTAAGCCTCCACCACCATGTAAAATGCATATTTGTGGTCAGTCACGGTGGCTCACGCCTGTAATCCCAGCACTTTGGGAGGCCGAGGCGGGTGAATCACGAGGTCAGGAGTTCGAGACCAGCCTGGCCAACATGGTGAAACCCCGTCTCTACTAAAACTACAAAAATTAGCTGGGTGTGATGGTGCATGCCTGTAATCCCAGCTACTGGAAAGGCTGAGGCAGGAGAATGGCTTGAACCCAGGAGGCGGCGGTTGCAGTGAGCTGAGATTGTGCCACTGCACTCCAGCCTGGGTGACAGAGCAAGACTCCACTTCAAAAAAAAAAAAAAAAAAATGCATGTTTGCTTGTCACACATGTGTGTGTCCACCTGTCCATGAATATTCATAGCTCCTTCTATAACCAGTTGAATACGTGCACGTAGCCAACCCACTCAGCGTAAATTCCTGCCTTGCCCTTCCCTCCCTTAAAGTGTCTGCTTTTGTTTTTTGGCAGGAAGCCACGCTTCCAGTTTGCAGGTTGTGATCTGCTTCTTAAGAAACAAAGCTCCCCTCTCCAAATTCATGAACCCTGGAATTCTTTTTGATAACAGAGCCAAGAGTGCTCCACATGGGAGATCCATCTGGTCCCTGACCTGCTGTATGACTTTGGGGGAGCCCTGCCCTCAGTTTTCCCATCTCTCTCCTGCCTAAGCCCTGGGTAACAGACATGGAGTCACTTTCAGCTCAGAGAGAAGCTTTATTCCTCAGGGCCCTCCTCAGGGCGGGGGCAGTAGGTAGGAAGGCTCAGCCCTCAAACTTTTTCTTGCGGCCCTCCATTCCACTCAGTGCATCGATGTTCTTGCGCCAGTCTCCCACCTCCCGGTTTTCCTGGAGGATGGCGATAGAGTCAGAGGTTAGGGTCTCTTCCTGGTCTCCAGTCTCTCAAGAATCCCTGTCTTCCCTCCAGCCTGTGGGGCCACTCTACCCTGGATGCCTGTCTAAGTGTCTAGTTCTGGAGCACTTCCCGTCTTTTCAAGATAATCCCTGCCAATTTTCCCCATACACTTCCTGTCTCCCTCATGCACTTCCTGTCCCGCTCATGTACTTCCTGTCTTCCCCCAGCACTTCCTGTCTTTCCCCATGCACTTCCTGTCCCCCATGCACTTCCTGTCCCCCATGCACTTCCTGTCTTTCCCCATGCATTTCCTGTCTCACTCACGTACTTTGTCTTTCCCCATCCACTTCCTGTCTCCCTCATGCACTTCCTATCTTTCCCCTCCACTTCCTGTCTCCTTCCTGCACTTCCTATCTTTCCCCTACACTTTCTGTCTGCCTTATGCACTTCCTGTCTCCTTCCTTCTTGTTGTAGTAGTTCATCCTTATCTGCAATTTTACTTTGTGTGGTTTCAGTAAACCATGGCCCAAAAATATTAAAGGGAAAATTCCAGAAATAATTCATAAGTTTGATGGATTCTCAGGTCAATAGTAGCCTAACGCTAGGTCATAATGCCTATGTCCTCCACCTCACTTCATCTCAGCACATAGGCACTGTCATTTTACATCACAAGGAAAAGAAGGGTGACTACAGGGCCATAGGATATTTTGAGAAAGAGACCAATTCATATGAGTTTTGTTATAATTGTTCTATTTTACTATTATTATTATTACTATTTGAGACAGGGTCTGGTTCCCTCACCCAAGTTGGAGTGCAATCTCGACTCACTGCAGCCTCAACTTCCTGGGCTCAAGCTATCCTCTCACCTCAGACTCCTGAGTAGCTAGGACCACAGGTGTGTGCCATCATGCCCAGCTAACTTTTTTTTTTTTTTTTTTTTTTTTTTGAGATGGAGTCTCCCACGGTTGCCCGGGCTGGAGTGCAGTGGTGAGATCTCAGCTCACTGCAACCTCTGCCTCCCGGGTTCAAGCAATTCTCCTGCCTCAGCCTCCCAAGTAGCTGGGATTACAGGCATCCACCACCACACCCAGCAAATGTTTGTATTTTTACTAGAGACGGGGTTTGACTGTGTTGGCCAGGCTGGTCTCAAACTCCTGACCTCATGATCCACCTATCTTGGCCTCCCAAAGCACTGAGATTACAGGCATGAGTCACCACACCCGGCAACTTTTGTATTTTTTTTTTTGGAGACGGAGTCTCGCTGTGTCGCCCAGGCTGGAGTGCAGTGGCCGGATCTCAGCTCACTGCAAGCTCCGCCTCCCAGGTTCACGCCATTCTCCCACCTCAGCCTCCGAGTAGCTGGGACTATAGGCGCCCGCCACCACGTCCGGCTAATCTTTTGTATTTTTAGTAGAGATGGGGTTTCACCATGTTAGCCAGGATGGTCTTGATCTCCTGACCTCGTGATCCACCCGCCTTGGCCTCCCAAAGTGCTGGGATTACAGGCTTGAGCCACCACGCCCGGCCAACTTTTGTATTTTTTATAGAGACAGGGTCTCCCCATGTTTCCCAGGCTGGTCTCGAACTCCACAGCTCAAGCAATCTGCCTGCCTCAGCATCCCAAAGTGTTGAGATTACAGGCATGAGCCACCATGCCCAGCCTTCTTTTATTATTGTTTATTGTTAATCTCTTACTGTGTCTAGTTTAGAAATGAAACTTTATCATAGGTATGTATGTTTGTATAGGAAAAAAAATTATATATAGGGTTCAGTACAATCCATGGTTTCAGGCATCCACTCCTGTCTTTCCTGTCTTCTTCTTTAAGATAGGGTCTTACTGTATTGCCCAGGCTGGAGTGCAGTGGTGCAGTCGTATCTCACTGCACCCTCGATCTCATGGGCTCAAGCGATCTTCCCGCCTCAGCCTCCTGAGAAGCTGCATGCCACCACCACGACTAATTAATTTTAAAAAGAAACTTGTAGAAATTAAAACAACATCGTGGTGGTGTGCACCTGTAGCTACTCAGGAGGCTGAGGCATGAGAATCACTTGATCCTGGGAGGCGGAGGTTGTGGTGAGCCGAGATGGCGTCACTGCAATCCAGCAGCCGAGATGGTGTCATTGCACTCCAGCCTGGGCAGCAGAGACTCCATCTCAAAAAAAAAGGAAATTAAAAAAACTTTTTTTTAATCTCAAAGATTACAGGCATGAGCCCCTGCACCCAGCCCTTCATGTACCTCTTTGCTCTTGCATGGACTTCCTGTAGCCCTAATGCACTTCCTGTCTTCCTCTTGCATTTCGGAGGACCCCGTACTAGCTGCTTCTAGTCCCAACTCCAAGCACTGTCCGCCCTCAGGCTAGGCCCCAGGGTTGTTGGCACCCACAGCCCTTCCCCTCAGCATCCTCTTTCCTGGCCTTAGCCCACACTCACCTTCTCGGTGTCCTCCTTCTTCACCTGCTTGAGGTGGGCCCGCAGGTCCAGGGACTCCTTAGCCCGGGCCCCCAGCAGCGCCTGCATCATGGCGTCTGCAGAGATCCTCACTCTCCGCAGGGTGGGCCGCTTAAACTTGCCCCGAAGGTCAAAGATCTTCTGGGTCAGATCTGCGATCTGGGGGGAGGGGGCATACAGGGGCGTGGATACTCCTCCCTCCATTTCCCCCTCCCCCAACTCTTGCACCCTGCACTCCTTTTTTATTCTCCTTATCTCGTCTTCCAGTACCGAGGCCTCATCCAGTCTCTTCCCAGCTTAGGCTTCCAGGCTAAGCTTCTAATCCTGGAACTGAATCCCCCTCTTCATACGCTCCAGCCTCACCTCACAAAACCACTGGCATAACCTGGTCCGGCTACATGCACGTCACAATTCCCTGGCCAATGCCTGAGCTAGTTTACCAACATGTGATGCCCTGAACATGTTCACTAACATAGTTTCTGTTTCTCAAGCCATGGCCTTCCCTGGGCTGCTCCCTCTGCCTAGGGCAGCTTTCCTTGACTCTGTTGCACTCATCATCCTGCCCCAGCCCTGCCAGGCTCACAGTTGTCCTGGGTCTCCTGGCATGTGCAGCCAAAAGCAGCTGCAAGGGGTCAGGCAGAGACCAAGTCCCAGGTATCTCACTACCCCGAAGGTACCCGAGCTGCCCATGCGTCCCACCTCCGTGATGTTCTTGGTGACTTTTGCCTCTATGTCATATCTCTCTTCATCCACCTTATCCACACGGGCATGGAGCTGTCGGCACAAGTCCTGGAGGAGGAACGTGGTGTGTGTTGTTGGGGGAAGCCTGGAGGCCTGGAGACCTGAACCCCTGGGTCTGAGGGAGGAGGGGCTCGGGGCCGGGACTCCTGGGTCTGAGTGAGGAGCAGCTGAGGGCCTGGACTCCAGGGTCTGAGTGAGGAGGAGCTGAGGGCCTGGATTCCAGGGTCTGAGGGAGGAGGGGCTGAAGGCCTGGATTCCTGCGTCTGAGGGAGGAGGGGCTGGGGCCTGGACTCCAGGGTCTGAGTGAGGAGGAGCTGAGGGCCTGGACTCCAGGGTCTGAGGGAGGAGGGGCTGGGGGCCTGGACTCCCGGGTCTGAGGGAGGAGGGGCTGAGGGCCTGGACTCCTGGGTCTGAGGGAGGAGGAGCTGAGCGCCTGGACTCCTGGGTCTGAGGGAGGAGGGGCTGGGGCCTGGACTCTTGTCTGGGATAGGAGGGCCACATGGTCCTGAAGTAGGTTGGAGCCAAGACTTCAGAGACCTGCACACAAAGGGTGTTAGGGGCCGGGAGTCCCACGAACCATATAGAATTGGGTAAGGACAGACATATTGGACGCCTGGGTCCCGAGCAAAAGAGGGGATAGGGGCTGTATTGCTGAATTCCGGGGACTAGAAACCTCGGATCCCAGGCTGGGCAGGAGTACCTGCCTTGGGAGCCGGTACCTGCAGCTCCGCGAAGCCCAGCCCGGCCAACTCCAGCGGCTGGCAGCGGGTGCTCAGAGCGCGCCCCTTCTCTCCGCGCCGCTCCTCCGCCTCTCGCTCCAGCTCCTGCTTTGCAATCTGCAACAGCAGGGTCTGCGGAGGGGTGGGGGAGAAGCGCAGCCCACCCGGGACATCAGGATAAAGACCAGGCGTAGGGAACCGCCTCCGCCCTTCTAAATCCTTGAGTTTGGTCTCCACCGTTCCAAGGCCCCGCCCCACCTGGAGCAGGACTCTCCGATAAAGCCACGCCCCGAGCGGCCAAACCCCCGCCCACTCCCGCCCACCTACCCAGAAAGCCCCACCCACTCTCAAGCTCCGCCCCCTGAGCACGTGCCTGCTGCTTCCCTGTCCCGCCCGTCCTCACCTTCAGCTGCAATTTTCTCGAGGCGGAGATCTTAGATTTTTTCTGCCAGGGTGAGATGGAGCAAGGAAGCATCATGGAGGGGGATCCAGAGACGATGGTGGAGGGGACCTCAAGACACCCCCAGCAACCCCGGCCGGTCCAGATTTGGGCCCATCTCCAACTTGCGCCCTGAGTCTACGGCAGGCCACGCCCCTCATTCCCATCCACCAATCCGGGTCTCTGACATTGGATAGGCACTTCCCATCTATCCCTAAGTAAGTCCAAGGGCAACGGAGCTCCGCCCACAGGTGGCTGTCACCAATCCGAGCGTGACCCTCTGCAAAACTCTGCCCCTGAAGCCTCTCCGCATAGTCCCCGCCCCCTTCGCAGCCTTGGCTCCTCCCCCACTCCCAGGGTCTGGGGTCCCTCCGGCACCTGTACTCGGCCCCCAGGAAGACCCTTCCCACCTTGGCGTGCGGCTCTGTGGCGTAAGCGCGGTAGTTGGAGGAGCGTCGTCTGATTGGGGCTGGTGCAGGCCGAGGTTCCCCAGCCTGGGTTTGGAGGAGTGGGGACCCCATCACCACCAAGACCCCACCCAGCCCTTACCGTACTGCACCCTCTGCTAGGGCTGCAGCCTCCCGCCCCAGACCCCTCACTGCAGCGCCCACCCTGGCCCTGGGGGTCCCAGCCACGCCTTAGCCCGCTGGTCTCACCACATCGCTGCTCCTGGAAGGAGAGAAACCGGGGAGGGGGGTTAGTGGTGGGCTGTGTCCTGTCTGTCTCCTAAGGGACCCCTGGAGGCCCCTCTGACCAAGAGGTCGGGGGACACCGCTTGCCCTTCCTCTGGTTCCAGGAGTCTGACTCACAAACCCGCTTCCTTTCTTCAACCAAGAGCCCCTACCCCTACCTCACAGGCCAGGGGTCCAGCCTCCCAGCTCTGACCCCTCTTAGGAACCCGAGAGGTCGCACCCAACTCCCACTGCCTTGGGGCATCACTCACTTATCCGCCATGCTGAGACTCAGGCCGGGAATGGCAGGAGGCAGGGCAAGGACAGGGGCGTTTGGAGGGTCAGTGAGGGGACCGCCCGGGTGACCTTCAGGGTCCCAGGGACCGTCAGTCTCCTCCGGGCTGCTTGAGACTCCCCGAGGACACTGAGATAAAGGGCGAGGACAGAGACTAAATATACTGTCACCTCCTCCTCCCCTGCCCACCATGCGAGATAACGGGGCACGTGAGGGGCGGGGTGGGCCCTGCTCCAGCTGGATCACCAGCCACCTTGGGGCACAGGACTCCAGACCCTCCTCCCTCTGATCCTGGAGTCCTAGACCCCTCCTCCCTCAGACCCAGAGAATGCCCGACCTCCCAGCCCCCTCCTTCCTCAGTCCTAGGACCCTGGGAGACCCGAGCCACTTCCTCAGACAAGGAGTCCAGGCCCCCAGCCTCCTCTTCCCTCAGATTCAAGAATCTGGGTCCCCAGCTCCTCCTCCCTCAGACCCAGGAGTCCAGGACCTCAGCACCTCCTCCCTCAGACCCAGGAGTCCAGACACCCAGTCCCTCCTCCCTCAGACCCAGGAGTCCAGATCCCCAGCCCCTCCTCCCTCAGACCCAGGAGTCCAGGCCCAGCCCCTCCTCCCTCAGACCCAGGAGTCCAGATCCCAGTCCCTCCTCCCTCAGACCCAGGAGTCCAGGCCCCAGCCCCTCCTCCCTCAGACCCAGGAGTCCAGGCCCCAGTCCTGTCCTCCCTCAGACCCACTGGTTAAGTCCCGGAAACCCAGGAATCTGGTTTCTGGCTTCCTCTGACCACCACTCCTGGGTCTTTCTCTCCCAGCCCTGGAGACAGACATAGGACAGGAAAGACACTTGGACACACAGAGAGGTGGTCATAACTTGCTTTACTTGAACCATCTGGGTGCTGACTAGGCTCTGGTGAGGAGACACCCCAGCCCCCAGTCAGCCACAGGGTGCCTGGGAACAAGGGGGCCAAAGTCAAGGGCTTGAGACTCAGGGTCAGATCCTAGACTGGGTTCAGAGCCTCAGAAGTGGAATTTGGAATTCTGAGAGAACAATCTAGAATTTTAGAAATAGAATCTCAGAAATGGAATTTGAAATTCTACCAACGCTCCCAGGGTAGGGGTGGCGCGTACTGAGTGGGAATGATTAGAATAAAATTGAGGACTCTAGCAGCGGGCTAAGAATGGTGTCAGCGGGTTCTCATCCTACAACCTGACTTTGGAAGTTGGAGATAAGGGGTATCTAGGGGTTGGGTCAGACTCCAGTTTTGGAGTCTGACTCACAGTTGGACACAGCCAAAGCCCCTTGGGGCTGAGCCAGAACCTCTGAGAGTGAACCTGGAGACTCAGAGGGCAGCTGGCAGGGCTCACAGTGTGGGGTCCCGCCCTGCAGAGGCTGGGTCAGGCCCTCAGGGGCTGGGCTGCTGGCTTCAAGAGGCTGGGCCAGGACGTCAAGGGACGGAGTTCCGGGTTCCACAGCTGGGTCAGTGCTGCCCAGATCCGATTCCTGGGACTTGCAGAAACGTGCGAAGGTCTCTGAGGGCCTGGCCTCAGTCTGTGGAGCAAATCCAGCTGCCCGAGCGCGTTCCCCGACCTGGGTGTTGAATCCCTGCAGCTGCTCCTGCCGCACGTCCACCAGGTACCTGCAGATGGGAAGCGCCATGTCAGGGACCCAGATATTGATCCCCAGCCAGGATATTCCTCACCCTCCACCCCACTGGCTCACCGGGCTAATTCCACAATCAGGTTCCCTCCAGGTGCCACACAGGCCCCAAGCTCGGGGCTGAGAAGATGGACCATCCTGCAGAGAGGACAGAGGACAAGCTGAGATTCAGCTGAGGGAGGAGGGGGCTCTGGGAACCCAGACACTGAGGGAGGAGGGGCTGCAACACTGGAGTCTGGGTCCTGGGAAAGAAGGGAGCAGGAGGTCTGGACTCAGGTACCAGGCAGGAGGAGCTGGGTCTGGACTCCTGGGTCTGAGGGAGGAGGAGCTGGGGGCCTGGACTCCTGGGTCTGAGGGAGGAGGGGTTGGGGTGCCTGGACTCCTGGGTCTGAGGGAGGAGGAGGGCCTGGGGCTTGGGTTCCAGGGTCTGAGGGAGGAGGGGCTGGGGGCCTGATCCTGGGTCTTGTGAGCACAGATGCCTCCCTGCTTACCCACAGGCCACATAGAGGAGCTGGAACCGGCCATTGTAGCAGCTTTTGTGGTGGAGAGTCTCAGCAGAATTGAGCGGCAGGAAGTGGACGATGAATGATTCTGGGGTCGGGGCTGCTGGAGGAAGGGGATAGAGGGGTCACCTCTGACGGGCAGAGCCCTGAGGCCAGAAAGCCAGAGAGATACATAGAGCTGGGCAGAGCTGGGCAGGCACACAGGACTTGGAGATAACACTTTTTGTCCTCTTGAAGCTTTTAAAAAAATCTTTCCTCTGAGGTGGATTCCTGGAAAATTCTGGGAAGGTCAGCCCGGCAGGCAGAGGCTCACTGTACAGATCAGGCAACTGAGACTCTAGAGAGGGAAAGAGGTTGGGTGGCCAGGGCCACATGTGACATGCCCTGTCGGACAGACACTCAGGGAGGGCCAGGTTGGAGGATGGCTGGAAGGAGGCCCAGCGTGGATCCGGGGTGCAGGAGGGTGTCCAAGGGAGAGCTGGGACCCAGCACCGTGTGAGAATATTCTTGGATAGCTTAGCCCTTTGCAGATAAGATTAGAATTCTACTAGTGCAATTCAGAATCCTAAGCATGCTCTCAGAATTTAGGAAAGGGAGAGAAAGAGAAGAGAGGAAAAGACAGAATATCAAGAAGCTGTCACTTGCCCAGGCATTCCAAATCATGTCAGTCCACACTCCAGTGTGAAACACTTGGAGGCTGGAGTCCCTGGCTTACCTGTCCTCCCTGGCCTACCTGGGACTTACCTGGAGTCCTGGCTTACCTGTTGTTATCCCTGGCTTACCTGTTATCCCTGGCTTACCTGTTATCCCTGGCTTACCTGGAGTCCCTGGCTTATCTGGGACTTACCTGGAGTCCCTGGCTCACGTGTTCTTATCCCTGGCTTACCTGGAGTCCCTGGCTCCGGGCTTGCCTCCGAGCTCTGCTGCTCCTCCGCGTCCCCCCGGCTGGCTCTCGCGCGCCCCCAGGCGGCCACCTCGCGGAGCAGCTCTGTCACGTTGTGTTGCGTGATCTCCCCGGCCGTCTAGGGGTAGAAGGGGCGTGGCCAGACGTCGGGGCCGGGATGGCGGGGCGGGGCTTAGAACGCGGGGAGTCCTCGGTCCAGGACGAGAACTCCCGCAGCTGCTTGGAGGATGTGAAGTGGGGCGGGACCTGTCCCGCGGGGATGGGGCCTGTTCCCTGAATCGAGTCGTCCCCGCCCAGCGACGGGTTGGGTTTGGAGCTAGGGGCGGGGCCTGCTGTGGAGGCGGGGCCTTGCGCACCCACCCACCCCCAGCCCTACCCCCAGCCCCAGTCCCAGCCTCGCCGCGCACCTTGACCGGCTGTCCGTTGCTGGTCCGCAGGAGGCTCTCGTCGTCTGCTTCGATGCCGAAGGCCACGAAGGGCCCCGTGGCGATGTCCCCCCAGTACCCGCGCGCTGCCACGCGCTCCCCGCGCTGGAAAAGGAGGCAGAGAGGAGGCGGGTGAGGTCGAGGTTGGGGACCCTGACTCCTAGGTCTCCGAGAAGCAGCGGTGGGCCAGGACAGGCAGTGGACACGCACGTAGCTCAGGAGGCGACCCGACGCCAGGGTCCGGTTGGGCACGTGATAGGCGCTGGAGTCCCTGAGTTCAAAGGCGACGCCTGTGTCCCGCCAGCGTCGGAACTCCTGGGTGTGAATGACTTGGGCCTGGGGTGGGGGGCAGGAAGAAGGGAACCCTCAATGAACCCAGCATGGAGGGACCCCTACACCATCCTCCCTCAGACCCAGGAGTCCAGGCCCCCAGTCCCTCCTCCCTCAGACCCAGGAGTCCAGGCCCCCAGCCCCTCCTCCCTCAGACCCAGGAGTCCAGGCCCAGCCCCTCCTCCCTCAGACCCAGGGGTCCAGGCCCCAGCCCCTCCTCCCTCAGACCCAGGGGTCCAGGCCCCCAGCCCCTCCTCCCTCAGACCCAGGGAGTCCAGACCCCAGCCCTTCCTCCTGTGCCCCTCACCCCGCGGTCATGCAGCTTCATGCGCAGGTCCCAGTCGCTGACACCGCGCCGGGCGTCGTAGCGGGAGCCCAGGTAGTGGCGCAGCCGCGAATCCCAGAGGCGGCTCATGGGGAAGGCCTCGGGCCCTTTCTCGCCGCCCGCCCAGAAGCGGAACACGGCCTCCAGGGCGTCCCGCTCGCGGAACTGCAGGGCGAGGCACGCGTGGGGAGAGAGGGAGGCAGAGAGGGATGCAGGGAGAGCGGCTTCTAATTGACCCTCTCTTCCATCCCAGAACAGAGGAACGATTCCCCTGTTTCTCGGATGGAAAAACTGAGGTTCCGAAAGCAGAAGCAACCTGCTGCCCCCAGGCCAAATCCCACAGTGGGAGTCGGGGAACTGGGATTCGAACTCCCGAACCCGCCGCCTGCTCCATCAACACACGTCCTTTGGACTGCGCACTTCCATTCTTCCCGCGGCCACCCGATCCCAGATGGAGGCCGGGCGGCGGCACCTTGAGGGCGCGGAGGCTGAGCCAGGGCAGCTGCTCCTCCAGGCGGTCCGGCTCGGGGACCAGGTGAGCCAGCAGGTCGGCCTGGGCGCGCACGAAGGCAGCCACTGGCGGGCGCAGCAGCGCGTTCCCCCACACCTCCAGGAAGGTCTCGCTCCGCTCTAGGGAGAGGGGGAGATAATTGGGGGAATGTGCGGAGAAGGGAGCCCAGGAATTAGACCCTTAATATGTTGTTAGGTCATAGTCATATAATGAAAACAATGAACCCCTGCAAACTCCCCAAGCATTCCAAAAACTACATGAAGAACAGGGCCACCGGCGTGGTGGCGGGCGCCTGTAGTCGCAGTTACTCGGGAGGTTGAGGCAGGAGAATCGCTTGAACCCGGAGGCGGAGGTTGCAGTGAGCCGAGATCCTGCCATTGCACTCCAACCTGGACAACAGAATGAGACTCCCGCCTCTAAAATAAATAAATAACCACCTAGAAGAGGGAATTGGAGTTGCAGATTCCACACTCACCGCAGACACAGAATATTTGGGGCAAAAGATAACAATACAACAGTAAAACAAAAATACAAATTGTAAAATATGGTGTAAGCATTTACATTGTATTACGTATTATAGGTAATCTTTTTTTTTTTTTTTGAGACGGATTTGTACTCTGAATTCTCTGGGTTATTAATGACTGATATGGTTTGGATCTGTGTCCCACCTAAATCTCATGTTGAATTGTATTCCCCAAATGTTGGAGGTGGGGCCTGCTGCGAGGTGATAGGGTCATGGGGGCAGATTTCTCCCTTACTGTTCTCGTGATAGTGAGTTCCCACAAAATCTGGTTGTTTGAAAGTGTGTGGCTCTTCCCCGCTGCCTCTCTTGCTCCTTCTCCTGCCATGGAACAGGTGCCTGCATCCCCTTCACTTTCTGTCATGATTGTAAGTTTTCTGAGGCCTTCACAGCCATGCATGCTCCCTGTACAGCCTGTGGAACTGAGTCAATTAAACCTTTTTTCTTGGGGCCGGGTGAGATGGCTCACACCTGTAAACCCAGCACTTTGGCAGGCCAAGGCGGGGGCGGATCACCTGAGGTCGGGAGCTCAAGACCATCCTGGCCAACATGGTGAAACCCCGGCTCTACTAAAAGTACAAAAAATTAGCCGGGCATGGTGCTGCATGCCTGTAATCCTAGCTACTTGGGAGACTGAGGCAGGAGAATTGCTTGAATCCAGGAGGCAGAGGTTATGGGGAGCCAAGATTGTGCCATTGCACTCCAACATGGGCAACGGGGCATGACTCTGCCTCAAAAAACAAACAAACAATCTGTTTTCTTTTTCTTTTTCTTTTTTAGATGGAGGTTTTGCTCTTGTCACCCAGGCTGGAGTGCAATGGCATGATCTTGGCTCACTGCAACCCCCGCCTCACGGGTTCAAGTGATTCTCCTGCCTCAGCCTCCTGAGTAGCTGGGACTACAGGCACCCGCCACCACGCCCGGCTAATTTTTGTATTTTTAGTAGAGATGGGGTTTTACCAGGTTGAGCAGGATGGTCTCCTGACCTCGTGATCCATCCGCCTTGGCCTCCCAAAGTACTGGGATTACAGGTGTGAACCACTGCACCCAGCCTCTCCTGGAATTTTCTAAGTGACTCTAAGATGTATTATATTTAGCCCCATTTTACAGGTAGGAGAAGCTGAGGCTCTAAGATGGCAAATTACATCAAAGGGGACCATCACCAATAAATATATATGATTTTTTTTTTTCCATCAGTGGTACCACACTGGAAAATACCAAACATTTTTGTTTTTTAGATGGAGTTTTGCTCTCGTTACCCAGGCTGGAGTGCAATGGCACGATCTCGGCTCACTGCAACCTCTGCCTCCCAGGAAAATAACCAAACTTGTTCATTGTACCATTGAAATGCCAGAATCCCTCTAGGGAGGGGGAGACCAGCAGTCAGAATGCTTGGGTCCTTAGCAGCAGACCTTGCAGCCCCATCTTCTCCGGATCCTCCAGGGCTAAGCTGAAGATCAACATGTGTCGGGCCACAGCTTCCAGATTATTCTCCAGCACAAAGAACTAGAAGGATGGACAGGGCAGAATAATTCTGAGACCTGTTTGCCTGAGCCCAAGGAGACCCAGGAGAGCAGGCCCTCAGCTCTTTCCTTCCACACACCCAGGAGTTCTGTACACCAGCCTCTTCCTTCAAACACAGGAGTCTGGGTCCCCAGAGACCTCTTTCCTTCCATTACTCAGAAGACCTGATCTTTGAGCTCTTCCTCACTACAGAAACCACGAGTTCCAAACCCCAGCCCCTTCCTTTCCCAAGACGCATGAGTTCGCTCCCAACTTCCACCTCCCTCAGATCTAGGAGTCTCCAGCCCCTTCATTCCTGGACCTGAGGTTTTAGAATTCCAATCCCTTCTTCCCTCAAGGACTTGGGAATCTGGGCTCTCATCTCCATCCCAGCTCACGTTGAACCTCCTGCGAGGCCAGAGCTTCGCTCGGGACAGCGTCCGCAGCAGGTGCCGTCCATCCACAGAGCCCAGAAGCAGCACGTCTAGCTCGGGGGTGCTGTGCACCGTATCGGCCTGGGAATCTGGGTCCACAGGAGGACCTGGCAAGATGAAAGCCGGCTAGGGCACCATGGTGGTTGGCAGACCGTCCACCGTAGCATCCCCTACAACAATGGACTACAAATCCCAGTAGGCGTCGCGCCTGTGGCTTAGGTTCTAAGGGGAGGTGTTTTCTTCGAGTATTCTGGGATTCATAGTCTGCAGACAGGAACTCGGGGCTGCCCCGGGAGCGCGCCCTCCGCCGTTGGATCCTTGGAGAACGTTAGCGCGCCCCCTGCCACCGACGTTGGGACTACGAGCTCTAAAAGGCCGTCTGCTCAGGCTGGGAAGGCAGACGGTGTATCAGACCTTGCGTGCTGGGACTCACTTTCAGCCTGCAGGTCCAGCGCCGGGGACAGGCCCCACCAGGACACGGAGCCGAAGCCCCTGCCGGAGCCGGCAGGTGTGGTCATCACGCTGCGGAAAAGACATTCTGAGAATCCCACATATTGCCCGCCCCGCTCCCCTCTCACCGCCCCGCACTTCTCGCCCCTTTGCCTCCACATGATACCCTGCCCACACCTTTATCCTCCAAATATCCCGGGACGCCCCTTCCTCTCTGCTCAGTGCAGCACTGTGGACCTGCGGCACTCCGCAACTGCTGGCCAGAATCCCCGCCCTTTTCGATCAATTAACCAATGGGAGCATGGGGGATGGGACCACAGGGATCAACTGACTAATGAAAGTGAGCGACGCCCGCCCTCTATAAACTTTTGGCCAATGGGAGCACTGAGGGCCAGGCTTCCCCCACCCCTGGGAGAAGAGGACGTGTGGACGCGGTTGTCATGACGACGGCACTGACGTGGGAAGGGGCGGGGCTGAAACAGGTTGGGGCCGAGTCAGGGTCGGTCCAAATTTCTGGAATGGGGGAGGCCTGGGCTGATTAAAATTGAGAGTGAACGGAGCATAATCCTATTTCCTGTTTTGTTTTTTTTTTTTCTTTTTTCCATCTGCTGCCTTTGCTCCTACGTAACTGAATTTTGAGCAACCCAAATAAAGTGAAGTGTCTAGACTTTAGACGGCAGGCTTCTGAGCCCGCTCCCCGCCCCAGCACAACGTGGGCTCTACCACACAGAGCTGCCCACAGGTGGGGCACTGATGTGCAGGTCATTAAATATTCAGGGATTTTTGTGAGTTGGTTATTGTCGCACGAAGCAATAATTTAGACTTACAGCTCTATCCTTTTATAGTTTCTAAGCGGGATGATTGGGTGTTCACGCGCATGTGTGAGATGCGCCTCCTTCAAACCTTGTTACGACATCGGCACGTTACCCTTCTGACATGAACTTTAAAAACTACAGGTAAATTTTGTAATCGTACAGTTAAATGCACTGCATTAAAATAAGGGTAAGTCGGCCGGGCGCGGTGGCTCACACCTGTAATCCCAACACTTTGGGAGGTCGAGGTGGGCAGATCACTTGAGGTCAGGAGTTGGAGACCAGCCTGGCCAACATGGTGAAACAGCGCCTCTACCTTAAAAAATACAAAAATTAACCGGGCGTGGTGGCACGCACCTGTAATCCTAGCTACTCTGGAGGCTGAGGCAGGAGAGTCTGTTGAACCCGGGAGGCGGAGGTTGCAGTGAGCTGCGCCTCTGGACTCCAGCCTGGGCGACAGAGCAACACTGTCAAAAAACAAAAACAACAACAACAACAAAAAAACAGAGTCTGAATGAGGCATATCTATGAATCACCCCAGCACCCTGCACTGGGCTCAGCGCCCAAGGAGACTTGGCTCTCTGCCTCCTTTCCTTGCTTAGACCAGTCACCCTTTCTGAGCCTCAGTCTCCTGCTCTGTGTGATAGGAATGTAGCGTGCAGCTGGCAGAGGGGCAGCGGATCTGCCTCCTGAGGGCAGATCTGGGCACTGGGAAGACAATACCCACTGGGGAAATGAAGGCTGAGACCTCAGCAGTTCCTGCAGAATCAGCCTGGCTAACCAGCCCCTCCCAGGCCAGCTCTAAGCCTGCAAGAGCCCCATATCCTGGCTTTCTCTCTGGAGAATTAATGCCTTTCCTCCCTGTTTCTCCCACTCCCCCAGCATATTCTCAGCAAACGAGCCAGAGTGACTTTTTGAGACGGAGTCTTGCTGCGACGCCCAGACTGGAGTGCAGTGGCGCAATCTTGGCTGAGCGCAACCTCCGCCTCCCGGGTTCAAGTCATTCTTCTGCCTCAGCCTCCTGAGTAACTGGGATTACAGTCATGCACCACGACGCCCGGCTAATTCTGTATTTTTAGTAGAGACAGGGTTTCTCCGTGTTGGTCAGGCTGGTCTCCAACTCACGACCTCAGGTGATCTGCCCGCCTTGGCCTCTCAAAGTGTTGGAATTACAGGCATGAGCCACTGAGCCCGGCGAATTTTTTTCTTTTTATTTTTTGAGATGGAGTCTTGCTCTGTCGCCCAGGCTGGAGTGTGGTGGCGTGATCTTGGCTCACTGCAACCTCCGCCTCCTAGGTTCTAGCAATTCTCCTGCCTCAGCCTTCTGAGTAGGTTGGATTACAGGTGCCCACCCCCAAGCCCTGCTAATTTTTGTATTTTTAGTAGAGATGAGGTTTCACCATGCTGCCCAGGCTGGTCTCAAACTCCTGACCTCAAGTGCTCCGCGGGCCTCAGCCTCCCGAAGTGCTTGAATTACAGGCGTGAGCCACTGCACCTGGCCCAGAGTGATCTTCAACATAAATCAAATAATGTCTCCCACCTCTTCAAATCCTCCAAATGGTTCCCGCCGCACCTGGACACATTCCCAGCTCCTTAGCTTGGCTCCCTATGCCCTATGCAGTTATCCACCCCTGAAGCCACACCAGCCTCTTGGCTCCTTGGAGAACATACCACACCGTTTGAACCCCAGGGCCTTTGCAACTTGGGATTCTTTTGCCTTGAAATCTCTGCCCCCTCATCTTTAGTAGCTGGGACCACAGGCAAGTGCCACTATGCCTGGATATGTATGTATGTATGTATGTGTGTATGCATGTGTGTATGTGTATGTGTATGCGTGTGTATGGGTATGTGTGTATGTATGTATGTATCTCTGTGTGTATGTGTATGTATGTGTGTATGTGTGTATGCATGTATGTGTGTATGTGTGGGTGTGTATGTATGTATCTGTGTATGTATATGTATGTGTGTATGTATGTGTGTATGTGTGGGTGTATATGTGTGTATGTGTATGTGTGTGTGTGTGTATGTGTGTATGTAGCAATAGGGTCTCACTAGTTGCCCAGGCTGTTATTTATTTATCTGAGACGGAGTTTCACTCTTCTTGCCCAGGCTGGAGTGCAATGTCGCGATCTCGGTTCACTGCAACCTCCACCTCCCCGGTTCAAGCGATTCTCCCACCTCAGCCTCCTGAGTAGCTGGGACTACAGGTATACGCCACCACACCCAGCTAATTTTGTATTTTCAATAGAGATGGGGTTTCTTCGTGTTGGTCAGGCTGGTCTCAAACTCCTGACCTCAGGTGATCTGCCTGCCTTGGTCTCCCAAAGTGCTGGGATTACAGGCGTGAGCCACCGCGCCCGGCTTTATTTATTTATTTAAGACAGAGACTTGCTCTGTTGCCCAGACTGGATTACTTCAGCCTGAAACTCCTGGGCTCAAGCGATCCTCCCACCTCTGCATCCCTAGTAGCTAGAACTACAGGCACATTCCCCCATACCTAGCTAACTTTACAAATTTTAAAAATAGAGATGAGGTCTCACTTTATTATCCAGGCTGGTCTCAAACCCTGGGCCCCAAGCAATCCTCCTGCCTCCCAAAGAGCTGGGATTACAGGCCTCAGTCACTATGACTAGACTGTTTTCTTTTTCTTTTCTTTTCTTCCTTTTTTTTTTTTTTGACAAGATCTCCTTCTGTGGCACAGGCTGGAATGCAGTGGCATAATCACAACTCACATCAGCCTCTAAATCTTAGGCTCAAGTAGTCCTCCCGCCTCAGCCTCCCAGGTAGCGGGGTCTACAGATATGCATTACCATGTTCAGCTGATTTTTTTCTATTCTTTTGTAAAGACAGGGTCTCACTATGTTGCCCAGGCTGGTCTAGAACTCCTCGGCTCAAGCAATCCTCCTGCCGTGGCCTCCCAAAGTGCTGGGATTAAGGCATGAGCCATCGTGCTTGGCCTTGTTTTCTTTTTAAATTGGTGTAAAGCACACACACTATTAAGTTAATTGGGAATGACATTTAGTACATTCCCAATGCTGTGCAACCATCACCACTGTCTAGTTCCAGAACTTTCTCTTCACTCCAAAAGAAAACCCATACCCCACTTACCTCCCCATTTCTTTCTCCTCAGTCCCTGACAACCACGAATCTTTCTGTCTCTATGAATTTGTCAGTTCAGGAGGTTTCTTTTGGATGGAATCTTGCACTATGCAGCCATCTGTGTCCGCTTCCCTCACTTGGCATAATATTTTCAGGACTCATCTATGCTGAAGTAGGAATCAATGCTTCCTTCTGTTTTTATGACCAAATAATATTCCACCATTTTTCTCCCTAACCTTTGCAAGCTTCATTCCTTCTTGTCATTCAAGTCATGGCCCAGACGGCACCTCCTCAGGAAGGCTGCCCCTGTCCACCCTCCCTAAATTATCTCAGCCCTTTTACGTTTTGGTCCCAGTGTGGACTGCCATTTGTAATGGTTTTGTTCTTCTACGGCTCTGCTTTCTTGTTGAGACGGAGAACCAAGGACCCCATTGTCATCACCTAAATCAATCCCAGGATTTAGAGACAGGCTTTCTGGCTGTGTCATTCTGAGCATTTCACAGGAATTCATTCTCTCTCTCTCTCTCTCTCTCTCTCTCTCTCTCTCTCTGTCTGTCTCGATGGAGTTTTGCTCTTGTTGTCCAGGCTGGAGTGCAATGGCACGATCTCGACTCACTGCAACCTCCGCCTCCTGGGTTCCAGCGAGTCTCCTGCCTCAGCCTCCTGAGTAGCTGGGATTACAGGTGCCCACCACCACACTCAACTAATTTTTGTATTTTTAGTAGAGACAGGGTTTCAGCATATTGGCCAGGCTGGTCTTGAATTCCTGACCTTACGTGATCCGCCTGCCTCAGCCTCACTTTTACAGGTGTGAAACACCATGCCCAGCCCCAAATTCTCTAAAGCATAGTTTGGGCTCAGTTGTCAACCGGGAATAATGATCATGTTTATTTCTTTT
>NW_016810644.1:866673-874086 GCF_001698545.2 Rhinopithecus bieti | reverse complement strand
TCTCAGCTCACTGAAAGAGCCGCCTCCCGGGATTATGACATGCTCCTGCATCAGCCTCCCGAGTAGCTGGGACTACAGGTACCCGCCACCTTGCCTGGCTAGTTTTTTGTATTTTTTAGTAGAGACGGGGTTTCACTGTGTTAGCCAGGATGGTCTCGATCTCCTGACCTCGTGATCCGCCCATCTCGGCCTCCCAAAGTGCTGGGGTTACAGGCTTGAGCCACTGCGCCCGGCTGATCATGTTTATTTCATGAGTTTGCTGTGAGGATTATTATTGGCAGTAATAGTAGTAACATAAAGAGCTGTCTTCATAAAGACATGCTCTACACCAATACACACACTCACACACACACACTCACACACACGAAAAGTTACTGAATTCCTTTGGAGAAAAATTTAAATTTTTTTTTTTTTTTTTGGTGACAGAGTCTTGCTCTGTCGCCCAGGCTGGAGTGCAGTGGCCGGATCTCAGCTCACTGCAAGCTCCGCTTCCCGGGCTCACGCCATTCTCCTGCCTCAGCCTCCCGAGTAGCTGGGACTACAGGCGCCTGCCACCTCACCCGGCTAGTTTTTTGTAGTTTTAGTAGAGACAGGGTTTCACTATGTTAGCCAGGATGGTCTTGATCTCCTGACCTTGTGATCCGCCCATCTCGGCCTCCCAAAGTGCTGGGATTACAGGCTTGAGCCACCGCGCCCGGCCAATTTAAAATTTTTTAAATTTTAAAAAATTTAAAATTTTACATGGATATTGTAATTACATGGATATTGTAATTAATGGATTACATGGATATTGTAATCTGTGTAGCTGTTCTATTTTCACTTTCCCCATTGGCTACCAGGAAGCTTAGGAGCAAGTTTGTTTGCTGCCTCCTTTTTTGGTACGTGGGGGTAATTTCTGCCTCATTCTCCACTTAATCTGCTGCTCAGAGAGTTCTCTGGCCAAATCTTATAGGTCTTTGTTCACCACCCAAAATTCTGTATGGGATGAGATAAGGTAGAAGCTAATGGAACTATCATCTTTGCTCGAAACAGTAGGAGGCAGCATTCGTTGAAAGAACAAGGAGGTCAGTGTGGCAACTCACGCCTACAATCCCAGCTACTCAGACAGGAGGACTGCAGGAGTTTGAAGCCAGCCTGGGCAGCATAGCAAGACCCCATCTCTTAAATAAATAAGTAAATACCCAGGCTTGGCTGCATGTGCCTGTGGTCCCATCTACTCAGGAGTCTGAGGCAGGAGGATCCCTTGAGCCCAGGAGGTTGAGGCTGCAGCGAGCTATGATTGTACCACTGTATTCCAACCTGGGGACAGAGTGAAACCCTGTCAAAAAAAAAAAAGAAAGAAGAGGCTGAGGCAGGAGAATCGCTTGAACCCGGGAGGAGGGGGTTGCAGTGAGCCGAGACTGTGCCACTGCACTCCAGTCTGGGCAACAAGAGCGAAACTCCATCCAAAAAAAAAAGAAAGACAAGAAAAAGAAGGGCCGGGCGCGGCGGCTCACGCCTGTAACCCCAGCACCTTGGGCGGCGAGGCGGGCGGATCACGAGGTCAGATCGAGACCATCCTGGCTAACACGGTGAAACCCCGTCTCTACTAAAAATACAAAATAATTAGCCACCTGTGGTGGCGGGCACCGGTAGTCCCAGCTAGTCGAGAGGCTGAGGCAGGAGAATGGCGTGAACCCGGGAGGCGGAGCTTGCAGTGAGCCCAGATCAGGCCACTGCCCTCCAGCCTGGGCGAAAAAGCGAGATCCTGTCTCAAAAAAAAAAAGAAAAGAAAAAAGAAAGGAAGGAGGGAAGGGAGGGAGGGAGGAAGGAAGGAAGGGAGGGAGGGAGGGAGGGAGGGAAAGAGAGAAAGAAAGAGAAAGAAAGAAGAAAAAGGAAAAAAGAAAAGAAGAAAGAGGTGAAGTTGAAATCATTGGCTTTCCTTGCTTAACTCCATCCTCTCTCGCAGGCTCTGGAGATTTTATTCCCTGACTCAGTGCCTCTCCTTTGTTTTGATGACAGTAAGTCCCTTGGGGGGTCAGGTCTGTGTTTGCATCTATTCTGGGGCCCCAGCACTCAACAGAGACCTCAAGGAATATGGAATGGAAGGAAGAAAAAAAGAGAGGGAGGGAGGGATGCAGAAATGGGTATGAAAATGGATGTGAGTCCTGGGTGAGCAAGCGAGGGGATAAATTCATGGACAAGCAAGGGAATTCTCGCGGACCCCTCACGGCCAATATGTGGCAGGAGTTATTATTATCCCAACATTCTCCAGAGGAGGAAGCCCAGGCTCAGAGTGGTGAGTGAGGAATGAACGGGTGAGAGTGTGAGGGAGTCCATGGGGCCAGGCCAGTCTCTCTCAGCGGCTTTCAGGACGAAGTGCACGCTGCCCTGTGCGCGCCCATTCCTGGAAATGAGGTTTCTTTCCTCTTGGACCCCAGCCCATGCCCACCCCCATCAAAGAGCATGGGCCCAGGCCACCGGAGTTGCTGAAAATTTATTTGGCTCCAGGAGCAGTGCAGGGACGGGCTGTGTTGGAAGAGAGAGGAGAGCAGATGAGGATGGCTGATTGTCAAAGCAGGCAGCAGGACCCGGGGGCAGGAGAAACCAGGCTGCCTTCCCTTCCCAGGGGTCCCTGGGGCATCTGGGTGTGTCCTCGGGGGTCGGGGGAGGGTGCTGGACCGTTGTCGTGAGTGGCACCGTTGGGGGTGAGAAGACAGGAATGGTTCAGATGGTTGGGGTGGAAGGTCGGGGGAAGGTTAATGGGCAGAGGAAGCTTACGGGTAGGGTTGGCTTGGCTTTGGCCGGTCTCGGTAGTCTGGGGTCAGGGGCTAGAGTCCAGGCTTGGCCAGGGGCTTCGGGTGGGAGTCAGGGCGCAGGCAGCAGTCTCACTCGGTCCGGCGGCCGCAGCGAGTGCCACTGGGCAATGGGCCGCCGTGGGTTGGCCAGCATGTCCGCCCAGTGGCGCAGGCCAGCCCCGCCGGCGGCCGCCCCCACGGCCACCCTCCCGATGGCCTCGTTCTTGCCCAGCTTGTCGTAGTCCAGCACGGTCAGCTCCACCTGCACCTTCTGGGGTGGGCGCGGGAGGAGGAGGAGAGAGGAGCGTGAGGGGAGGAGGCCCGGAAGGGGCAGTGTCCACCCTCACAGCTGAGGGTACCTCTCGCTGCCACCCGAGGGCTCGGGCCCCGGAGCTCGGCACGGGGGAGGGGGTGGGAGACCGGAGGGACGGAGCCTGCGGGGAGGAGGAGGCGCTGGCGCCTTTCTTCCTGAGCAGCCAGGTTTCTAAGGAAATGAACCCTCAGAACTCGGTTGCGGAGCGGGTGTTCGGCGCCTCTTGGGGGAGCAACCTCCTAAGAGCCGCAAAGCTGCAGAACTTTAACAGGGGCCGAGCTAGGGTAGGCGCCATCCCTACAGAGGTAAGGGGAGGTCTCTTTTTCTTAGACCCCTGTTCCTGAGGAGGGCGGGGCATCCTGGTGCCTCGTGGGGGGCGGGGCATCCTGGTGCCTCGTGGGGGGCGGGGCATCCTGGTCCTGCTTGGGGCGGGGCATCCTGGTCCTGCTTGGGGGCGGGGCATCCTGGTCTTGCTTGGGGTGGGGCATCTGGTCCTGCTTAGGAGTGGGGCATCCTGGTCCTGCTCGGGGGCGGGACATCCTGGTCCCACGTTGGGGGCGGGACATTCTGGTTCTGCTTGGGGGCGGGGCATCCTGCTCCTGCTTAGGGCGGGGCATCCTGGTCCTGCTTGCGGTGGGGCATCTGGTCCTGCTTAGGAGTGGGTCATTGTGGTCCCGTTTGGGGGCAGGGCATACTGGTCCCGCTTGCTAGGGCGGGGCATACTGATCCTGCTTAGGGTGGGGCATCTGGTCCTGCTTACGGGTGGGGCATCCTAGTCCCGCTTAGGGGGTGGGGCATCCCGGTCCTGCTTACATTAGATAGGATGCCCACATCCAATCTTAAGGAGTCTCTTCCTGGGTGGAGGAGGCTTCCTGGTCCTCATAGGAGGAAACAGACGGAGAGCATAACTTCAGAGCCCCTCACCTGGTTTCTAGGGAGATGCTAAAAGTCTCCCTCCGCCTAGCAATGGCTATTACTAAGGGTCTGGGCTTTTGGAGAATGGCAGGTTTGAGCTCACCTGGACTTGGTCACAGGGCACCTCGAAGCTGAAAGCTTCGTTGTAATAGGGGTTCAGAGTGTTCTTCTTGATGGTGGTTTTCTTCTTCCGCACCTTTTTGCCGCCCTGCAGCAGGTGGACCTTGACGTATGGATCTGGGGAGAGGAAGGAGGAGTCTTATAGCTCTCCACTGCTGAGTTCTTGGGCCAAGATAGAAACACCGCCTACACCCTTCGGGTCTCCGTAGCTCTATCCCAAAATCCACGCCTTCCACGGTAGCCTGGGCCCTCCCTGTCCCCGAAGAAACCCTCGGGGCTCAGAAACTGCCAGAACGAGAACCCACCCCACGCCATCCCCACACACCCCACTCCCTTGCTTCCCACACACCTGACAGTCCTCCTACGTCCATCTTCTTCAGGTTTTTAGCCTCCAGGACGATGACCGTGAGCTTCCCGGCCGTGGGGACATAGCGGAGGGAGAAACAGATGTCCCCAAGTTTCTCCTGCTGAAAGAAGGAGAGGGGCCCATCACCAGAGCCCCGGCTCCACATCCATGCCCCCTCCATTTGTCTTTTCTCCCCACACTTTGGAATGGAACGGTCCACAGTTAAGGACGCAGGGGTACAATCCACGCCGCCCCGAGGGGCTGGAAGGCCTATGATCTGATTGGCTCAAAATGTTGTGGGCGGAGGCTGGGGCGTGGCTCGGGGCGTGGCCGCGCATGCTCACCTCCTCCCGCGGAGCAGCCTGCAGCTCCCGCCAGGTCTGCACCGGCCGCCCCAGGTCCACGGAGCTCATGGGGACCCGCACCTCCCCGATGGCGTCGTTGCGAGAGAAGCGGTCGAAGTCGTACACCGCCATGACCAGCACCCTGCCCCCCAGCTCCACGTAGGGGACCTGGAGTACACAGAGAATCCGCAGTAGAGAGCAGGAAGTCAGACATAGGGTGAGGCGCAGCACATCCAGAAGGAAGGCGTGGAGTGAAGGAAGGGTCCAAGCGAACAGTTGGGGAAACTCAAATGGGGAAGTCCAGGGATCCATGGGGGAAAAAACCACGGGTCAGTGGAACCCAAATGGTACCGCCCAAGGACCAGGCTACAGCCCAGGAGTCAGCAGTGCCCAGAGTCCAGTGGAATAGCCCCAGAGCGGGTAGCTGCCACCTGAGCTGTGGCCGCCTGCAGGAAAAGCGGAAGGGGTCAGTCCCCAGTGTTCCAGGGACTGGGTGCAGGATATGGAACGCAGGGCCTGAGGGCAGGAGCTCACCTTGAAGGCAAAGGTCTCCCCAAAGTGAGGGTTCAGCGTCTGCCGATGCACCTTGGTCTCGTACCGCCTCCGTTTGTCCGGCAGCAGGTAGACCCGCACGTAGGGGTCCGAGGAGCCACCCAGATCCAAGGCTGCCAATCCCTCTGCTTGCAGAATGCCCACCAGCAGCTGCAGGGCCCAGGCACAGTGGGGGAGGCGGAGAACACTAGTCTTAGCCTCCCTTCCATGGCTCCTTTCAGAAGTGGTTGGAACCCCTGGGACCCTCCCTCCAAAGCATCCCCTTCCTCCAACCCACCTGGCCACTCTGGAAGTCATAATCCAGGGAGTACTGCAGTCGTCCTAGCTCATGCTTGTCTGCCACCTGCTGCCCTGGCCCGGATGGTGCTGGCTCCAGCTCCTCCACTTCTGGCTGCACCTTAGGGAGCCAGGGGTAAGGGTAGGTGAAGTCTTCCCCTGATAGCAGTATCCTTCAGGTTCAGAAGCCAAGAGAGGCTCACAAGTCCCTTGGGCTATACCTGAGCACTCACAGGCTAAGCAGAGTCAGTATTTGACTAGAGATGTCTGCCACAGGCAGGAAATAGACATGATAACACAGATGCAGTATGTTTGTGAATGTTTGATTAGTGGTGTCTGCTATGGGCAGGGACTAGACATGTGTTTGTCATGCTTAGATTAAAACAAGTACTGATAGTGTCCCATTGCCCACAGGAATAATGCAGGTTGTATTTCACATGCTAATGGATGTATCGGGGTGCTAGTCCAAACTGCCATGTTTACTTGTGATCTTAGCACAGCAAAACATGGAGGAGAAATGGCATATTTACTGTGTATTTGCTATTCTAAAGTAGAATGAAAAAGCAGAAGGTGTCTCCTTAACCTAGGCCAGCAATTCTTAAAATTCAATGTAAACCTGAATTCCCCTGAGTCCTGTGACAAAATGTCTGAGGTCACCTCTTCAGGGATGCTGACTCAACAGGTCAGGTGCTAGCTCCAGAATTTGCATTTCAACAAGTACCCTGTGTGATTCTGCTGCAGTCTTTGAACATCACTGGTTTAAGGGATAGGGATGGGGCTGGACACCAGGACCCTAAATGGCATCTTTACGGATAGTAATTGTATCAGCTCCTTATTGAGAAGGAAGGAGGGGAAATACCAAGTTAGTGACCTCAAACTTGAGATTCAGAGAGGGACAGTGAATTCTCCAAGGTCACACAACCGGGAAATGGTCCCTCTTGGTTGGAAACCTAGTGCTGTCTGGCTCCCAGGCAAACATTGCACTCTGCACTGAGAGACTTAATTTTCAGACCCTGCAGTGACCACTTTCCATTCCAACAGCCTCCTCCAGTGCAAATCTCTTTTATCCTCTCTGGGCTGCTGCTGCACTGGCCTCCTCCCTGGATTCCTCGCTGCAGATCTGTCCTACACAGGGGTTCCAGAGGAGTCATCCTAACACCATCTGACCCTGTCCCTCTCATGCTCAAAACATATTTGTAGCTTTCATCACCCTCATGACATGGATACTGCTGAGTTCTCCAGACACTTCACTCCAGAGTGCAGCTATTGTGAAAAATGACTCTTTGTTCCCCAAATAAGCCTCAGAATCTGGATATGGGGCCTGAATCTGGGTATGCGGCCTCAATACATGCTCCAACTTGGACTAGAATGTCCTTTTCTCTGGTCTCAGTTAACTCTGTTCCTTGGGTCTCAGTACAGAGTCACCACCACCATGAAGCCTCCTCTGTCTGACCCTCTGTTTTAAAATTTTTCTTACTGTAAATACGTCTCATTCTCTGAAAGAAATCAGCACATTTTAAAGTATTCTGGCACAAAGCTGGTTTTCAGCTTTCAAAGCCATTTATTTATTTATTTATTTATTTATTTATTTGAGACAAGAGTCTTGCTCTGTCACCCAGGTTGGAGTGCAGTGGCGTGATCACAGCTCACTGCAGCCTCCACCTCTCCATTTCAGTGCCTCAGCCTCTCGAGTAGCTGGGATTATACCGTGCCACCACGCCTGGCTAATTTTTTTTTTTTTTTTTTTTTTTTTTTTTTTTTTTTTTTTTT
>NW_016810644.1:839640-862202 GCF_001698545.2 Rhinopithecus bieti | reverse complement strand
TTTTTTTTTTTTTTTTTTTTTTGAGATGCAGTCTGGCTCTGTCGTCCAGGCTGGAGTGCAGTGGCCGGATCTCAGCTCACTGCAAGCTCCGCCTCCCGGGTTTACGCCATTCTCCTGCCTCAGCCTCCTGAGTAGCTGAGACTACAGGCGCCCGCCACCGCGCCCGGCTAATTTTTTGTATTTTAGTAGAGATGGGGTTTCACCGTGGTCTCGATGTCCTGACCTTGTGATCCGCCCGCCTCGGCCTCCCAAAGTGCTGGGATTACAGGCGTGAGCCACCGCGCCCGGCTTCCTGGCTAATTTTTTGTATTTTAAGTAGAGACAGGGTTTCATCATGTTGCCCAGGCTACTCTAGAATTCATGACCTCAGGCAATCTGCCCACCTCAGCCTCCCAAGTGCTAGGATTACAGGTGTGAGCCACTGCACCTGGCCCAGAGCCAAATATTTATACGTTTCGGTAGATTTCTATACAGTGGGATGCCTTTTCTGCGTTCCTATGAGACCCTGTAGTACGGCACATATTACCCTGTGTGGTGAGTGTCTGTGTCAGTGCCTGACTACCCCACCAGACTGGAAAGTTCTTGTGAACAGCAGCTAGTTCTGTTCCATCTCCAGGTCCCCAGAGTCCAGTTGAGGGCTAGACACACAGGGAGGATGAGCCAGTAAGGTGGGTTCCTATAGGAGGGAAGGGAGCAGGGACTGGGACCTGCTGGGCCATTGAGAGGAGCAGGGTGCGGGAAGGGGCCGGGTAGAGGGGCTGGGCCGGGCCACACCTTGTCTATGTAACTCTGGCCCAGCCCCTTCACTTCCTGAAGGTGGACCTGGGCTTGGGCCTGGCTCTTCTTGCCCGTCCGCCTCCGACAGCGCTTCCGGTAGAGACAGAAACAGCAGCTCAAGACGAGGAGGCCTGAGACCAGCACGATGGTGGCCAGGGCCCAGGGGGGCACTGCAGAGGGGTGGAGACAACACACATTGAGGCCTGGGCAGCGCGCTGGCTGATTCAGTCCTGATTATACGCGGAAGCTGGAATGCTGGCCTCCTTTTCCCTCCAGCCATTTTCATTCCATTTCTTTCCGCGTTTTTCTTCCACCTAATGTGGCCTATAGAGAGATTCGATGCCCTAACCCAGGCTGACACCATCTGGATTTGCTTGCCTATTAGTTCTGCCTTTCCTTACCCGCCCCCGCCCCCCATGTCTGCTCAACTCCTGATGCTTTTTAGAAGAAGCCCTGCTCCTCATCGGGCCTCAGTTTCCTTATCTGTAAAAGAAGGGCTAGGTGGACCTTCCAATTCTAAGATCCCATTCCATGCAACACCCCTTGATCCGGTTTCGATTTCTGTTCCTTCCTTTTTCCCGATTTCTTTTGCGTTCTACTCCAGGATGATGACCCGGAATCCCAGCCGGATTTTCCAGCCCGCCTGCCCTAGTATACCCGTCCGAATCCTGCCCCTCGGAATCCTGGCCGGGCTTTCTCTCTGCTCGTCCCCCCCACCCCCCACCGTCTTCCTCCGGGTCTTGCTCACCGGGGCCGTGGTTGATGCGACTGGAGTCGGGAGGCGTGTCGGGCGATGGAGGCCCCGGGGTTGGGGGCTCCGGGAACATGGTGGCGGGTTCCTAGAGTCTTTTCTGCAGAGGCACTCAAGCACCCTAGTCCCCCATTCCCACCCCAGACATCCATTGAGCCCCACGCACAACAAAGAACTCCAACTCCCATGAGGCCGATGCGCGAACAGCCGCGCAGAAACCCGACAGCCACCGCGAGTCATGCTGGGAGTTGTAGTTTCAGCCTCCCTGCGCTTGAGAGGGGGTGTCCAGGACCTAGTTGCATCCCAAAGGGATACCCTCTTCCTCCACGGTCCCACAGGCATTCCGCTGACTTCTGCCTCGTCCTCGCCCCTCCACAGGGCCTGAACCGGAAGCGGGCGAAGGCAGGCGTGGGAACCAGCGGACTGCGTTGCCCAGAGCAACAGCCTGGCTCCTCTCGAGCGGGGTGGGAGCAAAGCTGGTTGCCCGGGCAACGGTCTGTTGCCAGGACAACGGGCGGGGCTGACGCACAGACGCGGAGTCCCGGCGGGGCAGGCTCGCTCCGGGGCCCACTGGTGCCTGGGAACCCCCCGATAGCCCGACTGGGATCCTCAGGTCCCGCGAGGTGGGGAGGGGCAGCCTGTGGTCCGAGCGGCCACAGCCGACTACTCCCTGCGCACTTGGTCCTGGGAGCTGAGACGCAGGTTCCCTCTTCCCTCTCCCCAGTTTTGCTGGAGGGCGGGTCGGGGGCTGCCTGGTGCCTGTGCTGAGCCCCCCTCATCCTTCTTGGCCTGTTGGTCTCTCCACGCATCCGTGCTGTCTTCACACCTGCTCTCGTGACCGCCTCGGTCTCCACGCTGTCTCTTAGACCCCAAATAGGCGTCTTCCCTGTGTCTGCCTCCCCATTCCGCCCGTCTGTCTTGCCTATCGCCTGGCCTCTGTCCCCAGGGTCTCTACCCCTTCGCTCCGCCAGCGCTCCCCTCCCCGCCCTCGGCTCTTTGTCTTCTCCATACCTGACTCGCGTCCCCAAATCCCTGTCTCTCCGCTTCAGGCTCCAGCCCTCCCACTGTCTCTGTTGGTCCCCCCAGTGCCCCAGCCCCCACTCCCACACCCCTTTCCTCTAGGGATGCGGATGCGGATGGGCTGAGGGCGGGGGTCCCAGCAGCTCCTACCTGCTCCGCGGCTGGAGGGGACGCTCCCGGGAGACGCGGAGGCGCCAGCCCCGCCCGGACCCCGCCCCCCGCACGTGGGCGGTGGCGCTGTCCCGGGTGCTGATCGCGGAACTCGGCGGGGCGGGGGAGCCGCGGAGCGAAGCCGGATCCCGTGCGCGCGTGTGTGCCCGTGTGCGTGTGCGCGCGTGTGTGGTGTGTATTGTGTGTGCCTGTATTTGGTCTCGGGTAGGCGGAAAGCCCCGCCCCTCCTCCCGCCTCCACCCGGGAACCTCGATGTCGCCCACAGATATTTATCCTGGTGCCTTAGAATTTTCTGCCCTCTGGTCCAGTCGTTGGCGGTCCAGACCACTCCACTCCTCCCGCCCCAACACACACGACACACACCCAAAGAACGGCATGCCAGGATACTCAGTCCTAGGACCTAGGAGACCCTAGACCCTCACTGCAGACCTAGACTCTGCGGGGTTCAGCATCAAAGTCCCTAGCTATCAGCCCCCAGACATCGCCCTCTAAGTTCCCCTAACACCAGTCCCAAGAGGCGGCCAGTGCGGTGACTCACACCTGTAATCTCAGCAGTTTGGGAGGTCGAAGCAGGAGGAATGCTTGAGCCCAGGAGCTGGAGACCAGCCTGGGCAACATAGCAAAATCCCTTCTCTACAAAAATGAGTCCGGCGTGGTGGTGCCTACCTGTGATCACAGCTACTCTAGAGGCTGAGGTGGGAAGATCACCTGGGCCCAGGAGGTCAAGGCTGCAGTAAGCCACTGCACTCCAGACTGGGCAACAAAGGAAGACCATGTCTCAAAAACAAAAACAGAACAAAACAACAACAACAACAACAAAAAGAGTAAAAGAAAAGCTCAGAAAGCAAGTCCCCAAGCACCTAGCTCCAGCGAGCCCTGTCCATACTGCCCAGACCCTGGACACAGACGTCTGGACACCGCCTTCTCTGAGAGACTCAACCACCCAAAGCTACATTTTCTCATGTGCAAATGTGTGGGTCCCTCTAGTCCCCTCCTGGACGTTTGCCTCTATCCCTAGATACCAGGAACCCATCCCTACTCCCAACCCAATATTATTTCCGGACCCAGAAATCCATGGAACAACTGTCTCTGGGGAGAACAGTGATTTAATAAATTATGGGATAGAAGGAAACATATATGTGGATGGTGGGGTGCAGGGAGACCTTGGGCACAGGGACACCCTCTGACCTCAGATTACAGAAGACTGATTTGGTTTCTGATCCTGCCTGCCTTTGGTCCTCAAGTAGCCAGAACTCCAGACCCGAATTCCTTCCTGCCTCAGAATCCAGGCTCCAGTCTGTTTCTTCCCGTATCCTGGACTCCCAGCTTCCTCCTCCCTGAAAGACCTAGGAAATCCAAGCTACCATCTCTCTCCTTCAAGGAACCAGGAATCCTGATCCCCAGCTCCCATAGGGTTCATCTGAAGCCCATCAGACCACTCTGTCCTGGGGAAACCAGAGTTTGGGATCCCAGCTCCTCCTGCCACAGCACCTAGGAGTCTAGGAGCCCAACCCTCTGCTCTTCCAGGAATCTGGGCTCAAGTGGGCATCCAGAGCTTGAGGATGCTTGGGCTGCCGACCCAGCCCTCTCGTCACTTAGACCTCCAACTTGTGGGCCTGGATGGCGGCCACGTTCTCATAGATGAGATTTTCGACACTCTCATACGGGACCTCCTTCTTGGCTGGGGCCTGGGCTGACTGTTGGAGGAACCGCAGGATGCACTGGTGCAGGAACACGTACTGAGCCTGGGAAACGGGCATGGGAGTGAGGGGCGTCCCCCTAAGTCTGGGCTGTATGGAGCCCCAGGGTACCTCCACCCACCGACTCCCGTCCTGTGTCGCTGTGGGGCTGCCTCACCTCAGTCTGCACCATCAACGGCCGGCTCTCTCTCATCTTCCTCACAAAGCTGAAGGGCCCAAGGAGACCCTGGGACTGCAGCTGCCGGAGCAGGACGTCCAGGGCAATGAGGGTGCCTGTGCGACCCACGCCAGCACTAGGCAGAACAAGGGAAGGGTCAGACCAAGAGGCAGGAGTGCGAGGGTCTGGGGTCATGGCTGATTGGAGGGATCTGTGTTTGAATGATGACAATAACTATGCCTGCTCAGACCTGTAATCCCAGCACTTCGGGAGGCCAAAGCCAGTGGATCACCCAAGGTCAGGAGGTCGAGACCAGCCTGGCCAACCTGGCGAAACACTATCTCTACTAAAAATACAAAAATTAGCCGGGTGTGGTGGCGCACGCCTGTAATCCCAGCTACTTGGGAGGCTGAGGTGAAGAATTGCTTGAACCCAGGAGGTGGAGGTTGCAGTGAGCTGAGATCACACCATTGCACTCCAGCCTGGGCAACAAGAGCAAAACTTCATCTCAAACAACAACAACAACAACAACAACAAAACTATGCCTGGAGTTCCTTCTATCTGTTAGGCTCTGTTCTAAGTGCCTGATGAGCCTTCTTCACTCCTCCCAAACCTAAGAAGTGGGATGTACTAGCACATCCTTTGTACAGATGGGGAAATGGAGGCTGAGTGAGGTGAAGTCCCATACCCCAGGCCACTCAGCTAATAAGTGACAGAGCTGGGGTTCAAACACAGGAATAAGAACTCTCCAGCCAATCATTTAATAATTCCTTTAAACACAAAATTAGTCTTTCGTTTTGTTTTGTTTGTCACGCAGGCTGGAGTACAGTGGCATGACCTCGGCTCACTGCACCCTTGACCTCCTGGCTCAAGTGATCCTCCTGTCTCAGCCTCCTGAGTAGCTCGGATCACAGGCATGCACCACTGCATCTGGCTAACTTATTAAATGTTTTTATAGAGATGGGGTCTTGCCATGTTGCCCAGGCTGGTCTGAAACTCCTGGACTCAAGTGATCCTCCCACCTCAGTCCCCCAAAGTGCTGGGATTACAGGCATGAGCTACGGTGCCCAGTGAAAAAATTAGCTGTTTTAAGTTGGGCACAGTGGCTCACACCTGTAATCCCAGCACTTTGGGAGGCTGAGGTGGGTGGATCACGAGGTGAGGAGATCAAACTGGAAGAATACCAAAAAAAAAAAAAAAAAGCAGAAAAAAAAAAAAAAGAATTAGCCAGCATTGGTAGCATGACTCCTATTTAGTCCCAGCAAGCTCGAGAGGCTCCTGAGCAGGGGCATCGCTTGACACCGCGGAGGCAGAGGTGTGCCAGTGAGCCAGATCCACCACTGTGTCACTCCATTGCGCTGGAGTAGACAAGAGCGAGTGCACTCCAGTCTCAGAAGAAAGAAAAAAAAAAAAAAAAAGACTATTTTAGGCTGGGCGCAGTGGCTCACGCCTGTAATCCCAGCACTTTGGGAGGCTGAAGTGGGTGGATCACCTGAGGTCAGGCATTGGAGACAAGCCTGGCCAACATGGAGAAACCCCATCTCTACTAAAAATACCAAAATTAGCCAGGTGGGGTGGCTATTCCCAGCTACTCAGGATGCCGAGGCAGGAGAATCACTTGAACCCGGGAGGCGGAGGTTACAGTGAGCTGAGATCAAGTCATTGCACTCCAGCCTGGGTGACACAGCGAGACTCCATCTCCAAAAAAAAAGACAAAAAATTTAGCTATTTGAATGTGAGCAATTTATCACACTCACAACATTGTGCAGCCTCCACCTCTATCTACTTGCAAAACACTTTCATCACCCTTAAAGCAGACACCACGCCCATTAGGCCACCTCTCCCCATTCCGTATCTCCCTCCAGGGCCCGGAAGCTACTAATCTGTTTAGTGTCTGTTGCTTTGGCTGTTCTAGATATGCTCCTGGACATGTATACTAATGGAATGATGTAATGATATCCACTCAACTCTAAAATGGGGGGGACATTGCCGGGCGCGGTGGTTCACACCTGTAATCCCAGCACTTTGGGAGGCCGAGGTGGTCGGATCACCTGGGGTTGGGAGTTCGAGACCAGCCTGACCAACATGGTAAAACCCCGTGTCTACTAAAAATACAAAATTAGCCGCGCATGATGGCACATGCCTGTAATCCCAGCTACTCAGGAGGCTGAGGCAGGAGAATCGCTTGAACCCAGGAGGCAGAGGTTGCGGTGAGCTGAGATCGCACCATTGCACTCCAGCCTGGGCAACGAGAGCGAAACTCCGCCTCCAAAATAAACAAACAAATAAATAAATAAAATAAAATGGGGAGGACAATTTTACCATGAGGCTGTTATGAGGAGCAGTAGGACTGTGTAAATATTCACTGTCACTGAAACCAGAGCCCCAGTCTCAGGGGCTGTCACTCCTCCTCATCTCCCTAATAGTTACCCTTAGGTGAAATCTGACCTATGGGACTTCAGCATAAATGTCAGGAAAGCGTCAGGTGCTGTGGCTCACGCCTGTCATCCCAGTACTTTGGGAGGCCGAGGCGGGCAGATCACGAGGTCAGGAGTTCGAGACCAGCCTGGCCAACATGGTGAAACCCCCATCTCTACTAAAAATACAAATATTAGCCGGGTGCAGGAGTGAGCATCTGTAATCCCAGCTACTCAGGAGGCTGAGACAGGAGAATTGCTTGAACCTGGAAGGCAGAGGTTGCAGTGAGCTGAGATTGTGCCATTGCACTCCAGCCTGGGTGACAGGGCAAGACTCTATCTCAAATAAAATAAAATAAAATAAAATAAAACAAAACAAAAATAAGTATCAGGGAAGCAGTTGATGCGGGAGGCCCTGCACTCTAGTGCAAGGAAGTGTCTCCAATGTTTCTCAGAATACGTGACCACGTCTCTGTCCTGTGCCTTCAGCCTTTCTTCCTTCTCTTCTGCATTCAACTTTCTCTGCCTTTACCTTTTCCTCTTTCTTTTTTTCTTAAATTGAGACAGGGTCACCCAGGCTGGAGTGCGGTGTGCGACCTCGGCTCACTGCAACCTCCGCCTCTCGGGTTCAAGCGATTCTCCTGCCTCAGGGTCCCGAGTAGCTGGGATTACAGGTGCCTGCCACCACACCCGGCTAATTTTTGTATGTTTAGTAGAGACAGGGTTTCGCTATGTTGGCCAGGCTGGTCTCAAACTCCTGAAGTCAAGTGATCCACCCGCCTCAGCCTCCCAAAGTGCTGGGATTTACAGGCGTGAGCCACCGCGCCTGGCCTGCCTTTTCATCTTTCGTTCCCATCTTTTCATCCTTATCCTCCTTTTCATTTTTTTTTTTTTTTTTTTTTTGAGACGGAGTCTCGCTCTGCCGCCCAGGCTGGAGTGCAGTGGCATGTCCTCGGCTTACTGCAAGCTCCGCCTCCCGGGTTCACGCCATTCTCCTGCCTCAGCCTCCCGAGTAGCTGGGACTACAGGCACCCACCACCACGCCCGGCTAATTTTTTGTATTTTAGTAGAGACGGGGTTTCACCGTGTTAGCCAGGATGGTCTTGATCTCCTGACCTCGTGATCCACCTGCCTCGGCCTCCCAAAGTGCTGGGATTACAGGCGTGAGCTACTGCACCTGGCCCCTCCTTCTTTTCTTAACTGCTTCACATCCCCCTTTATCTTCCGCATCCACCTCCTCCTTCTCTCCCTCTTCCACCTCCCATGTAAGTTCCCAGGGTCCCATCTAACACCATTGTCTGAGCCCCAAGGGAGCGGTTCTCTCAAGACCGAGGGTCCTAGGCTGGTCCCCACCTGCAGTGTACAATGGGTGGGCCTCCCTCCGTGGTCTGATCCAGCCACTGCCGGAGCATCCTCCAGAAAGCCAGCAAGATGTCTGGGGAAGAGGGAACGCCGTGATCTGGCCAGGCCTGGTAGTGGAATTGCCGCACGGATAGCGTCTTCTGTTCCTCCATCTGGAAGGAGGGAGCACTCAAAGGCTCTGGAGATGAACGTAAGGAGGACCTGGCTTCTACCACTAGGAGTGGGTTCCCTGGGGCACACTGCAGCTCCTCAGAGGAGTGAGTGGAAGGTTGGAGCTGGTGGAGGGTCCTGGATGCATGGCATATGTCACAGGGGAAGGCTGAGGGCCAGGACGGGGCTGTACACACACACCTGGAGGAGCTGCAGTTCCCGCACCGTCCAGTTCTCCATCACTTCCTCACCCACCAGGGTTACCTGCAGGTGCCCATGGGTGCAGGGCTGCGAGTCCAGAGGCCAGTAATGCTCACACTTCACCTGGGGGAGGGGGAGGGGTCAGAGAACAGAACTCCTCTTCCCCAGATCTGTGGGGTCTGCTTTAGGCCCCGTATGTGAACCAGCAGATGGGCTGGGGGGAGAGTGGGCAACAGGTCTACACTGAAGACACCTGGGGTCATCCTGGAGGAATCCATGAGGTCTGGGTGTGGGGTCTACATTAGATCAGTGCTCAGGGCAGGGTCCTGCACCCAGTCAGCACCCAGGACTCAGATCTCTCACCCGGCCGGCCTCCATGCAGTTGGTCAGCATGACCAGCGTGTGGCTCTGCTGTTCCCACACCAGGCGCCAGAAGTCACCCACCGTCTGTGGCAGGGGACCCTGGGTGGCAATGAACTCCTGGGGGCTCCAGAGACCCTGGTTGAGGAAGGCAGGCGGGTCAGGGAGGTCTTTAGATGACCCCCGCCAGCTCTGATCTCTCCAGGCCTTCTGGGCACCTTTTCAGTCCCAACCACGACCTTACGGGCATGAAGCTGGCATTGATGTAGTCAGAGCCTGGCTCCTCGTGGATGGGCTTCAGGGGCACCCGGGACCAGTCGTCTAGGAGAAGAGGCCAGCATTAGCCAGGCAGAGAGACCCAGAGAGACCCAGAGAGGCACACAGACAAGACCAAGAGCCATGGACAGAAGTCATGCTGAGATGCCGGCAGACGCTAGGAGCTATGCAGGGATTGAGAGGGGCAGAGGGACCTCAGCTGCAGGGAGCAGGCCAGGAGGACTCTCAAAGGGACCCACAGCCGGGCGCAGTGGCTCACGCCTGTAATCCCAGCACTTTGGGAGGCTGAGGTGGGTGGATCACCTGAGGTCAGGAATTTGAGACCAGCCTGGCCAACATGGTGAAACCCAGTCACTACTAAAAATACAAAAATTAGTCAGGCACGGTGGCAGGCACCTGTAGTCCCAGCTACTAGGGAGGCTGAGGTGGGAGGATCGCTTGAACCCAAGAGGTGGAGGTTGCAGTGAGCCAAGGTGGCACCATTTCACTCCAGCCTGGGCAACAGAGCAAGACTCTGTCTCAAAGGAAAAAAATGGGGGGGCTGGGCACAGTGGCTTACACCTGTAATCCCAGCACTTTGGGAGGCCGAGACGGGTGGATCATAAGATCAGAAGATCGAGGCCATCCTGGCTAACACGGTGAAACCCCGTCTCTACTAAAAATATAAAAAATTAGCCAGGTGTGGCAGCAGGTCCCTGTAGTCCCAGCTACTCGGGAGGCTGAGGCAGGAGAATGGCGGGAACCCGGGAGGTGGAGCTTGCAGTGAGCTGAGATCCGGCCACTGCACTCCAGCCTGGGCCACAGAGCGAGACTTGTCTCAAAAAAAAAAAAAAAAAAAAAAAAGAGAGAAAGAAAAGAAAAGAAAAAAGTGTGTGGGGGTACCCACGGTAGGAGGCAGGTCTTGTTTCTCAAAGCGGGTGGGAGAAGGGGACGGGGATGGGGTACTGGGTAGATCGGGGCTGGGACGAAAGCAGCAGAAGCCTACGACTCACAGGGCAGTACATTTCTGTAGCGGTTCTTGCCGTTGTTCTCTGGAGCTGACGCCACCATCTGAGACTGGCTGTGGTCCACCAGGGACAGTTGCTGGGGGTGCAGGCAGAGGCGGTACCTGGTGTTGGATTTTCTCTACTTTCCCTCGAGGGTACCCCCCAGGCTCCCCTGGCCTTCTTCAACATCACCCCTTGTTTATCCCTTGTACCCTGAGATTCTATGGCACCCACCAAAACAGAACATATGTGTGCCACCTGCCCTGTGGGGCGTTCAGGAGGATTTAGGGAACCATGGGACTTCCTCAGGCAGGCAAGAAAGCAGGTGTCAGGGGAGAAAGGACTCACTTGGTGGCAGCGGAGAGAGTTACTTTAGGACTGACCCGCCATTATTTTAAGGTGCCAGTGAGCGGAAAGATAACATGCCTGGGAATCTCTGCACAATCCAATGACTTATGCAATGCTGCTTTTGCTTAATCCTGAAAGCCATGAGGTCTGGCCAGGGCGCGGGGATTGGGGATTAGGCCACCGGAGGGAGGCTGAGCTCAGCCCTTCTGTCCTGTCCCCACCTGGTACCCACCTGGTACTCGTCCGCAAAACCACAGTTGCTGTCCTTCTCATTCTTCCTGACGTGGTCAGCGAAGTCTTCAGCCAGGATGTCCCCTGGGAAGCTACGGGTTTTGGGGGAGCAGGGAGAAAAGACCGTAACGTCTTTTAATCTTGTACTTTTGAGGGCTGGGCATGGTGGCTCACATCTGTAATCCCAGCACTTTGGGAGGTTGAGGCGGGCGGGTCACCTGAGGTCAGGAGTTTGAGACCGGCCTGACCAACGTGGAGAAACCCCATCTCTACTAAAAATACAAAAATTAGCCAGGCGTGATGGTGTCTGCCTGTAGTCTACTAGCTACTCAGGAGGCTGAGGCAGGAGAATCGCTTGTACGGGGGAGGTGGAGGTTGAGTAAGCCAAGATTGCACCACTGAACTCCAGCCTGGGCAACAGAGCAAGACTCTGTCCATTTCTCTCTCTATATACACACACACACACACACACACACACATATCCTTTCCACTCACTGAAATCTTATAATAATGGTATGTGTGTATATATATATATATATACACATATATATGTATGTGTGTGTGTGTGTGTGTATATATATACACATGTATATTTTATATATATATAGTGCTTTGGGGATCAATGAAAAGGTGTTTTTGATCCAGCAATGCCACTCCTGGGTATATCCCCAAAATAACTGAAAGCAAAGACTCAAAAACCTATTTGCATGCCCATATCTATAATGTTCAGGATAGCCCAGAGGTGGACGCAACCTAAGCCTCCATCTATGGGAAAACAGATAAACCAAACGTGGTCGAGCCATCCAATGGACTATGATTCAGCCTCAAAAACAAGGGAGGCTTGGCGCAGTGGCTCACGCCTGTCATTCCAGCACTTTGAGAGGCTGAGGTAGAAGGATTGTTTGAGCCCAGGAGTTTAACACCAGCCTGGGCAACACAGCAGGACCCTGTCTCCACAGAAATTTAAGTATTAAAAAATCAGCCAGGCATGGTGGTGCACAACTGTGGTCCCAGCTACTTGCAGGCTGAGATGAGAGGATCACTTGAACCAGGAGGTCCAGGCTGCAGCGAGCTGTGTTTGCCACACTATACTCCAGCCTAGAGTGAGATCCTGTCTCAATTTTTAAAACTAAAATTAAAACATTAAAAAAAGTTGCTTGACTTCATGGAACTTCAGCTCTTTCTCACTCTTCCTCTTGTAATATAATTTTTTTTTTTCCTTTGGAGACAGAGTCTCGTTCTGTCGCCCAGGCTGGAGCGCAGTGGCACGATCTCGGCTCCCTGTAGCCTCTGCCTCCCAGGTTCAAGCAATTCTCCTGCCTCAGCCTCCCGAGCAGCTGGACTACAGGTGCCTGCCACCCCACCCAGCTAATTTTTTGTATTTTAGTACAGATAGGGTTTCACCGTATTTCCCAGGCTGGTCTCAGACTCCTGATCTCAGGCAATCCTCCCGCCTCGGCCTCCCAAAGTGCTAGGATTACAGGCATAAGCCACTGCACCCAGCTTGTAATAGAATTTTATAAATGCTGTCTTGACAGGCGCGATGCCTCATACCTGTAATCCCAGCACTTTGGGAGGCTGAGGCAGGTGGATCACGAGGTCAGGAGTTTGAGACCAGCCTGGCCAACATGGTGAAACCCCATCTCTACTCGAAATACAAAAATCAGCTGGGCGTGGTGTTGCGCACCTGTAATCCCGATTACTCGGGAGGCTGAGACAGGAGAATCGCTTGAACCCATGATGTGGAGGTTGCAGCGAACCGAGATCACACCACTATGCTCCAACCTGGGTGACGGGGAGACTCCATCTCAAAAAATAAAAAATAAAATAAAAATAATAATAAACCTACTCAGACAGCCCTACACTCAAACTTCTCATGCAGACCAGTGTTTCTCCTTCCTGTCATCCCATCACCATGGCCTGGAGTCTATATCTACCACTCCAGGGAACACCTTTCTCCAAAATCGTCATGACATCCCTGTCTGTAATTGCAAAGGCCATGTTTCAGCCCCCACCGGCCTGACTGCTCAGTATTATTTAGCACCACCGCCTGTGCCTGCCTGTTTCCTGGATCTGCACTGTTCCTGAACACCAGTCCTGGCTTGGCCCCCACCTACCCAGCTGCTGCTCATCCATTTCCTGGGCAGGTCCCTCCTCCTCTGTCCGTCTTAAAAGGTAACTGTTCCCCAGTGTCCAACCCCAAGCCACTTTTCTCACTGGACACACACTTCTTACAGGGTTTGGCCCATTCCTGTAGTTTCACTTTCTTTCTTTCTCTTTTTTTTTTTTTTTTTTTGAGACAGAGTCTCATTCTGTCGCCCAGGCTGCAGTGCAGTGGTGTGATCTCGGCTCACGGCCACCTCAGCCTCCGAAGCTCAAGCAATTCTCCTGCTTCTGCCTCCTGAGATTACAGGCGCCCACAACCATGCCCGGCTAATTTTGTATTTTAGTAGACACGGGGTTTCACCATGTTGGTCAGGCTGGTCTCGGACTCCTGACCTCAGGTGATCCTCCCGCCTTGGCCTCCCGACGTGCTGGGATTACAGGCGTGAGGCACCGCGCCTGGCATGTATTGTGTTTTGAGACAGGGTCTTGCTCTGTCACCCAGGNCATTCTGTCGCCCAGGCTGCAGTGCAGTGGTGTGATCTCGGCTCACGGCCACCTCAGCCTCCGAAGCTCAAGCAATTCTCCTGCTTCTGCCTCCTGAGATTACAGGCGCCCACAACCATGCCCGGCTAATTTTTGTATTTTTAGTAGACACGGGGTTTCACCATGTTGGTCAGGCTGGTCTCGGACTCCTGACCTCAGGTGATCCTCCCGCCTTGGCCTCCCGACGTGCTGGGATTACAGGCGTGAGGCACCGCGCCTGGCATGTATTGTGTTTTGAGACAGGGTCTTGCTCTGTCACCCAGGCTGGAGTGCAGTGGTGCAATGATGGCTCACTGCAGCCTTGACCTCCTGGGTTCAAGCAATCCTCTGCCTCAGCCTCCTGAGTAGCTGGGACCACAGACGCATGCCACCATGCCCAGCTAATTCTTTAATTTTTTGTAGAGACAGAGTCTCTCCGTGGGCTTATTCAAGTGATGCTCCCTTCTATCTCTCTCTCTTTTTTTTTGAGACAGGGTCTTGCTCTGTCACCCAGGCTGGAGTGCAGTGGTGTGATCTTGGCTCTCTGCCTCCCAGATTCAAGTGATTCTCCTGCCTCAGCCTCCTGAGTAGCTGGGATTACAGGTGCCCACCACCATGCCTGGCTAATTTTTGTATTGTTAGTATAGGCATGGTTTCACCATGTTGGCTAGGCTGGTCTTGAACTCCTCAGGTGATCCTCCTGCCTCGGCCTCCCAACGTGCTGGGATTACAGGCGTGGGTCACCATGCCCGGCCTCTTGTCTGGATTATTACAAATCTCTTCCCTTTGCTTCTACCCCTGTTAGACTGTGTCACTAATCTATTCAAAATCTTCCAAGAACTCCCATCTCACAATAAATCCAAAGTCCTAACTTTCATCTACAAGCCTGTGCCAGCTCTGGCCCCACTGACGTCTCTCTGATCTCGCTTACCACCACCCTCCCCTTCCTCGCTCTACTCAGTGGGAGATGCATGATGTTCTCTGAACCTCACGTGTGCTGCTGCCTCGGGCCCTCCACTTGCCTCTCCCTGTCCTCGGAACGCCCTTCCCAGATGCGTGCACCGCTCCTCTCCCACTTGCGTAGGTTTGTACTCAGATGACTTCCTCTTAGTCATCTCGTTAGCAAGGCTTTCCTTGAATATCCTGCCTAAAATATTCCTGCAGGGTGTGGCAGCTCACGCCTCTAATGTTAACACTTTGGGAGGCCGAAGTGGAAGGATTGCTTGAGGCCAGGAGTTTGAGACCAGCCTGGGCAACCTAGTAAGACCGCCCCCCTCCCACCCCCATCTCTACAAAAAATTTAAAAACTAGCCAGGCATTGTGGTGCATGCCTGTGGTCCCAGCTACAGGGGAGGCTGAGGTGGGAGGGCCACTGGAGCCCAGGAGGTCGAGGCTGTGGTGAGCTATGATAGGGCCACTGTACTCCAGCCTGGGCCACAGAGTGAGACCCTGTCTTGACAAATTAATAAATAAAATAAAATAAAATAAGTCTTCTGATTTTCTCTTTAATTTCTTCTAATTTTCACATTAGAAGAATATCAAAATAGGCCAGGGGCCATGGCTCACACATGTAATCCCAGCACTTTGGGAAGCCAAGGTGGGTGGATCACAAGGTCAGGAGTTCGAGACCAGCCTGGACAACATAGTGAAACCCCGTCTCTACTAAAAATTACAAAAATTAGCCGGGCGTAGTGGTGCATGCCTGTGGTCCCAGCTACTCAGGAGGCTGAGGCAGCAGGAGAATTGCTTGAACCCGGGAGGTGGAGGTTGCAGTGAGCCAAGATCATGCCACTGCACTTCAGCCTGGGCAACAGAGCAAGACTCCACCTCGAAAAAAAAAAAAAAAAAAGAATATCAAAATATTCCTCTACCCTTCCTATCCCCTCCTCTTGCTTTGTCTCCAAGTTTATTCTATATATATATGGTACAATCTCGGCTCACTGCAACCTCTGTTCCTGGATTCAAGTGATTCTCCTGCCCCAGCCTCCTGAGTAGCTGGGATTATAGGTGTGCACCACTGTGCCTGGCCCTATCTGAAAGTTTATATCATATTTTTAATGATCTTGTTTGTTTATTTATTTATTATTTATTTTTATTTTTTCAGATGGAGTCTCGCTCTGTCACCCAGGCTGGAGTGCAGTGGCGCGATGTTGGCTCACTGCAAGCTCCGCCTCCCAGGTTCCCGCCATTCTCCTCCTCAGCCTCCCAAGTAGCTGGGACTACAGGTGCCCACCACCACACCCAGCTAATTTTTTGTATTTTTAGTAGAGATGGGTTTCACCGTGTTAGCCAAGATAGTCTCGATCTCCTGACCTCGTGATCTGCCCGCCCTGGCCTCCCAAAGTCCTGGGATTATAGGCGTGAGCCACCGCGCCCAGCGATCTTGTTTACTGATATCTCCTGTACTAGGATATAAGCCCCTGGCGGGCAGGAATCTTGGTTTAATTTGCTGTTTGTTTGGCACCTAGAACAGTGCCTGATACATGCTGGTGCTCAGCTGATATTTGCTGAATGAATGAATGAATGAATGAATGAATTCTGCTGAATGAATGAATGAATGAATGTCCAGGAGTTGAGACCAGAACTGAATTCACTGGCCCAGGCTGCTTGGGGAGTGAGTCGAGATGGAAGGGCTGTGGTCCCTGTCACAGAAGTCGCAGAGGCCTGGGTCCCTTCTGAGACCTTCATGGGTAGATGCACTAATCCACCCTCTGGCGGTCTTACTAGGTGGCCCAGGCTGGTCTCGAACTCCTGGCCTCAAGCAATGCTTCCACCTCAGCCTCCCAAAGTGTTAGCATTACAGGCATGAGCCGCCACACCCCGTGGGAATATTTTAGGCAGCATATTCAAGGAAAGCCCTCTGACCCAGCCGGCAGCCAGCAAACACCCCTTGATTTGACCAGATTCTTTCCGATGCGCCCCCGAGACCTTCTGCTCACCTGAAGACCAGATCCCTGAGTTCGGGTTTCTGCTGGTTCTTCTTATTCCTGGGAAAAGGACGTTAGGACGAAAGGCTCAGGGGTGAGGCTGCAACCAGGGATCCTCCTCCTTCTTCTCTAGCCCCCACCCTCCAGGCGGTCAGCCCTGTGCGGCGTCTCACCTCCTCTTCAGGAAGAAAAACAGCAGGACCACCAGGATGAGAAATAGGAGGATGCCCACGATGGCTCCAGCAATGACCCCTGTGGGGAGGAGGCATTGGGAACTCTTAGAACGCAGGTCTTATCTTGTCATCTGTCTCCAACCTTGCCCAGCCTTTCCTCTTCCCCAGGAGCCTGGTCCAACTACAGCTGACCCTTGAACATCACGGGTGTGAACTGCGTGGGTCCAGTTATACTTACACACTTATCCATGGATTTTCCTCTACCCCTGAGACAGCAAGACCAGCCCCCCTCCTTCCTCCTCCTCCTCTGCCTACTCAACACAAAGACCACAAGGATGAAGACCATTATGATGATCCACTTCATAAACAGCGAATACATTTTCTCTTCCTTAGGATGTTCTTAAGAACTTTTTTTCTCGGCCGGGCGCGGTGGCTCAAGCCTGTAATCCCAGCACTTTGGGAGGCCGAGACCATCCTGGCTAACACGGTGAAACCCCGTCTCTACTAAAAAATATAAAAAACTAGCCGGGCGAGGTGGCGGGCGCCTGTAGTCCCAGCTACTCGGAGGCTGAGGCAGGAGAATGGCATAAACCCGGGAGGCGGAGTTTGCAGTGAGCTGAGAACCGGCCACTGCACTCCAGCCCGGGCGACAGAGCGAGACTCCGTCTCAAAAAAAAAAAAAGAACTTTTTTTCTCTAGCTACTTGATTATAAGAATACAGTATATAGTACAGCCAGGTGGGGTGGTTCATGACTGTAATCCTAGCACTTTGGGAGGCCGAGGCAGGTAGATCACGAGGTCAGGAGATCAAGACCATCCTAACACGATGAAACCCTGTCTCTACTAAAAATACAAAAAAAAAATTAGCCAGGCATGGTGGCGGGCGCCTGTAGTCCCAGCTACTCGGGGGGCTGAGGCAGGAGAATGGCGTGAACCCGGGAGGCGGGTCTTGCAGTGAGCCAAGATCCCGCCACTGCACTCCAGCCTGGGTGACAGAGCGAGACTCCGTCTCAAAAACAAACAAACAAACAAAAAGAATACAGTATACAGTACATATTACAGACAAAATATATGTTCTTTATGTTATTGGTAAGGCTTCCAATCAAGAGAAGGTATTAGTAGTTAAATTTTGGGGGTCAAATGTTACATGCAGATTTTTTTTCTTTTTCTTTTTTTGAGCCTGTCGCCCAGGCTGGAGTGCGGTGGTGCGATCTCAGCTCACTGCAAGCTCCGCCTCCCGGGTTCACGCCCTTCTCCTGCCTCAGCCCCCTGAGTAGCTGGGACTACAGACGCCCGCCACCACACCCGGCTAATTTTTTGTGTCTTTAGTAGAGATGGGCTTTCACCATGTTAGCCTGGGTGGTCTTGATCTCCTGACCTCATGATCCGCCCACCTTGGCCTCCCAAAGTGCTGGGATTACAGGCGTGAGCCACCGCACCCAGGCGTTATATGCAGATTTTCTACTGTGTAGGGGACCATTGTTCAAAAGTCAACTGTCCATCATTTTCAGAAGTGACCTGGGTGCTGAAGAATGACTCCTGGCCAGGTGCAATGGCTCACGCCTGTAATCCCAACACTTTGGGAGGCTGAGGTGGGTGGATCACTTGAGCCCAGGAGTTTGAGACCAGCCTGGGCAACATAACAAAACCCCGCCTCTACTAAAAATACAAAAGTTAGCTGAGTATGGTGGTGCACACCTGTCATCCCAGCTACTAAGGAGGCTGAGCATGAGAATCACTTGAACTCGGGAGGCAGAGGTTGCAGTGAGCTGAGATTGCACCACTGCGCTCCAGCCTGGGTGATACAGCGAGACTCTGTCTCAAAAAAAAAAAAGGACCCCAACAAAATAGCTGGTCATGGTAGTACATGCCTGTAGTCCCAGCTACTCAGGGGACTGAGGCAGGAGGATCACTTGAGCCTGGGAGGTGGAGGCTGCAGTGAGCCATGATCGTATTGTTGTACTCCAGCCTGGGCAACAGAGTGAAATCATGTCTCAAAAAAGAACAAAAACAAAAGCAAAAGTGACTCTCACCTTCCTTAGCTTAGACTTGTGGTTCTCAACGAGCGTGATTTTGTTCCCAAAGAGACACTGGGCAATGTCTGGAGACATTTTTGGTTGTCACAGCTGGGAAGTGGGAGTGCTACTGGCATCTAGTTGGTGGGAACCAGAGGTGTGGCTCAATATCCTACAATGCACAGGATGCCCCCCACCCACCCCCTCCCCGCAACAAAGAAGGATCTAGCCTGAAACATCTGTAGTGCCGAGGCGGAGGAAGCATTGTGCTGGTTGTGAAATCGTCCCCAGCATGGACGGCTTCTGTTCTCCCCAGAATTGAGGCTTCATCTTCTCAGAGGTCCTGCTGGCTAGGGAAGGGCTCCCCAGCAGCGGAGCCTACCGAGATCTGGTGGTGTCTTTTTTTTTTTTTTTTTTTTTTGGTTTGTTTTTTGAGACAGAGTTTTGCCCTGTTGCCCAGGCTGGAGTGCAATGGCACGATCCCGGCTCACTGCAACCTCCACCTCTTGGGTTCTAGTGATTCTCCTGCCTCAGCCTCCTGAGTAGCTGGGATTACAGGCACATGCCACTATGCCCGACTAATTTTTTGTATTTTTAGTAGAGACAGGGTTTCTCCATGTTGGTCAGCCTGGTTTCGAACTCCTGACCTCAGGTGATCCGCCCGCCTCAGCCTCCCAAAGTGCTGGGATTACAGGCGTGAGCCACCGCACCTGGCTGATCTGTGGTGTGGTGTCTATGGCTGCTCTCAGGCTGATGGCACAGCTCTTCTAAGACCTGTCATTAAATGTCTGGTCTTAGGGTAGACTCAAGCCTATGGCCCATCTCCATCAGCCTTGAAGGCCACCAAGCTGCAGCTTCTCAACAATCCTGGGAAGAGTGTACTTGTTGACAGGGAACTGCAGAGTCTTACAGCCTATAGGGGAGACTTGTTCATGGACTTGGGCTCATAGAATTGGACTAGAGGACCTGTTCTCTCAGGGATCCTTGTTACTAAGGGAGAGAACTTTCCAGGCAATGGGGTCTGGCAAAGCCCAGTTCAAACAGCATCCACTGATCGCTGCATCAACCCCTAGTCTCTCTCCAGATTGGAGACCCAATCTCATAAGAAACCCTATTCCTGGGGAGTGATTGATGGGGAAGAGTGAGGCTTATGGCCATGGTCTTGGCACATGGCCAGGTCTTTCCAAAGTCTGAGCTCCAAACTTCTTCAAGTATCCCATTGATTAATGCAAGATGATACAACCACATTAGGAAAAAAAAAAGGGGGGGGGGCAGTTAGACATATAGTTCCCATGTGATCCCTCAGTACCACTACCGGGTATAGACCCAAGAGAAATACAAACATACGTCCGCACAAAACCTGTCCACAAACGTTCCTAGTGGCATTACCTGTAACAGTCAAAAGTGGAAACTACTCAACTGATCCATCAACTGGATCAGGGAATGAATAAAAATGAATGGATGGACCAGGTGCGGTGGCTCATGCCTATAATACCAACACTTTGGGAGGCAGAGGCAGGAGGATTACTTGAGGTCAGGAGTTCGAGACCAGTCTGGCCAACATGGCAAAACCCCATCTCTACTAAAAGTATAAAAATTAGCTGGGTGTGGTAGCAGGCGCCTATAATCCCAGCTACTCAGGAGGCTGAGGCAGGAGAATCACTTGAACCCGGGAGGTGGAGGTTGCAGTGAGCCGAGATCACACCACTGCATTCCAGCTTGGGCAACAAGCGCAAAACTCCATCTCGAAATATAAAATAAAAATGATGTTTCAAAGAAAATGAGAAACGAAAGAGTCCCATTGATTTCCTCACAACGGGGCCTGATGGGGTCTACTGAGAATTTCATCGTAGCTGCCTGACCCACACGGCTCTGCTCACCTGCACTCTCAGTGTGGCAGGTCACAGAGGGAGACGCAACCCTCATTCCATCCCAGATGGTCGTGATGGTGGCTGGGTAGGACTGAGCCGGCCCAAGACCTGACACAGACACACCCTTCCCACATGAAGATCTGTCCTGGGAGCCCCGCTGTCCTCCCACCTCCAACTCAAAGGTCTCGTAGCCTCCCTGGGGGCAGGACCAGGTCAAGATGACTCCATAGCCCCCTGAGGTGCTGACACAGGAAGTGATGGTGACTGCGTCTGGGTCTGGGTGAAGGAAGCAACAGGTCAGCAACGCCATCCAAGGTGGTTTTCCACTCCCTCCACCCCCATCCCCACTACTCAGGCCAGTTTTCTGAGATAAGCCCATCCCTTCCTCCCCAAATCCAAATTACCTCATCTTCCCTCCTTTTCTGTCCTCCCCAAATGGACACAAATTAAGTCCCTTCCAACTACAACTCCCATGAAGCCTTGGGCTCCTCCATCACTGCAGCTCATGAAGTCATGGCCCGTGGCCTGATGGGATTTGTATTCCATTCATCTCTCAGCCCTCAAGGCCTGAGGTAAGCCCAGTTCACCACGTGAAGGCAGGAAGGGGAGTCTCACATGTGGACGCACGGAGGCTCTGCATGGAACTGGCTACGTCATTCCTCTCTGCCCACACGGTGAAGTTGTACAGAGTCCCGGGTTCCAGGGCCTCCACCTTGTACTGTGTCTCATTGGTCCTACTGGTCTGGTTGGCCCAATTTGCTCGGGGATATTGCCCCCTCTGGGGATGTCCCTCGCTGGCCCACTGGACCCGGTATATGTACAGCTGAAAGTGGGGGTCTCCAGGGGCCTTCCACCACAGCGTGACTGAGTTCTTAGTCTGAGTTTTATTCTGGAGATCTGTTACCTCACTGGGAGCTGAGAAGTGAGAACAGAGGCCTAAGCGGGTATCCTCGAAGACCCTCCTACCTTAGCCTGCCTGCCTCTCCCCCCCAGCAAAGCTGAGATACCCATTATCAATGGCTCCAGTGACTAAGGAGGCTGAACCACAGGAAAGAGCCTAGACACCCAAAGATTGTGGGGACCAGAATCTCCTAGCCCTCTCCATCCCCTGGCTACAGCCCTGGGTCCCACCCTGTCATCTTTTTGTTCTTCCCAAATGCACACCAATCTCACCCACTGAAACTACAACTCCCATGAGGCCATGGACTCTCTGTATCGCTGCAGCTTATGAAGTCATGGCTCCATGGTGTGATGGGATTTGTAGTCCACCACCTCTCATAGCCCTTGAGATCTGATCTCTGTATTTTCTTTCCCACAGGAACCCCAGGTAGGGTGCCTTCTCACTCTAGACACACCACGTTTCTAGAGGGAGCTGACAAATTTCATCTTTTTAGCCCAAATGACCAAGGATTGAAGAGTTCCAGGTTCAGGCTAGGCATGGTGGCTCACTCCTATAATCTCAGTGCCTAGGGAGGCCAAGGCAGGAGGATCACTTGAGCCCAAGAGTTCGAGACCAGCTTGGGCAACATAAGGAGACCCTGTCTGTACAAAAAATAATGTTTTTTTTTTTTTTGTTTGTTTGTTTTTTTGAGACGGAGTCTCGCTCTGTCGCCCAGGCTGGAGTGCAGTGGCCGGATCTCAGCTCACTGCAAGCTCCGCTTCCCAGGCTCACGCCATTCTCCTGCCTCAGCCTCCCGAGTAGCTGGGACTACAGGCGCCTGCCACCTCGCCCGGCTAGTTTTTTGTAGTTTTAGTAGAGACAGGGTTTCACCGTGTTAGCCAGGATGGTCTTGATCTCCTGACCTCGTGATCCGCCTGTCTCGGCCTCCCAAAGTGCTGGGATTACAGGCTTGAGCCACCGCACCCGGCCTAAAATAATGTTTTAAATGAGCTGGGCATGGTGGCTCATGCTTGTGGTCCCAGCTACTCAGGAGGTTGAGATGGGAGGATCACTTGAGCCCAGGAGGTTGAGGCTGCAGTGAACCATGATCACACCCCTGCACTCCAGCCTGGGCAACAGAGCAAGACCCTGTCTCAAAAA
>NW_016810644.1:834339-839353 GCF_001698545.2 Rhinopithecus bieti | reverse complement strand
AAAAAAAAAAAAAAAAACCAAAAGAATGAACCTAGTCTCCAGAGTGATTTTGATTTTTCTCATGAGTGGGACCCACCGTGCCCAGGCTGAGAGATGGGGCCCTCTTGGTTCATCTAATTCCCTGGGACCAGCTGTTGGCTATTGTCCAGCTGGTGACTGTCAGCTCCTGAGAGGTGGTTCTGGACAACTGAGGGCTCTCCCTGACCCCAAAGAGCCCATTTCCCAAAGGGAGAAAAAACAGGTCCCACAGTTTGGAAAGTCCTGTCTGCTAAGAGATGACACCCGCTAGGAACAGGGCCTATAGGTTTAAGCTCCGGCCGGTGAGGCTAGAGGGACCCATGGGTACTCTTCGTCTCCCAAGGAGCTCCCAAAGTCCCTTCATATTTTCCCTTCCCCCATCCTAATAGAGTTGTATTCAGAACCGACCGTGTCTCACCAGTGGCTGCAGTGAGGGTGCTGTTATAGCCTCTGACCTCATTCCTCTCGGCCCAGACAGTGAGGTGGTACAGACGGCCAGCTTCCAGTTCCTTTAGGATGATTTCAGTACCTGAGGTGTTTTGGATCCTGGGGTCAGTCATGCCCTCCCCGATCCATGAGACCCAGTAGGTGTAGGAAGACTGGCCTGGGCCCTGGGGAGCTGTCCAGCGCAACGTAATAGAGCTGTTGGTTCCGTCCTTCTTGCTGAGACTTCTCACTGCGTTGGGGGCTGGGAGAGGGAGCAGAGTCAGGATTTCCACGTCCCCTAGTCCCCAAGAGTCCAGAACACAGTGCTATGCCCTGTCCTTGTGCAGCCCAGCTCATTAAGAAACACTTCCTGGCAGGGCACAGTGGCTCAGGCCTGTAATCTCAGCACTTTGGGAAGCTAAACCGGGAGGACTACCTGAGCCTGGGAATTTGAGATCAACCTGAGCAACATAGTGAGACTCTAGCTCTACTAAAAATTAAAACAAATTAGCTGGGCACAGTAGCACATGCCTGTAGTCCCAGCTACTAGGGAGGCTGAGGTGGGAGGATCGCTTGAGCTTGGGAGGTTCAGGCTGCCTCTGCACGCCAGCCTGGGAGACAGAGCAGGATCATCTCAAAAAAGAGAGAGAGAGAGAGAGGTCAGGTGCAGTGGCTCTCGCCTATAATCCCAACAATTTGGGAGGCCAGGGTGGGTGGATCATTTGAGGCCAGGAATTCAACACAAGTCTGGGCAACATGGCAAAACCCTGTCTCTACTAAAAATACACAAATTAGCTGGGTGTGGTGGTGCCTGCCTGTAGTCACAGCTACTTGGAAGGCAGAGGCAGGAGAATTGCTTGAGCCCAGGAGGCTGAGTTGCGGTGAGCTGAGATTGTGCCATTGCACTCCAGCCTGGGTGACAGAGGAAAATTCTGTCTCAAGAAAAAAGAAAGAAAAGAAGGAAAGAAGGAAAGGGAAAGAAAGAAAGAAAGAGAGAAAGAGAGAAAGAGAGAAAGAGAGAAAGAGAGAAAGAGAGAAAGAGAGAGGGAGAGAGGGAGAGAGGGAGGGAGGGAGGGAGGAAGGAAGGAAGGAAGGAAGGAAGGAAGGAAGGAAGGAAGGAAAGGAAGGAAAGAAAGGAAAGAAAGGAAAGAAAGAGGAAGGGGAAGAAAGAAAAGGCCTGTGCCCCCGAAGCCCCACGATCAGCAGCAGGAGACGTCTGCACGGGCTGTCTTCTTCTTCAGGGCAGAGCCAGCCCCCAGCTGTGATTACATCTACCTGTGAACTTGGAGAGGGGGATGTCTGAGCTCAGAGAGGCTGAAGAGCCTACAGACTACAGAGCCAGAGCCCAGAGGAAGTGCTGCGCCGCTGCTGCCGGTTCTGAACCTCTCACCAAAACAGGGAGTGGGCACTGAGGGTTCCTACCTGTGGAGATGCTGAGATTCTGCCTGGAGCCACGTGCTCCATTTTTTTCTGCCCATACAGAGAATGTGTACAAGGTTCCGGGTTCGAGTCCCTCAGCTGTCACATTGGCATTTGCTGTGTTTCGGGTCTCAGTTCCACCACCGTCTCCAGTGTACTCTACCCAGTAGGTGTAGTCCTGAAGGTCTGGGCCATCGGGGACTTCCCAGCTCAGGGCGATGGAGCTGTTGGTCTGAGTATCCATATGGAGGTTTCTCACTGGGTTGGGGGCTGAGAAATTAGGAAGAAGATCCTATGTGGGCAGAGATACAGAACAAAATGGGGCAGGAGTGGGCCCCTCACTGCCCTCCATGATCTTAGCTCTTGTTCAACTGCTGGTGCCAGCAGACAGAGGGTGTATGTTCTAGACCGTGTTTCTCAAACTTTAATGTGTCGGGCGCAGTGGCTCACGCCTGTGATCCCAGCACTTTGGGAGGCTGAGGCAAGTGGATCACCTGAGGTCAGGAGTTCAAGACCAGCCCGGGCAACATGGTCAACGGGGTTTAGTAGAAACGCTGTCTTGGCCAGGCGCAGTGGCTCATGCCTGTAATCCCAGCACTTTGGGAGGCCGAGGTGGGTGGATTACCTGAGGTCGGGAGTTCGAGACCAACCTGGTCAACATGGTGAAATCCCTTCTCTACTAAAATACAAAATTAGCCAGGCGTGGTGGCAGGTGCCTGTAATCCCAGCGACTCGGGAGGCTGAGGCAGGAGAATTGCTTGAACCCAGGAGGCAGAGATTGCAGTGAGCCGAGATCGCACCATTGCACTCCAACCTGGGGAACAAGAGTGAGACTTCATCTCAAAAAAAAAAAAAAGAAACGCTGTCTCTACTAAAAATACAAAAGTTAGCCAGGCATGGTGTGGCATGTGCCTGTAATTCCAGCTACTCGGGAAGCTGAGGCATGAGAATCGCTTGAACCCAGGAGGCAGAGGTTGCAGTGAGCTGAGATTGCACCACTGCACTCCAGCCTGGGCAACACAGCAAGACTCTATCTCAAAAAAAAAAAAAAGAAAAGAAAAAAAAAGAAAAGAAAAGAAAAGAAAATAGAAAAGAAAAGAAAAAAAGAAAAAACTTTAATGTGTGCACATCTCACGGGGGATCTCGTTAAATGCGGGTTCTGAGCAGTAGGTCTGGGGTGGAGCTGAGATACTCATTTCCAGTCAGCTTCCCGGAACACTGATGCAGCTCACACGTGGGTCATAATTTGAGTAGTACTATAGCCTCCATATGTGTGTCCCCTTCCACAAATTCATATGCTGAAACCTAATCTCCAATGAAATAGCATTAAGAGGTAGGGCCCTTACAAGGAGATTTTTTTTTTTTTCTTTTTCTTGAGATGGAGTCTCGCTCTGTTGCCCGGGCTGGAGTGCGGTGGCCGGATCTCAGCTCACTGCAAGCTCCGCCTCCCGGGTTTACGCCATTCTCCTGCCTCAGCCTCCCGAGTAGCTGGGACTACAGGCGCCCGCCACCTCGCCCGGCTAGTTTTTTGTATTTTAGTAGAGACGGGGTTTCACCATGTTAGCCAGGATGGTCTCGATCTCCTGACCTCGTGATCTGCCCGTTTCAGCCTCCCAAAGTGCTGGGATTACAGGCTTGAGCCACCGCGCCCGGCCAAGGAGATTATATCATACAGGTGAAGCCTTTATGCCTGGAGTCACTGCCTAAGAGAGGCCCCATGGCCCAGCACAATTGCTCACGCCTGGAATCTCAGCAACTAGGGGGCAGAGGTTGGGAGATTGCTTGAGGCCAGGAGTTAGAGACCAGCCTGGATCACATAGCAAGACCTCATCTCTAAAAAAAATAAATTAGTCAGGCATGGTGGCCCACGTCTATAGTCCCTGCTACTTGGGAGGCTGAGGTGGGCGGATGGCTTCAGCCCAGGAATTTCAGGCTGCAGTGAGCTATGATCCTGCCACTGCACTCCAGCCTGGGTGACAAAGCGAGACTCTGACTCTTGAAAAAAAGAAAAAAATAAGAGAGAATCAAGGGATTCTTGTGTGGTGGTGAAGACGGCCTCTGACTTTCCAATATGGTAGGCATTAGCACAGTGGAGGATGAAGGCAGGACTGGGAGCCCCTCAACAGGCCTTTTGAGCACACGAAATGTGAAACTGAATTTGTAGTTTCATGCAACTTTAATGAGTTTAAATCTAATAGCCACGTGTGGCTAGTGGCTACCATATGGGACAGTGGAGGTGTAGACCCAGGCAGCTGTCCACATCAGGGTCATGGAGCTGATGATCTGCGTTTCCATCCTCAATATGGGACACAGTTGGGAACTAGAAGAAGAGTCAGAGGGTCAGAGTGTCCCCACTCACAGTATCTCATTCCTTGAAAGCTCAGGTAACATGCCTTGGCCCCTACACATTCCTGTCAGTGCAGGAAGATGCTCCTGGACATTATGGTCCACATTCTAGAGAGTTCTAGACACAGACTGGCCCCAGCTTCGCAGCTGGAGGTACCATGGACATTCATTCCTTCTTTATCTCTTGAGCTGAGACTGCCCCAGGATGTGGACAAGGGTACCTGGCTCAATGTGGCCCAGAGGGACTATGGACCAGACAATCAGCCACGTTCTCCTGCCTACCGTCCCTTAAACAAATAAGAGATCAAACAAATGGCGACTGCCTCTCACCTGTGGTGGCCTTTCCAGTCTCCTGCGAGCTGTTGATTCCGTTCTTCCCCACCCACACGGAAAACACGTACAAAGACCCGGGTTCAAGTCCATCCACGGTGATGCTGGTGCCTGTTGTGCTTCGGGTCTCCCTTCTGTCACCGTCTCTGGTGTACTCAACCCAGTAGGTGGAGTTCTGTGGGTCTGGGCCCTCGGGGACCTCCCAGGTCAGGGCGAGGGAGCTGTTGGTTTGAGCCTCCACGCTCAGGTTTCTCACTGGGTTGGGAGCTGAAAACCAGTACAGGAGGGGAAATGAGTTGTAGTTTCTGGCCCTCCAACTTTCCAGCCCTTCCTTAACCACTGGATCCAGCAGGTGGAGGCCGGGAGGCCCAGCTCTGCACTGTCCAATGTGGCAGCCACGAGTTCCATGTGAGTGTTGAGCACTCGTGACGTGACTTTTGTGAAATGAGATGAACCATTAGTGTGAGATCCACAC
>NW_016810644.1:832635-833998 GCF_001698545.2 Rhinopithecus bieti | reverse complement strand
CAGGCAGCTGTCCACATCAGGGTCATGGAGCTGATGATCTGCGTTTCCATCCTCAATATGGGACACAGTTGGGAACTAGAAGAAGAGTCAGAGGGTCAGAGTGTCCCCACTCACAGTATCTCATTCCTTGAAAGCTCAGGTAACATGCCTTGGCCCCTACACATTCCTGTCAGTGCAGGAAGATGCTCCTGGACATTATGGTCCACATTCTAGAGAGTTCTAGACACAGACTGGCCCCAGCTTCGCAGCTGGAGGTACCATGGACATTCATTCCTTCTTTATCTCTTGAGCTGAGACTGCCCCAGGATGTGGACATGGGTACCTGGCTCAATGTGGCCCAGAGGGACTATGGACCAGACAATCAGCCACGTTCTCCTGCCTACCGTCCCTTAAACAAATAAGAGATCAAACAAATGGCGACTGCCTCTCACCTGTGGTGGCATTTCCAGTCTCCTGCGAGCTGTTGATTCCGTTCTTCCCCACCCACACGGAAAACACGTACAAAGACCCGGGTTCAAGTCCATCCACGGTGATGCTGGTGCCTGTTGTGCTTCGGGTCTCCCTTCTGTCACCGTCTCTGGTGTACTCAACCCAGTAGGTGGAGTTCTGTGGGTCTGGGCCCTCGGGGACCTCCCAGGTCAGGGCGAGGGAGCTGTTGGTTTGAGCCTCCACGCTCAGGTTTCTCACTGGGTTGGGAGCTGAAAACCAGTACAGGAGGGGAAATGAGTTGTAGTTTCTGGCCCTCCAACTTTCCAGCCCTTCCTTAACCACTGGATCCAGCAGGTGGAGGCCGGGAGGCCCAGCTCTGCACTGTCCAATGTGGCAGCCACGAGTTCCATGTGAGTGTTGAGCACTCGTGACGTGACTTTTGTGAAATGAGATGAACCATTAGTGTGAGATCCACACTGGCTTTTGAAGAGTTGGCATGAAATTAAGAATGTTAACTATCTCATTAATCCTTTGTATATATGTATTTTTAGTGGGTATATACTTGGTGTATATATTTAATGATCCTTTTTATACTGATTACATGTCAAAGTGATAATATTTTGTATCTGCTGGGTGTGGTGACTCACACCTGTAATCCCCGCACTTTGGGAGGCCAAGGCAGGTGGATCACCTGAGGTCAGGAGTTGGAGACCAGCCTGGCCAACATGGCAAAACCCCATCTCAAGTAAAAATACAAAAGTCAGCCGGGCATGGTGACACGTGCCTGTAATCCCAGCTACTTGGGAGGCTGAAGCAGGAGAATCACTTGAACCTGGGAGGCAGAGGTTGCAGTGAGTCAAGATCATGCCACTGCACACCAACCTGGGCGACCAGAGCGAGACTCTGTCTCAAAAAAAAAAAAAAAGTATCTGAT
>NW_016810644.1:814362-830940 GCF_001698545.2 Rhinopithecus bieti | reverse complement strand
TTTTTTTTTTTTTTTTTTGTTTTTGAGACAGGGTTTCTCTTTGTTACCCATGCTGGAGTGCAGTGGTCCAGTCAGAGCTCACTGCAACCTCTGCCTCCCGGGCTCAAGCGATCCTCACACCTCAGCCTCCCGAGGAGATGGAACCACAGGAACACGCCACCACACTCTGCTAAGGTTTTAATTTTTTTGGAGAGACAGGCTGACCGATTTCTTTTTACTTATTTTTATGTGGCTGATAGAAAAATTGAAATTCTCATGTGTGGCTTCCACTGTGTTTCGATTCGACTAAAGAACCTGTCGCATTTTGTCAGCTCTCAACCCACCCCCTACCACTGTCCTTACAAAAGGAACAAAAATAAAACAGTGGCTGCCTCTTACCTGTGGCAGTAGTGACAGTCTCCACAGAGCTATTTCCTCCGTCTTTCTCCACCCACACAGAACACGTATACAATGACCCGGGTTCAAGTCCATCCACGGTGACGTTGGTGTCTGTTGTGGTTCGTGTCTCTGTTCTGTCACCGTCTCCAGTGCACTGAACCCAGTAGGTGGAGTTCTGTGGGTTTGGGTCGTTGGGGACCTCCCAGCTCAGGGAGATGGAGCTGGTGGTCTGAGCCTCCACTCTCAGGTTTCTCACTGGATTAGGGGCTAAGAATTGGGAAGGAGGGTCCGGTGAAAAGGGAACCAGGTCCGCACCATCCCTCCCAACCCCTTGAGCTTGTGCCCCAAGTCCAGAAACAACAGCGCTCACAAGTGCTACCATGGACCACTGGGCCCCACGCGGACCCCCTAGAGGCTCATGGCAGTTGTGGTCCCACCTCTTTGAGTGAGCAGTGAGTTCAGGCAGGGGTCACTCACCGGCCGCCCTGGTCCCTGTCCAGCTGCACAGGCCCTGGAGGGAACCCAGAGAAAACGGAGTCAGCCTCTCAACCACTCCCCCGCCCAGTGAGGCGGTGGGGCTGGGAGGAGCGGCTGGTCCCCCGCCCCATGAGTCACCCTTGCACAGGGCCCACACTAGGCTGGCTGTCACGAAGGTCACCCAAACCGTCTTTCCTGGGTCGAGAAGGGGGAGCATGGCAGGGGCGGAGTCGGGGGCTGGGGTTGGCTCCACCCAAGAAGGCCGAGAGATAAAATTAATGATTTCATTTCCCGAAATATATGGCCTTGGAAAACCGAGGGCAGAGAGCAATGAACAGACTGGGAAGAGAGAAAAAAACCAAGGTTGGGGACCAAGAACCTTGGTCTGAGGGTGGAGGGCCTGGGGGCCTGGGTCTGAGGGTGGAGGGGCTGGGGATCTGGACTCCTGGGTCTGGGGGTAGAGGGGTTGGGGATCTGGACCCCTGGTTTGAGGCAGGAGAGGTTGGGGGCCTGGACTCCTGGGTCTGAGGGAGGAAAGGTTGGGGATCTGGACTCCTGGGTCTGAGGGAAGAGGAGCTAAGGGTCTGGACTCCTGAGTCTGAGGGAGGAGGGCCTGGGGTCTGGACTCCTAGTCTGAGGGAGGAGGGGCTGGGGTTTGGACTCCTAGTCTGAAGGAGGAGGGGCTGGGGTCTGGACTCCTAGTCTGAGGGAGGAGGGTCTGGGGTTCTGGACTCTTAGTCTGAGGGAGGAGGGGCTGCTCCCTGTCCGTCAGTCATTGTGAGCACAGCTGTGTGTCGCCTGAAGCCAGTGTCCCCGCAGCAGATATGGCAGTATCTAGGAGCCCCAGTGAAGCCGGTGTCCCTGCAGCAGACACAGCAGTGTCTAAGAGCCTGGGTGAAGCCAGTGTCCCCACAGCAGACATGGCAGTATCTAGGAGCCCTGGTGAAGCTGGTGTCCCTGCAGCAGACACAATAGTGTCTAAGAGCCCCGGTGAAGCCGGTGTCCCTGCAGCAGACATGGCAGTATCTACGAGTCCAGGTGAAGCCGGTGTCCCTGCCGCAGCCAACAGTCTCTAAGAGCCCGGGTGAAGCCAGTGTGCCCGCAGCAGACACAGCAGTGTCTAAGAACCCGGGTGAAGCCGGTGTCCCCGCAGCAGACACAGCTGTCTCTAAGAGCCCAGGTGTAAGACTCTCCTACAGTTTCTGCCAAGCCTGAAGCCCTCTTCCTTCTCCAGGGGATCTTTAGCACCTACTTCCTCAAGATCGAGGTGCAGGGACCCAGCTCCTTCTCCCTCAGACCTGGGAGTCCCTGCCTTGGGAGCCCGCTCTGGGTGGGGAGCACTTACCAGCAGCACCAGGTTCCCCCAGACCCCGAGGCCCCCGCCAGCCCCAGCCATGCCTCCAGATACTGCCGGGGACCCAGGAGTCCCAGGCCTGGTCCGTCCACCTGCTGGACTTTACACTCAAGAATTTCCCCTTTCCCAGATCATTGGTGAAGCCAGAGGCCAGGGCGGGAAGGGGAGGAGGAGGAAGTGGAACCCAGCTTCCAGCCCTGCCCTGCTGGCCCTCACCTTCCTCCCTCGCCGCTGCCTCTAGCTCTGACACTGGAGACGCCTCCGATCCTTTCTCCAGCCCCACGTAGAATCATCAGCCCTCAGCCCACTCCACTTTGTTCCCTGAAATCTCCCTCTGCATCTGAGGTACTGGGTGCTGCGTCCCACTGCTGCACGGACGTGGGTCGTGGCGCAGAGGATGAGAGCAGGGGGGTGTTGAGAGAAAAGCCAGCTGACTCCCTTGCCTCCTTGCTGGGTGATTACACATCAAGGCAGCCTGAGGCTTAGACCTCACGCCCCTCGTCGTTGAAGCACACTCTCCCATTCAGGCTCTGATGCCTTTCCCCTCTCTGTCTCCCACAAGCCCCTGCAGCTCTCACAAAATGAGCCCAGCGGGCTCCCACCTCCTGGCCTTTGCCTAGACTGTCTCCCCCACCAGGTGCACCTGCCTACTTTCCCCCCAGCAGTCTCCTACCTACTCCTCCATTAGGATTCAGCTTGGAAATGACCCACGCTGGGCCGGGGCCTTTCTAGGCCAGTCAGGACCCTGTGCGCTGTCTTCCACACCACAGACTCTCTAATTTGCATATTCATCTGCATATTCATATTCATCATCAGCTATTCATCTGACCCTGGGCAAATGACTTAAGTCCTCAGTGACTCAGACTCCTCATCTCTAAAGAATGGGCACCCTTGTAAATATGCTAAGATAAATAGGTGAGTTACTACGTGGAAAGTCTTGGAACAATGCCTGGCCCGTTTTAAACACTTGATTAATCTCAGTCACGTTTATTTTTAGTTCATCCCTAGGCCACCTGTGCTCAGAAGGGGCCTGACACCCAGGGCTTTTCAAGGTGTTTTCGTTGACTTGCTAATTATGTGCACAGGTGGACTGCCTTAATCTCACATATAGTATGGAAGTTAAGAATACAAACCCCAGCCCGGCATGTTGGTGTGTGCCCAGCTACTCAGGAGGCTGAAGTGGGAAGATCACTTGAGCCCAGGAGTTTGAGACCAGCCCGGGCGATATAGCAAAACCCCATACCCAGGCATGGTGCACACCTGTAGTCCCAGCTACCCGGGAGGCTGAGGTGGGAGGATCACCTGAGCCTGGGAGGTCAAGGCTGCAGTAGGCTGTGATTGTGCCACTGAACTCCAGCCTGGGTGACAGAGTGAGTCCCTGTCTCAGAAAACAAAACGGCTGGGCATGGTTACTCATGTCTGTAATTCCAGCAATTGGGGAGGCTGAGGCGAGAGGATCTCTTGAGTCCGGGAGTTCAAGACCAGCCTGGGCAACATAGGGAGATTCCGTCTCTATAAAAAGTAAAAGTAAATTACCAGGTATGGTGGTGCATGCCTGTGGTCTCAGCTCCTCAGGAGGCTGAGGAGGGGGGATCAGTTGAGCCCAAGAGGTGGAGGCTGCAGTGAGCTGTGTTTGCATCACTGCACTCCAGCCTGGGGGACAGAGGAAGACTCTGTCTCAAAATAAACAAAATAAATAAATAAGTTCTCACACCACCACTCTTGGGAAGTCAGTTTCTCTGTCTCTGAGAGCCTTGGTTTCCCCAACTGTATACAGAAGGGTTTGGTTGCGAGAAGTTTCCTTTCAGTAGGCACCGGATGTCATTCCTGCCAGTCACTTGGGTTTCTGTTCTAAACTTTCTCTGTTTCTCTCTTATATCTTAAATTTCTCTTTTAAATAGAGACGGGGTCTTGTTATGTTGCCCAGACTGCTCTTGAACTCCTAGGCTCAGGTGATCCTCCCACCTTGGCCTCCCAAAGTCCTGGGATTACAGGCATGAGTCACCACACCCAGCTGTCTCCCTGTACTTTTTGATCTCTCTCTCTCTCTCTCTCTCTCTCTCTCCCTCCCTCCCTCCCTCCCTTTCCCTCTCCCTCTCCCCCACTCACTCTCTCTTTCTTCCCTCTTTCTTTCTCTCTTCCCTCCCATCTAGATCTCCAACTTATAAACATGCTCACCCTCCCTGTCTGAAAAAAAGCACATTACTTATGTTGACTCCACACTCACCATCCTACCACACTCGACTTGCCTTCTCTTCAAAACCCAACTCCTTAGCTAGGCATGGTGCCTCACACCTGTAATCCCAGCACTTTGGAAGACCGAGGTGGGCGGATCGCCTGAGGTCAGGAGTTCAAGACCAGCCTGGCCAATATGGTGGCCATCTCTACTGAAAAATACAAAAATTAGCTGGGCGTGATGGTGCATACCTGTAATCACAGCTACTCAGGAGACTGAGGCAGGAGAATCACTTGAACCTGGGAGGCGGAGGCTGCAGTGAGCCGAGATCACACCACTGCACTCTAGCCTGGGTGACAGAGGGATACTCCATCTCAAAAAACAAAAAGCAACAATAAAAAAAACAACCACTCCACAAAATGGCCCACATTCCCCAGCTTCCAAAGTCCTCATGGAGCAGCTGCCTGTGTATGGGGAAGGCACACTAAAAACAAAACCTGTAGGACCTTGGATGTGGGACCTCCAACTCCCAGTCCAGTCTTCAGATGAATGCAGCCCCAGCCAACCTCTTAGCAGCAACCTCAGGAAAGACTCAGCCGTGCTCCTCTTTTCTCCTTAAGAGCAGAAATTCCCAAGGAGCCACTAATGAGAGACCCTGTTAGCATGACCCTCACCACCTGAGTCATTTTCAATTCCTCTTACCAGTGTGATAAGAAGCACCAAGACAGTGTTACTTGGTGTATATGATACCATCTCTAGGTCTGGTGAGCAGGCACCAGAGTCACCACAGTGGGGCAGCACAGGGCCTTGGCTCAGGTTTCCCAGAAGCAGAGCCTGAGGCAAGGGTTCAGACACTCATGAATTGTTTGAGGGTTTGCTTTCAGAAGAAAGAGAGTGATGAAAGCAGTATGGGGCAGAGGAAGGAGCCAAGGGAGGCTATCACTTCAGAAGGATCCCATCACAGAGACAGGATCTGAACTTTTAACCTCTAATCTTTGTCTATGGGCTTCTCCTGGGACGAGATTTCATGACTTCCTAGCTAGTAAAACACATTCCTCTCAGGTCAAGAGCAACAGCAAGTCTCTATTTTTTTTTTTTTTTTTTTTGAGATGAAGTCTTGCTCTCATTCTGTCACCCGGGCTGAAGTGCAGTGGCACCATCTTGGCTCACTGCAACCTCCACTTCCCGGATTAAATGATTCTCCTGCCTCAGCCTCCGGAGTAGCTGGTATTATGGCACCTGCCATCACACCCAGCTACTTTTCGTTTGTTGTTGTTGTTTTGTTTTGTTTTTTTGAGACAGAGTCTTGCTCTGTCGCCCAGGCTGGAGTGCAGTGGCACAGTCTCGGCTCGCTGCAATCTCCGCCTCCCAGGTTCATGCCTTTCTCCTGCCTCAGCCTCCCAAGTAACTGGGATTACAGGCGCCCGCCACCACGCCTGGCTATTTTTTTGTATCTTTAGTAGATATAAACATGGGGTTTCACCGTGTTAGCCAGGATGGTCTCGATCTCCTGACCTCATGATCCGCCCGCCTTAGCCTCCCAAAGTGCTGGGATTACAGGCGTGAGCCACCGCGCCTGGCCATTTTTGTATTTTTAGTAGAGACAGGGTTTCACCATGTTGGCCAGGCTGGTCTCGAACTCCTGACTCCGTGTGATCCACCTGCCTCGGTGTCTCAAAGTACTGGGATTACAGGTGTGAGCCACTGCGCCCAGCCAAGACCAAGTCTCTTGAGAACGTGGCATCTGCAAGCAGCCAACACACTGCTTAGGAATGAGTGTTTGGTGCCTGCAAAGGAGATCTGGGTGAGGCACCAGCACGTCCACCCATAAAGCCTCGCACCTGTTACCGGTCCTGAGCCAGTTCTCGGTCTTGGAATCCCTTCCATGTAGGGGATGCTTTTCCCTCAGGGAGGACTCACTGATAATAGTCAAAGTATACACTGTAAACCTTTCTCCCAGTTTTCCTAAAGGGCAATGTCCATGGTCGCTGGGGATTGGGGAAAGAGGAAAGATTACTGGACTCTGAATCTGACTGAATCCTAATTTGTAGGGACACAAAGGTCGCTATGAATCCTGGTCTGACTGGTGTGCTTGGGGTGTCAGGTAACGAATGGAGGATTTACCCAAAGACCATCACACAGTGGGTCAAGGTGGCTCCAAAGACCCCGTGTGGCTCCTTCCTCCGGCCTTGAGAGTGAAGTTGAAATCGACCTACTCATAAAAGGGCAGACACAACGCTTTGGCTTCCCTGATCTGTAATGTGAAAGCTTTGATGTTGGAAAGAAGAAATGGAAGCCCCTGGAAATCACCCCATCTATATTAGGCCAGTCTTTCATTGCTATAAAGAAATACCTGAGGGGGGAGGGATAGCATTAGGAGATTTACCTAATGTAAATGACGAGTTAATGGGTGCAGCACACCAACAAGGCACATGTATACATATGTAACAAAACTGCACGTTGTGCACATGTACCCTAGAACTTAAAGTATAATAATAATAATAAAAGAAATACCTGAGACGGGGTAATTTATAAAGAAAAGAGATTGGCCGGGCACGGTGGCTCAAGTCTGTAATCCCAGCACTTTGGGAGGCCGAGATGGGCGGATCACGAGGTCAGGAGATCGAGACCATCCTGGTTAACACCGTGAAATCCCCGTCTCTACTAAAAAATGCAAAAAAACTAGCCGGGCGAGGTGGCGGCGCCTGTAGTCCCAGCTACTCGGGAGGCTGAGGCAGGAGAATGGCATGAACCCGGGAGGCGGAGCTTGCAGTGAGCTGAGATCCGGCCACTGCACTCCAGCCTGGGCGACAGAGCGAGACTCCGTCTCAAAAACAAACAAACAAACAAACAAACAAAAAAACAGATTTAATTGGCTCGCGGTTCGGTNTTTTTTTTTTTTTTTTTTTTTTGAGATGAAGTCTTGCTCTCATTCTGTCACCCGGGCTGAAGTGCAGTGGCACCATCTTGGCTCACTGCAACCTCCACTTCCCGGATTAAATGATTCTCCTGCCTCAGCCTCCGGAGTAGCTGGTATTATGGCACCTGCCATCACACCCAGCTACTTTTCGTTTGTTGTTGTTGTTTTGTTTTGTTTTTTTGAGACAGAGTCTTGCTCTGTCGCCCAGGCTGGAGTGCAGTGGCACAGTCTCGGCTCGCTGCAATCTCCGCCTCCCAGGTTCATGCCTTTCTCCTGCCTCAGCCTCCCAAGTAACTGGGATTACAGGCGCCCGCCACCACGCCTGGCTATTTTTTTGTATCTTTAGTAGATATAAACATGGGGTTTCACCGTGTTAGCCAGGATGGTCTCGATCTCCTGACCTCATGATCCGCCCGCCTTAGCCTCCCAAAGTGCTGGGATTACAGGCGTGAGCCACCGCGCCTGGCCAGTTTTTGTAATTTTAGTAGAGACAGGGTTTCACCATGTTGGCCAGGCTGGTCTCGAACTCCTGACTCCGTGTGATCCACCTGCCTCGGTGTCTCAAAGTACTGGGATTACAGGTGTGAGCCACTGCGCCCAGCCAAGACCAAGTCTCTTGAGAACGTGGCATCTGCAAGCAGCCAACACACTGCTTAGGAATGAGTGTTTGGTGCCTGCAAAGGAGATCTGGGTGAGGCACCAGCACGTCCACCCATAAAGCCTCGCACCTGTTACCGGTCCTGAGCCAGTTCTCGGTCTTGGAATCCCTTCCATGTAGGGGATGCTTTTCCCTCAGGGAGGACTCACTGATAATAGTCAAAGTATACACTGTAAACCTTTCTCCCAGTTTTTCCTAAAGGGCAATGTCCATGGTCGCTGGGGATTGGGGAAAGAGGAAAGATTACTGGACTCTGAATCTGACTGAATCCTAATTTGTAGGGACACAAAGGTCGCTATGAATCCTGGTCTGACTGGTGTGCTTGGGGGTGTCAGGTAACGAATGGAGGATTTACCCAAAGACCATCACACAGTGGGTCAAGGTGGCTCCAAAGACCCCGTGTGGCTCCTTCCTCCGGCCTTGAGAGTGAAGTTGAAATCGACCTACTCATAAAAGGGCAGACACAACGCTTTGGCTTCCCTGATCTGTAATGTGAAAGCTTTGATGTTGGAAAGAAGAAATGGAAGCCCCTGGAAATCACCCCATCTATATTAGGCCAGTCTTTCATTGCTATAAAGAAATACCTGAGGGGGGAGGGATAGCATTAGGAGATTTACCTAATGTAAATGACGAGTTAATGGGTGCAGCACACCAACAAGGCACATGTATACATATGTAACAAAACTGCACGTTGTGCACATGTACCCTAGAACTTAAAGTATAATAATAATAATAAAAGAAATACCTGAGACGGGGTAATTTATAAAGAAAAGAGATTGGCCGGGCACGGTGGCTCAAGTCTGTAATCCCAGCACTTTGGGAGGCCGAGATGGGCGGATCACGAGGTCAGGAGATCGAGACCATCCTGGTTAACACCGTGAAATCCCCGTCTCTACTAAAAAATGCAAAAAAACTAGCCGGGCGAGGTGGCGGCGCCTGTAGTCCCAGCTACTCGGGAGGCTGAGGCAGGAGAATGGCATGAACCCGGGAGGCGGAGCTTGCAGTGAGCTGAGATCCGGCCACTGCACTCCAGCCTGGGCGACAGAGCGAGACTCCGTCTCAAAACAAACAAACAAACAAACAAACAAAAAAACAGATTTAATTGGCTCGCGGTTCGGTTCCGCAGGCTGTGCAGGAAGCATGGTGCTGGCATCTGCTCAGCTTCTGGGGAAGCCTCAGGAAGCTTTTCCACTCATAGCAGAAGGTGAAGAGGGAGCAGGCACAGAACGTGTCGAAAGCAGAAGCAAGAGAGAGAGGACGGGAGGTGCCACACACTTTTTAAAATTTTATTATTATTAAAATTTTGAGATATCACCCAGGCTGGAGTGCAGTGGCACCATCTTGGCTCACTACAACCTCCACCTCCCGGGTTCAACTCCCAGCTAAGTTTTGTATTTTTACTAGAGATAAGGGTTCACCATGTTGCCCAGGCTGGTCTCAAACTCCTGACCTCAGGCGATCCACGCACCGCGGCCTCCCAAAGTGCTGAGATTACAGGTGTGAGTCACTGCGCCAGGCCTTGCCACGCAGTTTAAAATAACCAGATGTCTTGTGAGCTCACTCATCACCATGGGGATGGTACTGTAGCAGGACGAGCCGCAGACAAAACTCCTCAGACACCGGATTAAAGAAGGAAGAGGTTTTTTATTGTCATTTATTTAATTATGAACATGTTGTATGGCTATTTTTAAAGCCTGCATTTGCTTTTGTTAACGTTAATTTCTTTAGTTTCTGGAGGTCACCTTTAATTTGACCTGTGATTTGGGGATGGATGACTGAACAAAATCTTATAGGGCAAATACCTAGTTTGTTTGGTGGGGGTGCACCTAACTCAGAGGAGGACCGTAGGCAGAAACCTGATTTTATCTTAAATGAGCAAACAAGCACTAGCATGTACTGATAGCCTCCAGCACAGGGCACTTCTGTAAAGTCTATAAACAAGTTTTCACAAGGTATGGCTCTTTTTCCTGTTTAAGTTTCTTAGAGGAGGGATTCTTCTTCCCACATTTGAAACTCTATTTAGTGGCTTGGCCTTCAGCGAGAAATCCAGATACGGCAGAATCTTGCTGTTTTTACTTTTTTTTTTTTTTTTTTTTTTTTGAGGTGGAGTCTTGCTCTGTCGCCCGGGCTGGAGTGCAGTGGCCGGATCTCAGCTCACTGCAAGCTCCGCCTCCCGGGTTTACGCCATTCTCCTGCCTCAGCCTCCCAAGTAGCTGGGACTACAGGCGCCCGCCACCTCGCCCGGCTAGTTTTGTATTTTAGTAGAGACGGGGTTTCACCGTGTTAGCCAGGATGGTCTTGATCTCCTGACCTCGTGATCCGCCCGTCTCGGCCTCCCAAAGTGCTGGGATTACAGGCTTGAGCCACCGCGCCCGGCCGCTGTTTTTAACTTCTAATGTGACTATGAGCTCCTGGGAGCCTAATGAGAAGGTGCATATTCTGCCCTAGTCTTTCCATTCTTCAGCTCCTGTCAGTCTGATCAGATCAGTATTTGGTTCCTCCAAGGTGAGGCAGCCCTTGGCCAATGGCCTGTTTGTCTTGCGACCTTGGCCGTTTTCTTTATTGCCTTGTGAACATTTACCCTTCTAGTGTCCTTTGTTTTTGCATCTCGCACATTAATCTCTCTCTAGCCTTGTCCGGCTCTTGAATCCTTGTCTAACTTGACTTTTTTTTTTTTTTTTTTTTGAGACGGAGTCTCGCTTTGTCGCCCGGGCTGGAGTGCAGTGGCCGGATCTCAGCTCACTGCAAGCTCCGCCTCCCGGGTTCCCGCCATTCTCCTGCCTCAGCCTCCCGAGGAGCTGGGACTACAGGCGCCGCCACCTCGCCCGGCTAGTTTTTTGTATTTTTTAGTAGAGACGGGGTTTCACCGTGTTAGCCAGGATGGTCTCGATCTCCTGACCTCGTGATCCGCCCGTCTCGGCCTCCCAAAGTGCTGGGATGACAGGCGTGAGCCACCGCGCCCGGCCTAACTTGACTTTTTTTTACACTTACATCCACGTTCATGTCTCCTCACATTGCTAATTTTTCTTCTTTAGACTTACTCTTAGTCTTTCTTTTTTCTACCAGCTCTTAACCTCTGCAGAAGTGCTTCTCAGTACCTCTGCAAACGCTGAAGCTGAGTCGCATTTTCTGGGTGTTTTTCCCCTTTTTCCTAGGGCTTAACAGGCTCTTTTCATTTATATAATTTTTCATGCACTTGGAGGGTTAAACAGGCATACCGAGAGTCAGTGTTTACAGTCTTACCTTCACTGAGTTCTAAGGCCCAAATTAAAGCAATGGGCTCAGCTTAACGACAGTGTCCAGGGTTACCACCGCATACTCTGCACATCTCTCTCCTTGTGGGTTGATGAAGCTGTTCCCGTCCACGTATAGCTCCTAGTCTGCCCAAGCCTGGTTCCATAGGTCAGGTCTGCTAGAGTAAACTTGAGTCCAACACCTCTTCACAGTCATGCTCGACAGGGCTCTAGCTGCCGGGAGCAAGGTGGGGGGTTCAGGGTGTTTCCAGTTTAGTAGATCAATGGTTGAAAAGGGCTGATAGATGAAAGTCTGTTGCCCCTATGGATGTGGGTCTGGTCATTATTATAGACAGGTCCTCGCGTCTCCCTGAGACGTATTTGTATAGCTCGAGCAAGACCAGATCTGAGACGACCCACTTGACTATCTTGACTTCCTTCCTTGGTCTCTCAAGACTCCGATCCTCCCCTTCGAGGTGAGACCTGGGGCGTGTTAGCTCCTGAATCTTGTTTCTGAGGGGGCTGTTGGCCTCGGTAAAGCGGGGTAGGCTGGGACACATGGAGAAAGAATTTCTGTTATCTCTGACGGCTCCTGCAAAACTGGCTTCTCTTGCTGTTTCTGGGACTCCCTTTTTTAACTCTGTGTCTGCTGGTGAAGCTGCTCTTACTTTTACTTTTGGCTTTTTTTTTTTTTTTCTTTTTTTTGAGACGGAGTCTCGCTCTGTCGCCCAGGCTGGAGTGCAGTGGCCGGATCTCAGCTCACTGCAAGCTCCGCCTCCCGGGTTCCCGCCATTCTCCTGCCTCAGCCTCCCGAGTAGCTGGGACTACAGGCGCCCGCCTCGTCGCCCGGCTAGTTTTTTGTATTTTTAGTAGAAACAGGGTTTCACCGTGTTAGCCAGGATGGTCTCGATCTCCTGACCTCGTGATCCGCCCGTCTCGGCCTCCCAAAGTGCTGGGATTACAGGCTTGAGCCACTGCGCCCGGCCCACTTTTGGCTTTTCTGCAATAAGCTGTTAAACAGGGCTAAATTTATGCTGGTTTTGTCTATATTATATTTAACCATGAGTCAATATAAAGGAACTTGGTCTAGGTACACTGGCTGTCCTCCAACCCCTGTCACCACCTTAAATGCATGGCCAGTTGTTTCTTGTCTATCGTTCCTTCGGTGGGCCATCCAACACCAAAAGAAGGCAATTCTAATTCACACAGAGATCTTAACCTCTAAGGGGTTAACTTAACTCTATAATTTCCTGCAAAACCTTTCTTAAGGTTCTGTAACCTGCATTTTAATAGAGTAAGTTTTGATGATTTGATGACTTTCCTTTTTTTTTTGGAAATGTTGTAACACAGTTCCTAGCGGGTGGGCTTACTGTGTGTCTGACCTATTTTTCTCTCGAGACGAAACAACATTCACACCACAAGAAGGAAACGGTAAAAGGTCACTCACGCATCTCATTCACACTAAATCAAAATCAAAACTAAAACCAAGTGTTGTTAAAGGCACACCTGTTCGTCAAGCAATTTAAGCCAAGTCAAAATCAGAACCAAAACCAAAGTGCCAATAAAGGCATGCCTGTTTATCAAGTCATTCAAGTCAAGTCAAAATCAAAACTAAAATCAAAGTATGAAGCAATCAATTCACGTCAAATCAAAAACAAAAACCAAAGTGCCAGGACAGGCACGCCGTGGGTGATCAGGCCACGCTTCCACTCAAATGGAGTGGGCGAGTTCCAAAGATCAGTCTTAGCAAGTTTCAGATGTCCGGACTTAAAGTGCCAGTTCCTTCCCGGTGTTCAGCCACCGTGTGGATCCTCCTCGGGGGCCTGCTGTGCACTGCTCTGATGAGGCTTTCCACTGGGGCCATTGCCTACCCTGGAACGCTCTCAGGATCCGCGTCTCTCAAGCTGGCCAGAGTCCCCTGCAGGGATGCTCTACAGGGCAGGCCTAAGCTGCCTAAGAGGCTGCCTCCACCGTCCTTTAATCACCTTGCTTCCCCGTCAGGGAACCAAGAAATGGAGCAGGACCAGCCGTAGACAAAACTCCTCAGACACCAGATTAAAGAAGGAAGAGGTTCTTTATTCGGCCGGGAGTGTTGGCAGACTTGCGTCTTAAGAGCCGAGCTCCCTGAAAAAGAAATTCTTGGCCTTTTTAAAGGCTTACAACTTTAAGGGGTCCACGTGAAAGGGTCGTGATAAATCAAGCAAGTGTGGGAAACGTGACTGGCGGCTACGTGCATCAGCTAACAGAACAGAAAGTTTTACAATGCTTTTTCATACAGTGTCTGGAATTTACAGATAACACAAGTAGTTTAGGCCAGGGGTTGATGTTATTATTATTACTTTTTTTAACTCCTAGGGCCGGGTGGTGGTGCCAAGGTTGTCTGGCTATTTATCTTACTTTTGTTTCTTTCTCTCTTTCCTCCTGTCTTGTGAACTAGGCAAGGTCGGGGGAGGAGGGCAGCAGGAGGAGTAGTGGTCTCCTTCCTTAGCACTAAATCATTCATGAGGGGTCCACCCCCAAGATCCAAACACCTTCCACCAAGTCCTGCCTCCAACACTGGGGATTCCATTTCAACATGAGATTTGGCGGGGACGCAGATCCAAACTACAGTATCATCCTTCCCAAATAGTCAACCCAGGGAATTACAGAGATTCGCGCCAGCATCAAGCCCTGGAAGACACGGCGGGTGGATGGGAGGGCGATTCCTGGAACATTGTCCTTTGATTCACATGATTAATCTGTGCGGGAGCTGATGGATCTTGGAAGACAGAAGTAAGAAATGGTGATAGCAGCCGGGCGCGGTGGCTCAAGCCTGTAATCCCAGCACTTTGGGAGGCCAGGGTGAGCAGATCACGAGGTCAGGAGATCGAGACCATCCTGGCTAACACAGTGAAACCCCGTTTCTACTAAAAATACAGAAATTAGCTGGGTGCGGTGGCGGGAACCTGTAATTCCAGCTACTCGGGAGGCTGAGGCAGGAGAATGGCATGAACCCGGGAGGCGGAGCTTGCAGTGAGACGAGATCACGTCACTGCACTCCAGCCTGGGCAACATAGGGGAACTCCCATCTCAAAAATAAAAAAGATGAAAAAAAGAAAAGAAAAGAAACAAAGAAAAGAAAGAAAAAAGAAATGGTGATACCTTCGGGGGTGGCTGGTCTCCTCAGGGTAAGGTCTCTTCAGTAAATCAACAGCCTCTGGCCCCTGGTGTTCAGCAAGTGAACTGGAAAAGGCTTTTTGCCTGTAGAAGTTAGCCTGAATGAAGAGGGTTCTTTACTCCAACAGTCTGATTCCCTTTAGACTGTCTGGGACCTCGGTCATCTTATCAACCATAAGACATCACACTGTTCCCCTCACTCCTGGGTAGCAATTTATCCTCACTGGGATGGATACTTATAGACGTTTATTCATTTCTCAGTAAGATTTGTTGAATGAATGAATGAATGAATGAATGAATGAATGATGTCTTTACCTTGAGATTGGAGTTCTTTCAGATCTGCTCTCTGCCCACCTCACCAGCCTCTTCTCCTATCTTTACTGCAGCTACCCAGATGTCCGTGATTTTCTTTGAGATGGAATCTTGTTCTGTCACCCAGACTGGAGTGCAGTGGCGTCATCTTGGCTCACTGCAACCTCTGCCTCCTGGGTTCAAGTGATTCTCCTGCCTTGGCCTCCCAAGTAGCTGGGATTACAGGCATGCTCCAGCACGCCCGGCTAATTTTTGTATTTTTAGTAGAGATGGGGTTTTGCCATGTTGGCTAGGCTGTTCTCGAACTCCTGACCTCATGTGATCCACCAGCCTCAGCCTCCCAAAAGTGCTGGGATTACAGGCATGAGCCACCACCCTGGGCCACGATTAGATCTTTGATCTCATTTCAGGTGAACCAGTCCAAACCCCTACCCGGGTTTTCCAGCTTGCTCGCTCCTCACGCTGTGTCCTGTGTTGCTCGTTTCCACCGAATCCAGCCCGTATTTTCACTCTTCCTGGCCTTGCGGGGAGCCAGGATGGAAAGATCCAGGAAGTGACAGGGGCCTGACTCATCATCAGTAAGAGAGCTGGGGTTCTCCTAGCTCCATCCTTGCACCGAGGCCAGAAATGAGGAGCCAGGGCAGGGAGCCTCTTGGGGGTGGGCTGCCAACACCAGGCAGGCAGGGAGTGGCGATTTTCACTTGTATCGTGGGGGATGTTACGCACAGACGTGAATCGGGATAGCACCTGAGGTCAGAGGTGGAGCCAGCCAGGACCTGCCGGGGGGCTACTGCCTATCAATCAATACCTCCAGGGGCCCTATGTTGACACCCATGGCCTCCCACTCTCCACCCTCCGTCCTGCGTGAGGCACGTAGTGCTCACTGGGCGTCTGTGTAGTGGGTTGAAGGCTGGGGCTGGAATAAGGGCGTGGCGGCCGCAGGCTCCAGGGCACGACGGTCCTTCCCCTTCCACTTCTCAGCCACATCTGGGGTTCTGTCCCTGCCGCCCAGGCTCCCTGGCGCTGTCCTTGGTGCTGACGCGGTTCTGGAAGTGCGGTTCCAGGGTGGCTGGTGCCCCTCCCGACGGAAAACCCCACCAACCCCACAAAGCACAGACTCAGGAGAGAACACACCACACGTCTTTAGCGAATCTTACCAGCCCAGGGCCAAAGCGTCCTGCACCCCAGAGCAGCACTCGTGGTGGGAACACAGGCTGATGAAATCAACAGAAAAGTGACTGCGGAGGATGGGGAAGGCGGGATGTCCTTAGCATCCCATGGAAAAAAACATACTTCCTCCCGATGGGATCATCGATAACTTTTTTGAGTCTTGAGTAAATAACCATGGGCCGCGGTGGCTCAAACCTGAAATCCCAGCACTTTGGGAGGCCGAGGCAGGCGGATCACTTGAGGTCAGGAGTTCGAGACCAGCCTGGCCAATATGGTGAAAACCCCGTCTCTACTAAAAATACAAAAATTAGCTGGGCATGGTGGCGTGCTCCTGTAATCCCAGCTACTCAGGAGGCTGAGGCAGGAGAATTGCTTGAACGCGGGAGGTGGAGGTTGCAGTGAGCCGAGATCGTGCCACTGCACTCCAGCCTTGGTGACAGATTGAGACTCTGTCTCAAAAAAAGAAAGAAAGGGCCAGGCGCAGTGGCTCACGCCTGTAATCCCAGCACTTTGGGAGGCCGAGACGGGCGGATCACGAGGTCAGGAGATGGAGAGCATCCTGGCTAACACGGTGAAACCCCGTCTCTACTAAAAATACAAAAATTAGCTGGGCATTGTGGTGGACACCTGTAGTCCCAGCTACTACACGGGAGGCTGAGGCAGGAGAATGGCGTGAACCCAGGAAGTGGAGCTTGCAGTGAGTGGAGATCACGCTACTGCACTCCAGCCTGGGTGACAGAGCGA
>NW_016810644.1:791896-812372 GCF_001698545.2 Rhinopithecus bieti | reverse complement strand
GCCTCCCAAAGTGCTGGGATTACAGGCTTGAGCCACCGCGCCCGGCCTAGGACCACATCATTTTTGCCAGTGTCCTGGAATAAGGAAGTGCAGGAAGGCAGACCGTGGGGCTCCTCCCTACTGTGCTCATCAGGGTACCCAGGTGAGGGATGAAGTTGTCCTAAAGGCTTTCCAGAACTCACACACACGTGTCCCCACCTCTCCCCTCCTTGATCAGGTCTCCATTTTAGGTATTTACTGATCATCTTATGCTATTGTTAAAGTCGAAGCTGAGGGGTGAAACCACAGCAGAAAGCAAGGAAGGCTCAACCCCAGACCACAGAGGAAGAGGTGGACAGAGAGCATGGTTCCGCCCATTTGCAGCCATTTCTGGGCCTCTAGGCTCTGGCGGCTCCTGGGATCGCTGTCCTCGGTGCTGAATACACGTTTGTTAGGGGCGCACCTGACAAGTTTGTCATTCTCAGGGAAAACCCAGTCTCTTGGCGCTGAGAAGAAACCATGGCACAGCCCTTCTCCGTTCTCCAGCAACCCTGGACTCCGCAGGAGAACAGAGAAATTCCCTACATTTGTTTCTGTGAGAGAAGGGAAGGCTGGCGCAGGGAGTGGGGGAAATCTCTGCAGTCCTCTTGGAAAGCAAACCCTTCCATACTTGTGATCCCATGCGATTTAGCAGAGCCCTGAGTTAAAACTAGGCCATGATGACACTTAGTGACACAAACATCTGACAAAAGAGCTGTACCCTTTATATTTTCAAAGGCTTCCTACAAATTAAGGAAGGCAGAAGACCCATTTAATGGGCAATGGACTTGAAGAGACATTTTACCAAGCAGAATATCCAAATGGCCACACACACACACACACACACACACACACACACACACAAATGGGAAGGTGTTCAACTTCACTAGTCATTATGGAAATTAAACCACAAGGAAGTATCAGAACACTGCAGCAGCAGAACTAAAATGGAAAGGACGAACAGCCAACTATTTGCAAGTATATGGGGCAAATGAAGCTTCCTCACATTGCTGGCAGGATGGTCACCTGGTAAGCTGCTTTGAGAAATGGTTTGTCAGTAACTATGAAAGCTAAAGGTACATATATCATCACTCAGCAATTCCACTGCTAGGCAGACACCTGAGACAAAGAACTTTCTGTGTGCTCCAAAAGACATGGACAGAAATGTTCATGGTAGCTTTATTCATAGTGGTCCAAAACTAGAAACATAAAATATTCATGGAGAGGGATGAAACAATAAATTGTAATACATTCATACGAAAAATACTACACAGCAATAAAAATAAAAACACACAGCATGGATCCACACTTCATCCACAATGTTGAGTGAAGAAAGCCAGAATCAAATAACTATATACTGTGTAATTCCCCTTAGAGAAAGTTCCAGGACAGACTACACTAATTTATGGTGATAAAGATCAGGAGACTGGTCATCTTGGGGAAGGGGGGTACAAACGGGAGAGGAGACAGGAGAACCTGCTAAGATGCAGAAAATTTATTTTTGAGATGGAATTTCGCTCGTTGCCCAGGCTGGAGTGCAATGGTGTGATCTCGGCTCACCACAACCTCCGCCTCCTGGGTTCAAGCGATTCTACATGCATGTGCCACCACACCCGGCTAGTTATATATTTTTAGTAGAGATGGGGTTTCTCCATGTTGGTCAGGCTGGTCTCCAACTCCCTACCTCAGGTGATCCGCCCGCTGCGGCCTCCCAAAGTGCTGGGATTGCAGGCGTGAGCCACCACACCAGACTATTTATTTATTTTGAGACAGAGTCTTACTCTGTCACCCAGGCTAGAGTGCAATGGTATGATCTAGGCTCACTGCAACCTCCACTTCCCAAATTCAAGGGATTCTCCTGCCTCAGGCTCTCAAGTAGCTGGGATTACAGTCATGTGCCACCATGCCTGGCTAATTTTTGTATTTTTAGTAGAGATGGGGTTGCACCATGTTGTCCAGGCTGGTCTTGAACTCCTGACCTGGTGATCTGCCTGCCTTGGCCTCCCAAAGTGCTGGGATTACAGACGTGAGCCACCATGCCCAGCTATTTATTTTTGGAGATGGAGTTTTGCTCTGGTCACCTAGGCTGGAGTGCAGTGGCACGATCTTGGCTCGCTGCAACCTCCACCTCCTGGGTTCAAGCGATTCTCCTGCCTCAGCCTCCTGAGTAGCTGGGATTACAGGCATGCACCACCACATCCAGCTAATTTTCTTGTATTTTTAGTAGAGACAGGGTTTCATCATGTTGGCCAGGCTGGTCTTGAGCTCCTGACCTCAGGTCATCTGCCGGCACCGGCCTCCGAAAGTGCAGGGATTACAGGCGTGAGCCACCGCACCTTTCAGCCCACACAATGAAGGTTTATGAAGCCCCAGATTCCAGGGCCTCCACCACAACCCCCTCTCTGCCACATTTCTGGTCCCCCTGGGGACTGTGGTCCCTGCCCACTGGACCCAGTAGGTGTAGGTGTGGGGGTCTGGGCCCAGCGGGGATATACACCTTAGTGTCACAGAACTCGGAGTCTAAGCCTGTATCCTCAGATCCATGACCTGACCAGGCAAGGAAAGGAAGGGAAGGGGGTCAGGGTTCCTGCAGGAAGGTTCTCTGGGTGGCCTTAAACAGACCCAGTCGTCTCTTACTTGTAGTTCTCAAGAGTAACTGTAGAATGTGCTGGGAATGCAACATCCTGAGATATGGAGGGACTGGCCATGCAGCCTGGGCTCCATTCCCGCCTACTCTGGAAACAGAATGCTCTTCAGTGCTTGAGCCTGGTGACCCAGGTTTCACCCAGAGTAGAAAACGCAGGGCTGGGTACTTTTTGGGGTCCCTCAACTGCCATACAAGTGAGACACACACAATTGTGACCCTATCCTCCCTAGGCCACTTTCCTAAGCCTTGGGGGATCAGCTCACAACGGACCCTGGGCTTCTCCTGTCCCTTGCTGCCCATCTGTGAGGAACAAGCCCACTTCACATAACTTTTTGCATGTGTGGCGTTCTGTCTCATCGGGCTCTGGTAAGCTGGTAACCAGTGCACAGGGAACCTGCTTCACAGACCACACGCCATAGACCCCGGGCCTCCAGAGCCAAGGGAAGCATCCCCTCCTTCCCACAGCCCTGCTTGTTACGGAGGCATGCACCCTATCAGTGGAGGCCAGAAGCCAGAGGCCTCCTGAGGCCTCCTACTCCCCAGGCCCGGGGTGCTCTCGCCCCTCTCACCTGTGGCCTCTGTGAGCATCTGGCTGGGGCTGTTGACCTCATGCTACTATGCCCACATGCTGGGGTACTGGGTCTCTGCAGTCAGGCCCTCCACAGGCACCCTGATGTCTGAGGAGTCACTGGCCCAGTGGAGCCAGTAGGGGCAGGTCTTGGGGTCTGGGCCTGCGGGGGGCTCAGGGTGAGGGAGCTCGTGGTCTGAGCCTGAGTGACCAGGCCAGGGACTAGTTTGGGAATGTGGAAAGAAGAGTCATTTGATGAAGTTTGTGGCTCTGATCATGAGAATGAAGTGCACAGCCTGGCACTTTTTACAAATGTGCAAACACACACGCACGTGCACACACAGAGGCACACGCACACACACGCACATGTTGCTGGGCAGTGGACAGGTGGCCCCTCTGACCTGTGGACATGCTCAGGACGTCCCTGTGGCTACCTATTCCTTTCCTCTCGGCCCACACAGAGAAGGTGTAGAGGGTCTCAGGCTGAAGCCCCTCCACCCCTAGCCAGCAGTCTGACGTGCTTGTGTTCCCGCTGGCCATGCCCGCCCCCGGACCCAGTCGATGGAAGTCTGCAGGTCTGGGCCCTTGGGGCTGCCCAGCTCAGGGTGATGGAGGTGGAGGTCCGAGCCTCCGCACTCAGAATTCTGACTGCCTTGGGGGCTGAGACATGGGGAGAAGGCTCTGTGGTGAACAGAAGAGGGAATCCCACGGCCCTTCCTAGACGTGCAGGATGGAGGCTGATGGGGTCACTAACCTGCTGCTGTGGCCTCTGTCATCCAGAGGGCCTGGGGAGGGACCAGACAGGGAATCAGACCCAGGGGTGGTCTGACCTGCAGGATGGGAATGAAGGCTGCTGAGTCCCACCCCACCTCATCCCCACCAGCCACCCTGACTTGAGAGGGAAGACGGAGACGGCGTTTTGCCCCTTGCCCCAGGTCTGGGTCCTGGCAGGGCTGGAAGGAGCCTGAGGGGGATGTGCACAGCACCTCTGAGAGCTCTGCTTTAGAGAAACATGAATCAGACTGTGAGAAAGCAGACCTTTGAAAAGTCAGACGAAAGGTCGTCCGGGGGCCAGAATCAGGGAGGAGGAACGGGATGCTGGGGCTGCCGGATGCTGACAGGAGAGCAGCGTCCCGTCGCTTTGGACAGCCGACCCCACAGAGCCCAGGGACCCAAAGCCAGAATGCTCCCCAAAACACCAGGGATTATGGGCCCAGCCCCTCCTCCCTCAGACCCAGGAGTCCAGGCCCAGTCCCTCCTCCCTCAGACCCAGGAGTCCAGGCCCAGCCCCTCCTCCCTCAGACCCAGGAGTCCAGAACCCCCAGCCCCTCCTCCCTCAGACCCAGGAGTCCAGGCCCCCAACCTCTCCTCCCTCGGACCAGGAGTCCAGGCCCCCAGCCCCTCCTCCCTCAGACCCAGGAGTCCAGACCCCCAGCCCCTCCTCCCTCAGACCCAGGAGTCCAGGCCCAGCCCCTCCTCCCTCAGACCCAGGGGTCCAGGCTCCAGCCCCTCCTCCCTCAGACCCAGGGGTCCAGGCCCCAGCCCCTCCTCCCTCACTCCCAGGAACCCCTCATGTCTGCAGGCCCCATGCGCTCCTGGAATCTGCACACCCAGAGCCCCGTCCCTCCAGCTTGCACTTTACTGTGGAATTTCCTCTTTCCCCGCCTTTCGTCAGGTCTGAGTGGAGAGGAGGGTAGGAGATGAGGAAGTGGGGGTTTCAAGCCTGAGTGCAATCCTTCAGATCCTCCTCACGCCTGACTCTTACCGAGGGAAATCCCTCAGCTTCCACTTATCCTCACTCCAACTGTGGATTCCTGTCCTCACTTTCCTTCCTGGTCCCCGTCCTCCAGGATCCCCACCTTCCCTTCCCACCTCTGTACTCTCACATCCGAGAGTCCCGAAATGCAGGTCCTGGATGGAGAAGTCGCCTCTCTGCTCTAAGAGTCTCTAAACGTTGACCATGGATGGAGAAGTCACCTCTCTGCTATAAGAGTCTCTAAATGCTGACCATGGATGGAGAAGTCGCCTCTCTGCTATAAGAGTCTCTAAACATTGAGCATGGATGAAGAAGTCGCCTCTCTGCTGTAAGAGTCTCTAAATGCTGACCATGGATGGAGAAGTCACCTCTCCGCTGTAAGAGTCTCTAAATGCTAACCATGGATGGAGAAGTCGCCTCTCTGCTATAAGAGTCTCTAAACGCTGAGGATGGATGGAGAAGTTGTCTTTCTGCTGTAAGAGTCTCTAAATGACCATGGATGGAGAAGTCGCCTCTCTGCTGTAAGAGTCTCTAAATGCTGACCATGGATGGAGAAGTCACCTCTCTGCTGTAAGAGTCTCTAAATCCTGACCATGGATGGAGAAGTCGCCTCTCTGCTATAAGAGTCTCTAAACGCTGACCATGGATGAAGTCACCTCTCTGCTATAAGAGTCTCTAAATGCTGACCATGGATGGAGAAGTCACCTCTCTGCTGTAAGAGTCTCTAAATGCTGACCATGGATGGAGAAGTCACCTCTCTGCTGTAAGAGTCTCTAAATTCTGACCATGGATGGAGAAGTCGCCTCTCTGCTATAAGAGTCTCTAAACGCTGACCATGGATGAAGTCACCTCTCTGCTATAAGAGTCTCTAAATGCTGACCATGGATGGAGAAGTCACCTCTCTGCTGTAAGAGTCTCTAAATGCTGACCATGGATGGAGAAGTTGTCTCTCTGCTATAAGTCACTAAAAGCACATCATGGATGCAGAAGTCAAATAGGGTCTTGGAGAGCAGCTTGGACTCTGTCAAGTATTCAGATGCAGAATCTGAGGACCAGAGAGGGATAGCAGCTTGCCAAGGTCACACAGCCTTGACAAGGAGCACAGCTGGGTTCCTCCTTCCCATTTGATTCCTACCCCCTTGCCAGCCTCCCTCCTCATTCTCAAGCCTCCTACCCTTCTCCCAATACTGCATGTGACTGCAGCGGGTTGTGTCCCCTAAAAAGATATGTCCAAGTCTGAACCCCAGGTACCTATGCAGGTGACACTATTTACAAACAGGGTCTTTGCAGACATACTTAAGGATCTTGAGATGGAATCACCCTGGGTTTACGGTGGGCCCTAAATCCAATGACCTGTGTCCCTAGAAGGATGCAGACACAGAGGGAGGCTGCCAGGTGAAGACAGTCACGTGAAGATGGAGAGACACAGCCACAGGCCGAGGGAAGCCAGGGATTCCTGGGAGCCTCCAGAAGCCAAGAGGGCAATGATGGATTCTTCCCTAGAGCCTTAAGAGGGAGCATGGGCAGGAAAACACCCTGATTTTGGACTTTGGGTCTCCAGAACTGCAGGAGAGTCCATTCATCTTGTTTCAAAGCATCTGGTTCAGGGTAATTTATGACGGCAGCCCCAGGAAACTAACACAGAGACCAAACAGTTCTCTTGGCTCAGTTCTGCACAATCCTCACTTTATCTCCTCAAATCCACTCCCACCAGAGGGCCAGGGAGGGTCCCACTGGGCACCAGGCCTGGTCCATGGGGAGTGACCTAGAACCGTTTGCTGTCATTAACCGCGATGGTTAATCACAATGATCTTCCCCGAGGCCTCTCCCACGGTAACAGCAACATCTATGGTTCCACACCCACTTTACTAAGATAAGAAAAACGATTCAGAGCAGGAGCTGGGGGCGGGCAGACTGTGGGGCCGACACAGAACATGGAGGCGGGCTGGTGGCTGGGAGGGCCACATGTGGGCCTGGCTGAGGAGCCAGGGATCTGGAGTCAGAACCTGGAGAAGGCAGCTGGAACTCAGCAGTGGACTTGGAATTCCGCAAATGGTCCTCAAATGTCTTCAGCTGGAAGCGGCGGCGGCGCCTGCAGACAGGCGTGAGGAAGCTTCGCTGCTGAGGGTATTTCTCAGGCTGGGCTGGTCTGGGGGGCCCAGGTCTTTGCAAGAGGAGAGGGCCTGAATACCGGCCCTTCAAGCTCTCTAGTCAGTCGGTCTTGGCCATCTGGCTCCTGAGGGCCGACAGTGTGATGAGGAGCTGGGCAGCGTAGTAGGTGGTCATGACCACCAGGCGGGCATAGGGCAGGGGCTGGACGAAGGTGTCCCAGGCCAGCACGCCATCAGAGAGTGTGAAGAGCAGCCCGCCCCAGCCAGCACTCCCGCCCTGGGCCAGGCCGCGCCACAGCATGGCCATCAGGATCAGCCCATAGGCTGCCACGGGCAGGCCCATATCCGGCTCAACGTGCTGCAGCACAAGGCTGAGGTAGGGGCCAGAGGTCAGGATGATGAGCAGCAGCAGGCCAGGCTGCAGGGGAGAGAAGCCGAAGGCCCAGACATAGAGAAGGTGGGTGGTGGCGAAGGCGGCCATGCCTGGTGGGAGAGGGATGGGGTGCCAGTGAGGAAGGCCTATCCTAGGAATGGCCCCAAGGTCACCCCACATGGCCTAAAATAAGGGCCGTCCCAAAGCACTAGGCCCCACCCTGGCCAAGCCTCCTTGCAGGCCTCCCCATATGCAGTGTCCATCCTTGCTCTGCTCAGAACCGCCAGGAGGCCCCATCTTCCCTTGGCCTCCAAAGCCCCATGCCCTCCGGCTCACCAGCCACTCTGCCCAGTCACCCTGGCCTGCCCGGCCACAAGCACCTGGCACACCCCTGTCCCGGAGCCTTTGCACTTGCCCTTCCCCCACACAGGCACACAGCACCTTCTGCTCTGCCCAAATGTGACTTCCTCAGTGACACCTTCCTCAGCAACCCTGCTTCAAACTGCAGCACCCCCAGCGGGTCCTCACTGCCCTTGCCACCCCCAGCTACTGCCCTAACACCGCCTGCCCCCATCCCTCGCTGGAGCGTGAGCTACCTCGGTCACGGCTGTGCCCCCCACCGTTCCCTTGACCACCGGAGCTCTCACAGGAGCCCTCTGCACCCCAGGCTCCCATCCAAGTGCTGGGGCCTCCCTCACACGGGTATCCGGAAGGCGTCATGGCAGCTTCCGCTCACCAGGGAGGAAGGCTTCAGGCCAGATGAGGCAGGCGTCCCCCACTGCAGAGCACAAGAGGGCTCCCTGGAAGAGCCGGGTGTAGCCCCCGCCTGGGGACACGACCCACAGGAACCCGGCCAGGCAGAGGATAGGCAGGCACTTGACCAGGGCAGCGACCCAGGACGGCTGGTCCTTGGGAATCCAGAGGCAGAAGTACACGCAGCACGAGAGGATGAAGGGGCTCAGCCACCTGCAGACATCTGGGCGCTTTGGGGAATGGGGAGTTGCTGAGCCGAAACCCAGCCTAGCCCCCGTTCTTGGGACTGAGATCTTGTGGTTCCTGTCCCACCCCTACCTGGGACCCCAGCTGTATAGGCTGGACCCATTCAGGGACCAGGCTGCCAGAACCCAGCCTCCCAGGGTCCCAACCAACTCAAGGACAGCAGCTCCCAGACCCACCGACTGCTGGGGTTCCAGGGGCCTGTTCCCCAGCCCCAGGCACACCTCAGAAGGCTCTCACCTGGGCTAAGCAGTGAGTCTTCAGGGTCTGCCCCGCTTTGCCACTGTCCATGCTGGCTTGATACCCCCCGAGTCACCTAATCTGGGAGCGAGTGGCTTCAGGGGGTGAAGGGGACGGCTCATGGTTACACGTTAACCCAAGGAGCGTCCTGTGGACTCTGTGACTGATAACAGGGCCCAGAGAGATGTTGTCCTCACCCTGGGGACGGCCTTGCCTGGCACCCGCTGATAAAGCACTGTTGGCATCAGGGGTCCCTCTGCCCTAGCCTGGTGGGACATGGCTTCCTCCTCCTGTCTGCTTGGGGGGTGAGGCCCACAAATGCCTGTCCCCTTGTCCTGGGCCCAATCAGAAGAGATGGAGTGCAGAATTCCAACGGCCACCCCTTCATGAAAGTGGGGGAGGGGCTGGCTGGCAGGAGCACCCCAGAGGGATGGAAAGGCGAGTTCGTCCTTCAGTTGCTGCCCTAGCTATCTCCCTCCCTGCTCCATGAAGCTTTTCCTCATTCTGCTCAACCCCACCAAGCCCTCAGGGGCTCCACCACAAACACCGCTTCAATGGGTGACGAGGAGGGACCACCATGAATGCGGGCAATAAGCACCCTCTCCTGTTAGCGGAGTGAGCCCCAGGTGACCTCCAAGCCAACTGCCACCCAAGTGAGGACGCTGTCCCCATGACCCGGTTCACACGCGCCGGTTTCCCAGCGCCGCTCACCTGTGCCACTCGCTGCACACCCAAGTGAGGACGCTGTCCCCATGGCCCGGTTCACACGCGCCGGTTTCCCAGTGCCGCTCACCCGTGCCACTCGCTGCACACCCAGCCTGCATTCCCACCTCCCACCTGGAAGACTCAGACCTACGGGGTGCCAGAGCCCGGCCTCAATGCTGGGCTTGGTCACTGGGATCAGTGTGGGCAGGAGCAGGGATGTGAGCCCCCGTCGGTGGTTTCCATTCTCTGCCCACAGCCCTGCCCATAGGTGGGGTAGGCCTGGCAGGAGTCCTCACAGCCAGCGCCTGGCCCAGCCTGGGGCCTCTGCAGCCACAGGGCTCCCCCCGGCAGGACACAGTGTTGTGACAGACTGGGTCAGAAGCACCCCCAGCCTCTGAGATGCAGGGATAACACAGACTCCCCACCCTGCATCCCAGAACGTAAGGTCTGACCAGCAGAATCGTAAACTGTCTTCCTTTATTTATATTTGCAATATGAAATAGAAGCTCGGCACGAACGCACGCACTCACACCAGCCTGGAGGAGGGAGCTGGGGACAAGGCCACTTGGCAACAGGGCTGGGACCCCAGACCCTCAAGGCCCCTAGGGGTGTTGCCGGGGAGGCCCCTGCTCCCCAGAGCCGGACTGGCCTGGTTGAAAGTGCAGGGTCTGGGCAAAGGCACGGCCCCCACTCGGGATCCTCTGGCACCCCCACCTGTGCTGGGCCGTCCCCCATGGTGGACCTGAGCTGAAAGGCCGGGTGTGGGCGTGGCCATCTGCGCTGGAGCATGGGACGGCTGGGCACGTGGGCGGCAACCTTGGGACCCCTAACACCAGCCCCCGCTGGGACGGAACGGGGAAGGCTGTGCTTTGGAGCTGCCAGCCCAGCTCGGTGTCCTCACTTTCTCTCGCTCTCCTCCCTCTCTCTATATATAATATATAATATACGTTTCTCTCTCTCTCCATTCTATTTGACTCTCTTTATCTTTATTCTAGGAGGCAATGCTCCAAAACTTCTCTTCTCAGTGCAAATGGGGGTGGGTTGGGCCTGTCTCCCTGGTACCCGTCTCCTGGGGGTCCAGAGGAGAGAATGTGGGGGGTTCAGGGTGATAAGGGCACCGGGGCCATCATGGGACCCGCCCTGCCCCCACCCTGGGAAATCCACGGGAGGACGGAAGATTTGGCCGCCGCTGCCGCACCAGGCAGCTATCTGGAAACAGAGGGAGACGTCGTGTGAGGGTCCAGCAGGCCCAGCCCCACCTACCCAGCCCCAGGCTGCAGCCACACTCACTGGGAGCCTGGGGATGCAGGCCCTTCCGGGGCAGAGCCATTGGGTATCGGAGGAGGCGTGAGGGCCTGGGCACTGTCATGGGAGAGAGGGGATGTGCAGAGGTCACTTCCTGCCCCACCAGCTCTGCCCCGCCCCGCTGCCCTGGTGCTCACCTCTGGCTTTGGGGAAGCCCCAAGGGCTCTGGGCTCTTCTCCCCATCTGTGGTCTGGGGGCGCTGGTGGGCCCCGGAGGCTGGGACAGAGGTAGCGGGGTCTCTGGTTGCACTGTGGGTGAGGAAGGTATGGCTGTCAGCGTGGCCCCCACTGTCACCTGCTGACACCCTCACACCCCAGACGACTGAAGTCGGCTCACTAGGTGTGTGTCTGCCACCTGCCCCACCAGGAGGGGGTTCCCAAGGACACAGCTGGCTCAGAGTGGAGGGACTGCATGGCCCTGGGCAGGAAGACAAGCAACCCTCTTCCCGCCTCCTGTCCCTGTGGAAGAGGCACTCGAGGCCAGCTGAGACAGCCCCAAGGGGTCTTCTGCATGCTCTCACCCTCCCAATCCTTCACACCCTCCAGCGAGCCTTTCCCAACCCTGGGGCTCAAGGGCCCCAAGCATCCCAGGCTACTAAGAGAAGAACCAGCCTACAGAGTGCAGAGGGCCAGGGCACAACATGAGGCTAGGCCTGGGGGTCCTGCAAGGGAGACCTGGAGCAGCTCAGGGACAAGATGAACCCAGAGCCCACGTCACCGCAGCGGAGAAAAGACTTCTGATACCCAGCCCCTCACTTTAGCAAGCCCCACCTCGCTGCTCACCTGTCTGAGGAGTTGGGGGCAGAACGGATCCCGTGGAAGGTGGCCTGAAGGTCCCCGATGCTAACCAAGGCCTGGCAGGGGGCTGTGGGGGATGAGAGATCTCAGCTGCAGCCTCCCAGCAAGCTCAGGGCTGGCCAGGCTGCTCTCTCTGCCCAGGGCCACAGGTGGGCAGGGCAAAGAGGGGCTCACCTGAGGGCTCTATGACTTTGCTGCCTTCTGTGGCTTCCTGAGGTGCTGAGGGGGGTGTGGGGTCCTGAGACCTGGTAGATGAGAGGCAGCCCATGGGGGCAGCTAGGGTTAGCACTCGAGCCTATGAGAGGACTGGGACCCCATGACCACCTCCTGGTCTCGGGATACCAGCGCCATCCAGCCCGTCCCATCTGGTTCTCACCTGAGCTGCAGGGCATCACGGGCAGGAGGGCTGGCCAGGTTCTTGGTGGGGAGGTCCTGGGATACACTGAGGGGTCCCTTTAGGGCTGGAGGCCCAGTGTGCAGCTCTTCCTCCCTGGAGACTCGGGGACTGGTCGGGGCATCTGTAGGCACTGGGTCAAAGGTGGCTGTCCAGCTGGGGCCTGAGATGGAGTTAGGGGAGCGGCATAGAGGGTGAACTCGGTAGCAGGCAGACAGCCCTGTGTACACCTGACCACACCGCCCATTCATTCACCTGGAGGCTGAGGGCCAGGGCTGGGGTAGGACATGGGGGTGGCCCCTCCACGGGCTGCACAGCCAATGCCCTCCTCGTCTTCCTCCTCCTCCTCGTCCTCCTCTTCTTCATCCTCACTGTCTGTGCTGCCTCCACTCCTGCCCCAGAAACCGCCTCGTCAGCTAGCTGTGTGGGACAGACCAGCCGACACCCATCCCGTTCCGTGCAGCCCAGGGTCAGCCCAAGGAGAGTGGGCTGGGATGACCGGCAGGTCACAGAAGGGTTCAGGGAGTTTGGGGTGTGATGACACCAGGAGAGGCTGGGAGAGGGAGTTCTGAGCCAAAGGTGAGAACACAAGCGGGCAGGGACAGAATAAAGCCGTAAGGAGACCATTCGTCCCCAATCATCCATGCAGGGTAGGCCCTGGGGAAGTGGGCTGAGACTCAGCCATGGCAGCCAGAGCAGACAGACCCACTCACCAGCTCTTAAGTCACCTCCCAGCTGTCACCTCACACTGTCATCACAGTGACAGGCCTTCCCACCAGCAGACCCACCCTCTGGACAGAAGGCTTCACACTACTCTCTCCCTCCAACTAGAAACTCCAAGAAGGCAGAGATGGCCGACTTTTGCCACTGCTGTATCCTCAGCCCTGAGAAACTACCAGGCACCCATAGCTGCTCCAAAAATACTGGCTGAATGTTGACTAACACACACCTGTGAACATGAAGAAAATCCAAGCAATCTGCAATCTATGTGCTGATCAACCAGGAAAGGGGTAAGCAAAGTCACACTAAAACTAAGCTTTAACAGGGAGAGTATGTTCTGAAAAATGCAGCATTAGGAGATTTTACTATTGCGTGAACATTCTAGAGTGCACTTACACACACCTGGATGGGAGAGCCTACTACACACCTAGGCTCTATGGTATAGCCCTATTGCTCCCAGACTACAGACCTGTACAGCATGTTACGGTACCGAATACTATAGGCATTATAACACAATGGTAACAGTTTGTGTATCTAAACATAGAAAAGAGACAGTAAAAATAGAGTATTATAATCTTACATGACCACTGTCATATATATGGTCCATTGTTGACCCAAAGATGCAGTATGGGACTATATACTATGTCTAAAATGCTGACTAAATATTTTTGTCTTAACAGAGTAACTGACTACTTTAACTGGAAAGTAATAGATCTGTATATAATTAAAAGTAAACTAAAATACTCAATGACCAAGGAGTATAAAGGAAGCTCCTCAACCTAATATAGGCATCTATGAAACCCCACAACTAACAGCACTTACATGGGGAAAGGCTGAAGGTGTCCCCCTAAGATCAGGAACAAAACAAGGATGCCTGTTCTTGCCACTTTTGTTCAACATTGTACTGGAGGCTAGCCAGGGCAACCAGGCAAGAAAAGGACATTAAAAGCATCCAGATTTGAAAGGAAGGAAAATGATCTCTATTTACATGACATGATTGTGTACATAGAAAATCCTAAGGAATCCACTAAAACTTTAAGAATTCATAAATCAGTTCAGCAAGGTTGCAGGATAAAAGGTCAACATACAAAAACCTATTGTATTTTCATACACTTGTAACAATCTGAAAACAATTTCAAGAAAATTCCATTTACAATAGTATCAGAAAGAAGAAAACAGGAATAAACTTAAAAGAAATACAAACCTCATACTCTAAAACCTACGAAACACTGTTGAAAGAAATTTTAAGACCTATATAAACAGACACCCATGTTCATGCATTAGAAGAACCCTTTAAGAACCTTAGCTGGCTTCTTCTTTGAAATTAATAAGCTGATCCTAAGATTCATATGGAATCTCAAGAAATCCCAAATAGGTCAAAACAATCTTGAAAAAGAAGAACAAGGTTGGTAGACTAAAACCTTCTATTTTATTTTTTTTGTGAGATGGGAGTTTCATTCTTATCACCCAGGCTGGAGTGCAATGGTGCAGTCTCAGCTCACTGCAACCTCTGCCTCCCAGGTTCAAGCGATATTCCTGCCTCAGCATCCTGAGTAGCTGGGATTACATACAGGAACCCACCACCACACCTGGCTAATTTTTGTATTTTTAGTAGAGACAGGGTTTTGCCATGTTGGCCAGGCTGGTCTCGAACTCCTGACCTCAGGTGATCCATCTGATTGGCCTACCAGAGTGCTGGGATTACAGGTGCGAGCCACCATGCCCAACAAACCTCCCATTTTCAAAACTTACTATAAAGCAACAGCAACCAGGGTAGTGTGGTATTGGATAAAGACAAACAGACTGATGGAACAGAACAGAGAGGGAAGAAATAAACTCTCACACATATGGTCAAATATTTCTTTTTTACACAGGTGCCAAGATGATTCAGTGGAGAAAGGACAGTGTCTTCAACAACTGGTGCAGGGAAAACTGGTTATCTACATGTAAAGGGATGAAGCTGGACTGAACCCCCACCTCACACCATATACAAAATTTAGCTCAAAATGAATCGAAAACCATAGAAATAATGCTATAAAACTCTTAGAAGAAAACAAAGGGCTAAGTCAAGATGCTGGATCTGGCCACGACACACTTGTGTACCAACAACATGTTCAGGAGTATTCATAGCAGCTGCACTCACAGCAGTGAGCAACAGGAACCTGCCCAAAGGCCTGTCAACTGCAGAACAAGCAATTCAAGCTCATCATGTACAGCACGGCCCCACTACATGACAGCGAGGGGCGCCCAAACACACAATAGGGAAGGAGCTCACAAGTGGAGTGCTGAGCAAAAGAGGTCAGACACAAAAGGAAATGCTGTACACTGTACCAAGTGAAAACAGGGACAAAACTCATCTACAGGGTTAGAAGCCAGGACAACTTTACCCTCAGGAGGGAGGATACCAGCTAGCAGAGGGGATGTGGGTACTGGGAAAGTCCTGCTCCTGGGTCTGGGCACTGAGGAAGGATGTCCATTGGCCACACACTTAGGATCTGTACAGTCGTCTATACTCACGTTACGTGTCAATAAAAAGTGAAAACAGCCTAATTCCCAAATCAAAAGTCATAAGGCAAAAACTCAGTTGCAGATGGTGACTTAGTGTTCACGCTGTCAAATCTACATGGCATGAACCCATTTCATCACAGCAATTCTGGGGCTGGCCATAATAAGAGAAAAAAAACAATGTAACATTTGCACTACAAACTGATCACAGCCTCACTGGAGAGGGACATCATCAGCTCTCATTTTACTGGAATTAGAGGAAAGAGAAGCTGCCTGGGACCATCTTATCCCCCTTTCTAGGAAAACATGCATGAGAGCTAACAAGAGGAATTGAAGTTAAGGGATAAAGGAAGGAGAGGGGGAGGTGGGGAGAGAGACACACACACAGACCAAGCCATATCTCAAGGACCTGCCTATTTTTTCAGCCACAGAGTATCCCTTTCTTTTTATAACTTAAACTCATTTGAATCAGATTTCTTTTAATTTCTTGATTCTTTTTTTTGTTTGTTTTTTTTTTGTTTTTTTTGTTTTTTTTGTTTTTGAGACCAGGTCTTGCTCTGTCACCCAGACTGGAGTGCAGTGGTGCGATCACAACTCACTGCAACCTCCGCCTCCCAGGCTAAAGCGATCCTTCCACCTCAGCCTCTCAAGTAGCTGGGACTACAGGCGCATGTCACCAATCCAGGTGATTTTTGTATTTTTTTGTAGACACAGGGTTTTGCCATGTTGCACAGGCTAGGTCTCAAACTCCTGAGCTCAAGCGATCCATCCACCTTGGCCTCCTCCCAAAGTGCTGGGATTACAAGCTTGAGCCACTGTGCCTGGTTAATTTGTTGATTTCTTAATGCATCATCTAACCTTTTTTTTTGAGACAGGTCTGGCTCTGTTGCCCAGACTGGAGTGCAGTGGTATGATCTCGGCTCACTGCAACCTCTGCCTCCCTGGCTCAAGCCATCCTCCGACCTCAACCTCCTGAGTAGCCAGTACTACAGGTGCACCCCACCATGCCCATCTAACTTTCCTTTTTGTAGACACAGGATCTCCCTATGTTGCCCAAGGCTGGTCTCAAAACTCCTGAGCTCAAGCAATCCATCTGCCCTGGCTTCCCAAAGTGCTGGGATTACAGGCACTCACGGATTACATGAGCCCACCATGCTTGGCCTTGAATTAGATTTACATCACCACAAAAGTGGAAGTGCCCCCAACTAACACACACACCAATGCAGCTTCCTTATTTTTTTCATTCACTTCAGCCTCAGCCCAAATGTGCTGGCAGACCCCTTGGCCCTGCTGTGTGGCGGAAGCTTGGAGAAGGGAAACTGGAGGGGGACTTACCGGACACCAGGGGGCTGGCTCAGACGGGCCCCCCTGGCCAACTGGCTACCCTGCCAGGCGCCATCTTCTCCATCAGACTCCCCTGAGCCCTGGGCCTCTTCCTCGTCCTCCTCTTCCTCATCATCATCAAACTGCTGGATTCGGTCCTTGTAGCATATCTCAAGTAGGTTGGCGTTGGGCTGCAGGGCACAGGAGTAGGAGGATGGGCCACACTGCACACAGTCCCACGCCCCTCCACCCGCCACAACCAGGGGACAGGGCAGTACTCACGTTGTCATCGTCGGCGTTGAGGGAGAAGGTGATGTTGGCTGTCTTGTCAAAAGGTGCACTAGGAGAGAAGGCGAGGCATGGTGAGAGGGTATACCTGGGGGTGGGGGCAGCACAGGACAAGGCCACATTCCTTTCTTCACTCAACGTAGAGCTGACCCTCACTACCTGCAGAGTCAGTATCTACAAATTCACGCACAACCCAAGCCACTGGTCCTAAGAGGCAATGTATACATGAGTATCAATATCTCACATAGATGATCACTTTAAATCCTTGAAACCACTCATTGAGGTAAACTGTTTCCCTTGGCTCTAGAAGTGAGTAAATGGGGCTCAGAAATGTTAAGTGACTCTCCTCAGGCTTCTCCAAGGACAGGTGCCAGAGAGGGATTCAGACCCATGCCCTTGTCCCCATCCTTGGGGCATCTGTAGGAGGCTAACACTCACACCAGCCAGGAACAAGCAGCGTCTGAGGCTACAGCCCAGTAAAGCACATCCCCTAACCTCAAGATGTCTACAGTCTGTGGCTGAAATTCTAAGTTATGGGCAAAAGAATCACATCAGAACTTGAACTGAGCCTGCCAGGACCCCACCTCCCTCAACATGAGGGTCCACATTCTGTCCCACGTGTTAGGGACACTTCAAGGGATCATTTGTCTCAAATTCATGAAAAATTGTGCCACAAAGATCAATGGATAAAGGGCAGTTAATTATTAATAAGGGACACTAAGCATGTGACAGACATCACTCACGCACTTCATTCTCCCAACCACTTTCCAAGGCAAGTGTCCTTAGTACCTCCTAGACACTGAGAAGCAGCAGAGCAGAGATCAGGCTGGGCACACAGGGGATCTAGGGCGGGGCAGCCCATGCCCCCATGGCACTGGCAGCCTCAGCTGACCTGGCTTCTCCTGCCACAGGAGCTCTGCAGGGTGGCATCTCCAGCCCTGAGGTGATCAAACCAGTCATCCACTTTCCATTCCGGAACTCTTCCTAGGCTTGGTTTTGTTTGCTTAACTTTTTAACCTCTCTGGAATTTTCTTGGTAGAGGAAGTGCTAATAGTTTCATCCCAAAAGGGCAGCTGGTGATGCTAATGCCATCTACCAGTCAGTCCCTTCATCCTCATGCCAGGATGGGTTTTTTTTTTTTTTTTTTTTTAATTAAAAAAGCAGAGATGGTCTCACAACATTGCCCAGGCTGGGCTGAAATTCCTGAACTCAAGCGATCCTCCTGCTTTGGCCTCCCTAAGTGCTGGGATTAAGATGTGAGCCACTGTGCCCAGCCCAGTTTTCACTTGAGCATCTTCTTCAGGGGTCTCGGCACAGGCCACTGACCCACAAAGACCAACGCTCTGCAAATCTCCACGCTGGGCATGGAAGCAGCACACATGGGGGTCTCATGTCTGCACCTGAGAGGACCTCTGTCCAGCAGCTGTGGACTAAGTGAGGCACAGCTGACTATCTCTCATCGTGGTGCCCCTCACACTGTGCTGTACAGGAACCCCGGGGCAGCCATAGGCTGCCATCCAGCTCCCACACACTAATGGGCTATGTCCTGGGGACTCAGTCTCCCTGGCCGTATATGAGCTCATTGTGGAGAGCGAGATGGAGTCTCGCTCTGTTGCCCAGGCTGAAGTGCAGTGGCGCAATCTCAGCTCACTGCAACCTCCGCTTCCTGGGTTCAAGCGATTGTCCTAACTCAACCTCCCAAGTAGCTGGGACTACAGGCACATGCCACCATGCCTGGCTAATTTTTGTATTTTTTGTTGAGACGGGGTTTCACCATGTTGGCCAGGATGGTCTCAAACTCCTGACCTCAGGTGATCCGCCTGCCTCAGCCTCCCAAAGTACTGGGATTACAGGCATGAGGCACTCCATCCGGTCACTTTTTTCTGACTCTAGAAGCAACACACGCTTGTGGCAAGAAACTCAGAAAAGTTCATGATTACAACACCCAGAGGTGACTGACGTTAAGATGTTGCCCCATGGCCGGCGCGTTGGCTCAAGCCTGTAATCCCAGCACTTTGGGAGGCTGAGACGGGTGGATCACAAGGTCAGGAGATCGAGACCATCCTGGCTGACCCAGTGAAACCCCGTCTCTACTAAAAAATACAAAAAAACTAGCCGGGGAGGTGGCGGGCGCCTGTAGTCCCAGCTACTTGGGAGGCTGAGGCAGGAGAATGGCGTGAACCCGGGAGGCGGAGCTTGCAGTGAGCCGAGATCGCGCCACTGCACTCCAGCCTGGGCGACAGAGCGAGACTCTGTCTCAATAAAAAAATAATAAAATAAAAAGATGTTGCTCCACAAATCAAAACAAGCAGAACTGGTAATTGGAAATAAATGTTTGGTCACCCCAAGGCCTGTGGAGGGGAGAACTGGACCCTCGTGTCTGGTGGACTCCTGACCCAGAGGGCATTCAGGCAGGCACAGTTTTGCCTCACAGTCCCTGCGCCAGGACCTGCTGGTCCCCACTACCCTAAGCCCCTCCCGCCTGGGACCCCTAAGGCTAGTTCCAGGAGTGGGAGGGACCTGCTCTGTGTCCCCAGCACAGATGATCTTTGTGCCCCACCCTCATGGCCTGCCCCTTGGAGAGAAGAGACTGCAGAGCCGGAACTCATGTAAGAGGAGGCAGACACATGAGGCTGCAGACACGCACACAAGGCCATGGCCAACGTGTGCCCAGAAGCGGCCACAGCTGCAGGCTGAGCCCGGCAGGGCATGCAGGTGGGTGTGGGGGACAGACACAAGTAGGCGCGCCTGCTGCTGCAAAGGCAGGACAGGGCTCTGACCCTGTGCAGGAGACACTCACTTCACACTCTCCTCCTGCTCCCCAAACTCCTCATCATTGAAGCCAAAGTGGTCAATAAAGGCAGAGGTCATGCGCTGCATCTGGAAGTCCATGAAGGCCTGTGGGGGTGCGGAGGTTGGGGCTGGAGGGAGCTGGATGGGACCCCACTCCAGCACAGCCCCGGACAGCCCCGCACAGCCCCAGGCCCACCTGCTGCAGCACGGCCTCCTCAGGGAAGTTGAACTCCTTGAGCCGGTCGTCCTCATCGTCACTGGAGGAGTGCAGGTGGTGGGTGTTCACCTGGGGAGAGGACAGGGCGTCACGGCCTGCTGGACCCCCAGACGAGGGTGGGCAGGCAGCTACGAGGACGGGGAGGCTGAGAATGGACCAAGAGAGAGAAGTGGTAGGAGAATCTGGGCCTCACCAGGTCCACCATGTTCTTCTTGTTGGTCTCCGCCAGGGGCCCCGATACAAAGGCTTCCCACTGCTCCTGCTGCTCGCTGGGCAGCTCTGCTTAGGTGAGAGGGGTGAAGACGTGAGGCATCCCCTGGCTTCAAGCCCCCCACGTAACCCTCAGGCTGGCCTGGGGACCCTCACCCTTCAGCAGCTGTCCCAGCTGCTCTGCATTGGGCCCCTTCTCTGTGCTCTGCACCAGGGCGTTGGCCATTCTCGTCAGGTGACCCATGTAGCCTTTCCGAGGGCCTCCCGCAGACCTGGCAAGAGTGGAGGCCACGGCTAGAAAGCAGGACGGGACCCAGGCAGGCCCAGCCCGACCCAGCCCCCCACCCAGGCAGGCCCAGCCCGACCCAGCCCCCACCCAGGCAGGCCCAGCCCGACCCAGCCCCCACCCAGACAGTCCCAGCCCGACCCAGCCCCCACCCAGGCAGTCCCAGCCCCTGGAGACACAAAGGGCAGCAGATGCTCACTGTACACGGTCGTTCTCCTCCCAGG
>NW_016810644.1:743215-790709 GCF_001698545.2 Rhinopithecus bieti | reverse complement strand
CCCAGTCCAGTCCCCACCCCAACCCCTGAACCCCCAGCCCAGTCCAGTCCCGCACCAGCATGGTGTTGGGCACGTCCAGTGCCAGGAGCTCCTGCGTCAGGGCTGCATCATTGGCGCTCAGGGCACTGGCCAGGAGCTTGACCACGTGCAGCCGCGTGTTGCCCAGAGGCGGAGCCAGCATGCCCCACGTCATCTGTAGCGGCTCCAGCTGCAGATACAGGGAGCCCTGGTTCCCAAGGGCTGCGCTTCCTGCTTCCCCCGCCTCCCCGCGGACCACAACCCCCGCCCCTGACCTTGGGAGGCTCCAGCAGGAGCTGGTGGAAGCAGCTGAGCCGCGGGCGCAGGGCGTGCAAGGCGCCCACACTGGACACAGTGCTTTCCAGGGCTCCCTGGGCCAGGAACTCCAGCTGCCCATCCACACTGCTGAAGAAGTTGTTCACAGTCATGGACTCGGACCTGCAGCAGGGCAGGGTCGAAGGCAGAGTGAGCCTAGATGGCCTGTGTGCCCACACAAGAGCAGGTGCAAGGACTGAGTCTGCAGGGTCTGGAGGAAGAGGAGCCACACGCCCCAGTGCCGCTCTCTTCTGAGGCCCTTCAGACAATGCCTGGCTGGGGTGGGGTGGGGTGGGGAGCTCACCAGGTGGCAGCATTGGCAGTCCACTGTGGGGGCACAGGTGAGGGATGAGGGTGGGAAGGCACACCCAACAAGCTAGAGGCCTATATGGTAAGGCAGGGACACGGGGGCCTGAGGTCCCTCCCAACACAAACTGCAGCAGTGGCCTCAGCCTCAGCGCCCTCATTTGTCAAACAAGACAGGAAGATTCCATTCCTCCCTCTGGCCCGTACTGCCCACTGCACAGGGAGCACAAGCGGCCACCAGAGCAAGGCGCCACTTGGAGGCGGCGGTTTCACTTGGTGGACACTGAGACCCACCTCTGAGGGGCCAGAGAGTCCCAGGGGATGGGCAGCATGCATGGTCTGTGGCCCATATCCCTCACCTCGGCCTCCTGGGCTCCAGCAGGGTCAGGAGCACCTGGATCCCACTGACGATAACAGACTGGCTCTGCTCCACCTCGAACATGTTGCTTAAGAGCTGCTCAATCGTCTCCTGCCTATGGGGGTGGGGGCGGGGGTCAGGGTGAGGGGCCAGGGGCCCAGGGCATCCCCAAGTCAGCTCCCCCCAGCCTTAGCTTCGCCCGCACACCCACTTCTCCAGAGTGGCCAGCAGCTGGTCAGGCTCTGGGCTGTCCTGGACTTGGATCATCTGCTCCCGGCTCAGGCGGACGATGTCACACAGGGACTGGGATGCGTTGGAATGTTGCTGGGATGGGGAGAGACAGGTGAGGATCCTGGTTGGGCCACCGGGCCCTCTGTAGCCTGGTGCTGGAAGCCCCTCCCCCAAGCTGACCCTCCAGGGAAAAACGGTCACCCAGACACAGGGACACATGTTACGAAGGAGGGGGCACAGAGGCACCAACTGCTGCAGGGAAGATGGTGGAGAGAACAGGAACCCAGGAAGGCTCCCCAGGACAGGAGGTATCCACAGAAGGCCCGCGAGCTCGCACACAGGGCCGGCAGCACTGCCCGCAACGACCCAGACAGCTTTGACTGATGAGTGGGTATGCCCAACCTGGTCTGTCCCCACAGGGGAGGGCTAATCCGCCAGAAAAAGGAGTGAAACTGATCCACGCAACCACGTGAATGAGCCACAAAAACAGCAAAACTGACCCACGCAACCATGTGAATGAGCCACAAAACAGCGAAACTGACCCACACAAGCACGTGAATGAGCCACAAAAACAGTGAAACCGATCCACGCAACCACGTGAATGAGCCACAAAAACAGTGAAACTGATCCACGCAACCACATGAAAGAGCCACAAAACATCATGCTAGAGAAAGAAACCAGACACAGACCACATGGTGTATGATCCCACTTATACGAAATGTCCAAAGACAAATCCAGAGACAGAATAGTCTGGTGGTTGCCAGGGGCTGAGAAGAGAAAGGGAAAAATTGGGAGGGGCTGCTAATGAATACAGGGTACCTTTTTTTTCTTTTTTCTGGAGAAAAGGTCTCGGCTGGGTGTGATGGCAAATGTCTATAATCCCAGCACTTTGAAAGGCCGAGGTGGGAGCACCACTTGAGCCCAGGAGTTTGAGACCAGCCTGGGCAACATGGCAAAACTCCATGTCTACAAGTACAAAACAATTAGCCAGGAATGCTGGTACGCGCCTGTAGTTCCAGCCACTCATGTGGCGGAGGCAGGAGGATCGCTTGAGCCCAGGGGGTCAAGGCTGCAGTGAGGCAAGACCACACCACTGCACTCCAGCCTGGGACCACACCACTGCACTCCAGCCTGGGATCACACAACTGCACTCCAGCCTGGGCAACGGAGCAAGACTCTGTCTCAAAAAAAAAAGAAAAAAAAAAGGTTCGGCCTCTACATCACCCCAGGCTGGAGTGCAGTGTTATCATTGTAGCTCGCTGCAGCCTTGGACTCCTGGGCCCAAGAGATCCTCCTGCCTCAGACTCTTGAGGAGCTAGAACTACAGGTGTGCACCACCAATGCCAGCTAAGTTTTAATTTTTTGTAGAGACAAGGTCTTGCTATATTGCCCAGGCTAGTCTCAAACTCCTGGGCTCAAGCAATCCTCCAGCCTCACCTGCCAAAACGCTGGGATTACAGGCAGGACTTGTTTTTTGGAGTGATAAAAAATAATCTAAATTCAACAAGATGATGAACAACGCTGTGAATACACTAAAAGCACTGAACTGTAAGCTTCGGTGGGTGAGTCGTACGCTGTGTAATTTATATTTCAGTAAAGCTGCTACAAAAGAGAAAAGCATAAGCAGAGCTGAGTCTAACCCAACGGGCAGCCGCCAGGGCTTGGTTGTGTTGCTCCTGGGCCATGCCTCAGGGCCCTCACGGGGACAGGCCCCAGCCTGGGTGAGCCCAGAGCCATTATCTCTGCTCTGCAAGCCTATACGCCTCTCAGAAGCAGAAGCTGGCATGGGGAGGGACATGTTGCTCCCGGTGGCCTCGGACATCTGAGGCTCTTGACAAACACCTACTCTACACTAGGCCCTGCGCTGGGCACCAGGACAGAGATGGAGACACATGGATGTGGGGCCCCCCCCAGAACTAAAGGGGAGGATGTGAGAGTCCTTGAAAGCAAGGCTGCTGGGTGGACCCTTAGAAGGACATCGAGGGGTTCAATCAGGCAGGAGACAGGGAAAAAGCTGCCAGGCCCAGCAACAGCACAGGTCAGGGTGGGCAGGGAAGGATGTGGGGCCAGGGCTGAGACAGGTGATGAGGAGGGCCCCTCCCTACAAGGCATTATGTGCCAAGTTCCTGGGTCATGAAAAAAACCTTTCCAGCACTTTCGGAGGCCCAAGTGGGAGAATGATTTGAGTCAAGTTTCCTTTCTTTTCTCAAAGGGCATGGATATACCTGGTTCTCAAGGCTCTCTTTTCTCACCAATTTCTTTTTTTTCCTTTTTTGAGACAGGGTCTGTCACCCAGGCTGGAGTGCAGGCTGGAGTGACTCACTGTAGCCTTGACCTCCCAGCTCAAGCAATCCTCCTACCTGAGTTTCTCAAGTAGCTGGGACTACAGGTGTGCAACACCACACTTGACTAAGTTTTTATGTAGAAACGAGTGTCACTATGTTGCCCAAGCTGGTCTCAAACTCATGGGCTCAAGAATCCTCCCACCTTGCCCTCCCAAAGTGCTGGAATTACAGGCTTGAGCCACCGCGTCCAGCCCCAATTCCTCTTTTAAAAGCGGGGAGCTGGACATGGGGAACGGACTCTAAGGGGAAGCTGCAGGGGCACTGGCAGCACTCACATTCTCATCCTTCGACGGGTGGATCTGCTCAATCAGCCGCTGGACGATCTTCTCCTCGTTGAGCCACTGAGGGTGAGAAGGCGGGGGCTGCATCACCATCCACCGCGCCCAGCCCCCCACCCCCAGAGGAGCCGGCCCTGCTCACATTGACAACGTCCTGCCTCAGCTGGGGCCGCTCCACACAGGTAAGCAGGCGCAGCAGCAGGTCCATGATGGCCGAGGTGCCGATGTGCTGCAGCAGCAGGTCCACGAAGTCATCCTTCTTCCGCAGAAAGGACACAAGCTGGGGGCACATGGGCTGCGTCATGCACAGGGCCTGACCCAGCTGCCACCCCCAAGCCCACGGTGGCATCAGGGTGGGGGCCAGGGCACCTGGTCCGTCTTGCGGTTGATGAGGATGCCCATGACCTTGCTGAAGAAGCTGGCCAGCAGTGGGTTGAGGCTGCCGGTGCTCTGCAGGAAGCCGTAGAGCCGGTTCAGGAGGGACTCATCAGCACCCAGGGCGTCATTGATCTGCGGTACGTCTGAGGTCAGAATCTCGCAGGCCACACTGGGGTACCTGGGAGGCAAGCACAGGCGGGTGGGGGCTCAGGTTGGGGTAGGGGCAAGGCTCTACCCTCTTCTCTGCACCGGGCACTGGGTTCCTGGGGCCGCAGAGACCCCATCCAGGAAGGGGAAAGGGCACGACAAGGCAGAGGACAGGGCTGATGCAGAAATAAGGGCCCACACCAGGCCTCCCCTACCCTGCTAACACCCAGCCGCCCCATCCTAGGCTCCTCACCACCCCCGAGACAAGCCTGGTCCTGAAGCTCCTGTGCTCCCCAACCCCCCAACAGCTAACACTCATCCCTTCTGAGTCTCAGCGGCTTCACCTGCAGCCCGTACACTGCCCCAGCCCGTACACTGCCCCAGTCCCGCTGACTCCTGGAACCTCGCTCAACTTCCAACCCCACCTCCTGCCTCCCTCCTCCAAACTCTCATGTGGTGCCTGACAGCTCCAAGACAAGAGCCACCCCAGCAGCATGCCACTCAAGGCCCTGAGGGGCCACAGTCTGCTCTAGGACTGTGGGGAGGTGCCCCTTGGGAGGCCAAGGCGGGCCTATCACTTGAGGTCAGGCGTTCGAGACCAGCCTGGGCAACATGGCGAAACCCCGTCTCTACTAAAAATACAAAAATTAGCCAGGTGTGGTGACTTATAGTCCCAGCTATTGAGGAGGGTGAGGCAGGAGAATCACTTGAATCCGGGAGGCAGAGGTTGCAGTGAGCCACTCATGCCACTGCACTCCAACCTGGTGACAGAGTGAGTCTCCAAAAACAAACAAAAAAAAGTGTCTTTTGAGTGTCACTTGGATTAAAAAATAAGTAATCTTACAGCGTCTTCAATAGCAGACAAATGTTTCACAAACACACAAAAAAACTTTTTAATAAAAAATAAATAAAATAAAAAGCATCGAATAAAGAGAAAAACCAGCCGGGCATGTTGTCACACACTTGTGGTCCCAGCTACTCGGGAGGCTGAGGCGGGAGGATCGCTTGGGCCTGTGACTTTGTGGCTCCTGTGACTGTGCCACTGCCCTCTTTGGTCTGCACCTGGTGAGCTGTGAGGCCTTGTGCAGGGGCCTGGCTGCTCCCTGCCTTGCTTTCCCGATCCCCAAATTGGAGTTTACTGATACTGACGCATTTCAGGGTAGCTGTGAGGCTTGCGTAGTGAACGTATGTGTGATGCTGATAGGGACGGGCTGGCCAGGAGCTGGGGAACTCACTTGTAGCGAAGCCGCTCCTCACCGCTAGCTGGCGGCTCCTGGGTGACCCAGGCCACCATGGCCTGCAGGTGGGGTGGCTGCAGCAGGAAGTCCAGCAGCTTGCGGTTGACCACCTTGCACTCCTGCAGCACGTCTTCCTCGTCCAGCAGCTCGGGCAGGCTCAGGTCCTCCCGCTCCAGCAGCGTGTCCAGGTGTGAGCTTGTGTGCAGGTCAAACTTCCAAAACATGGCGCCCTACAGGCATGGACACAACCAGCGCCGCGTCAGACGCCCCAGGGGAGTTCCTGCTGGACGAGGGGCTGACCACAGGGGCTGAGTGCCCACCTTGGGCACAGCCTCTCCCCAAGACCCAGCCCTCTCCCTCACACTGAGCCCAGCCCCACCCTGGGACTGCCCGCAGGCTCAGTGCCTCCATCACTCATGCTTAATAAGGCTCCCACCGAGTACCAGGCTCCTACAGCTGCCCTCAAGCCCACCCCTCTTCCCCACCTCCAGCCTCCAGGCCGCCTTGCCTGAGGTCCAGGGGGTCACTTCACACCCGAGGCCTCAGGCCTGGTAAAGTCCCCAGTGTGGACTGTGTGCAGGGCACGCGAGGAGAGGCTGGACACTGTGCACTGAGGGGCCTCGGGCCCTGTCTCCCCATGAGGGTCTGGGTCCACTATCCCTACTTTTGGGTGGGACACTGCAGGGGCAGGGCCTGAACCTCTGGCTTCAAATTTGCTTCAACCTGTATTTGTTCAACAAAGTCAAACGCCCGATGACTTTCAGCACACGGCTGCTGCTTGGCCCAGCAAATCACCCAAGGCTGCGTGGGAGGCATGGGGCGGTGGCAGGCGGAAGAGAGGAAGTCTGTGCGTCTCCAGGCTGTGGCCGTTGCCTGGACACCACTCACACACAAACACACCCCAACCATCCTCTCACCCAGCACCTGGGCTGGAACAAGGAAGAGGAAAAGTTGGAAGGGAGGAGCTCCCAGAATAGTCACTGACCAGGACCTGAAGGAACCCAGGGTGGGATAGACAGATTCTGCAGAGGAAGAACAAAGCTAGCAACACCCAGCCCTGACCCTGTCCCCATCTGGAGCTGGCTCCCGCCCTCTGGAGGACAGTGTCTGGTTCCTTGGCCTGGTTCCAGCCCCTAAACACTCGCACAGGAACTCACTGGCACTAAGGACACATACACAGAGCATTAACAGGATGCCAGGCAACCCCATTCTGAGCCCCTGCCCTGTACTATGTCACTGCTCCACAGAGCCCTACAAAGCCTCCACACAGACCTTCCACTGCAGAGCTCACTTGTGACATGTGCTCTCGGCACCTGGTGACAACGGTCCTGGCTCTGCATGTGTGCTGTACGCACGATGTCCGAGCTCACCAGCAGCCCCCAAGCAAGCTGCCATCACCCCGTCACAGAGGACAAGGGGCACCCAAAGCCCAGTAAGTCAGGCGGCATCCTGGCACCTCAAAGGCCATCTGGTCCCAGCAGACAGCCTTTGTGGAGTTCTCATCAGTTAAGACACTGACCAGAGCTCAGGCTCGTCACCGGCCTCCTGACAACCCTATCACCAGCTAAGGCCACTGCCCCCCCCCAACTCCAAAGCATGCTGGGAACAGAGCAGAGCCGGCACAGGAGGCCGGGGTGCCTCTCCTGCAGCCCCTCACCGCCGTCACTCCCAGGCACAGATACTAGTCCCTTTCCTCCAACGCCTTTCTGCAGCTTCTTCCAGTTCCGTCATTCCCTTAGCACAGGCCTCTACCATGTCCTCGAGCCCCTCTGATCTGTCACCTCAGTGCCCACCAGCCCCCAGGCCTGACTCAGTCCCAGACCCCAGGGAAGACACAGGGAGACATGGAGCACGAGGCTCAGGGAAGAGACTTCGTCCGAGCTTAGGGGAGCAGTCCGGGCTGACAACAGGCAGCACAGAGTCCCACACATGGCCTCAGGCAGGTCAAACGCTGCCTGGGCCTCCTTTCCTCTCCTTCCTGCCCAACTTGAAGCCAGGCCAGCCTGGGGCCAGGATCTCCTCGCTCATCCACCCTGACCACCCTAAGGCTGGGCTCAGCTCGGGAGGCTGCAGTCCAGACCTCGCTCCCAGGCTGCCGGTCTGCCTCGGTGACTCCGGGCTGGCAACAACCTTGATATGACACTATGGGTCCCTAAACCTGGCCAATGACATTTGAGAGTGGAGCAGAGGGAAGAGTTCTGTGACCAATGACAGTCACAGCAGCAGCGGGAGGACTGGGGGAGACAGCAGCAGCCTCCAGGCATTTGAACCCCTGCTCCTCTGGGGGGTCTGCCAGGTCCCAGTCCACAGCACCAGTGACTCACCTCTTACCCCTCACCAGTCCACTTTTCCCAATAATCCTTTTACTTTGAGACAGAGTCTCACTCTGTCACCCAGGCTGGAGTGTAGTGGCACAATCTAGGTTCACTGCAACCTTCACCCCCCGGGTTCAGGCGATTCTCCTGCCTCAGCCTCCCCAGTAGCTGGTACTACATGCATCTGCCACCACACCCAGCTAATTTTTGTATTTTAGTAGAGATGGGGTTTCACCATGTTGGCCAGGCTGGTTTCGAACTCCTAACCTTGGGTGATCCGCCCACCTGGGCCTCCCAAAGTGTTGGGATTACAGGCGTAAGCCACCACACCCAGACTCCCAATATTCCTTCTAGGGTCGGGCGCAGTGGCTCACACCTATAATCCCAGAAGTTTGGGAAGCCCAGGCGGGCAGATCACCCGAGGTCAGGAGTTTGAAACGAGCCTGGCCAACATGGTGAAACTCCATTTCTACTAAAAATACAAAAATTAGCCAAGTGTAGTGTTGGGTGCCTGTAGTCCCAGCTACTTGGGAGGCTGAGGCGGGAGAATCGCCTGAATCCGGGAGTGGAGGTTGCAGTGAACCAAGATTGCGCCACCGCACTCCAGCCTGGGGGACAGAGCAACACTCAGTCTCGGAAAAAAAAAAAAAATTCTTTTAAAGCACAATCATGAGTACCTCTACCTGCTCAGTGATGTGCACTCCACCAAGCCTGCATCCAGGCTCCGATGCCCCTGCCCAGCCAGCTCACCGACTGACCTCCGTGCCCACGGTGACCCCAGTGCCCTGGGGAGGCCGTGCCCCACACCACCTCGCCAGTGCTCCTGGGGCTGCCACTTCAGGTGTCTCCTGCAGAGCCCGTGGCTGCCTGAGGCACAGTGCTGGATGGCTATCCAGAAGGCCCTGCGGGTCTGGGTGGATGGGGGCATCCCAGGCACTCCAGGCAATGGTGTCGATGGTACCGGCCGGGGCGCTCCGGCACCTGCCCTGTGCTGACTGCTCTAAACAGGACTTCACAGCCATTACCTCCACCAACTCTCACAACCACCCTCCAGGGAACCGCCTCATTTTACAGGAGAGGAAACTGAGGCACACTGAAGTAAACGGCCATGCCCCGATCTAGGGGTGGGTGGGCAGTGAAGCCGGCACTCTCAGCCTTTAGAGGTTGAATTCTCAGGGTGCAGAGCCCTTGTCAAGCACAGGGCCTGTGTAGTGGACACTTATGGGATGAACGAGCGAGTTCCGGCTGGGCCGGCTCCAGCACTCACTCTGCCTGAGGGACCAGCCCTGGCCACAGTGACCCCGCCTCTCATCTCAGGGAGGAGCCTGTCATTTCCAGGCCCACCCTGGAGGGACCCGTCTGGATGGTAAGCTCCCTGTCCGCCTCGTCCCCAGCTCCTAGTGCTTACTCAACAGACTCCCCTGGATTCGGGGTGGAGGGCTGTGGTCCTCAGGTCCCTCCCAGACCAGCTGTGACAGCACAGCTCGGCCAGAGACCTGAGTTCTCCTCCAACCAGGCACCACTAGAAATCTAGGGACTTCTTAGGCCTCCCACCCCGACCCAGGCACCACTGACCTCCCCAAACATAACCATTCCACCCCTTTGCCTGCATGACCACCATGTGACAGCAGGTTCCCCACACTCGACTGTAGGTGCCCCTTGGTCGTCCCCCTCCCCGCAGCCATGCAGAGCTTGCTGAAGGTAAAATCAGACCCGCCCTCTCGTCAGGTCAGCGCCTGGGACTCTCAATGGCCTCCCATCCCTACTCGCCCAGGCCACGCTGGCCCTCTGTTTCCAGAACGCACAAAGCTTGGGTCTACCTCAGCAACTCTGTCTTCCTTTTGTCTCACTTCTTCTCATCTTCGGATCTCTTACCAAGCATTCACCTCACAGAAGGGCCTTCCCTGGCCTGCCTGGCTCAAGCAGCCAGCCCCGCCTTTGTCACCACTGTCTCCCTGAGCTGTGCACTCTGACCTGCCGCCTGGAAGCATGTCTATGACACAGCAGTGAAGCGCCGGAGGTACACACTCATGGCTCTACAATGCTTCCTTCAGAACCTTCCTCCTAGGTTACCATGAGCATCTGAGGGCAGCACCTAGCACGGAACCTGGCCCTGGCAATAAATGCTCACAAATATTAGCTGAAAAGTAAACCTCATTTTCACAAGGCCCCAGCTCCTCCCAGGCAAGGAGGCTGCTGCACCTGTCAGGGCGTGGACAAAGTGAAATCACTCCCACTCTGGCCCCTCCCAGCCACTCCTACAGGGTCCCTAAATCAGGAGGTGGGGGAAAGTGCAAGACGGCCCTGGGCAGGCTGGGGAGGCTAGGGCTGGCCCTCACGGCTGACCCAGGCAGGCAATGGGTGTGTATCTTCCCCTGTGTCGAGAGTGATGAAGGCACCACCACCTCACAAGGAAATACAACTATGTCCTTTGCTTGCTCTGAGAACCTCTGTGTAGAGCACAGTGGTAACTCCCCACCTCCCCACTTCTGCCCAGATGCTAGACCTCCTCGAGGGACCATCCCCTACTTCCCATCCCACTTGACGAGGAATGCGACAGGCCGACCACCAAGTGTCCATGTCACAGATGAGAAAACTCAGGCTCAGCAAAGGTGACTCACCAGCGTGCTGACGGCAGCGGGAGGGGGCATGGATTTCCTGATCTGGGTGTACCTGGGACCAGAATAATCTCAAGGGGCAACCGCCAAATTCATCATGACTCTGCCAATTTCCGGCCTAAGGCTGTGGCAAGCGAAGCACCGAGACGTGGCAAGCACACACACAGAGCCTCTTTCTCCGTGGGAGACCAGGCAGGCCGAAAGGCTGACCGCGCCACACCAGCAAAGCCAGTCCCAAGGAACCACACGCCACAGACTTCCACCTACGTGAAGCATCCAGAACAGGCAAATCCATAGAGACAGAAAGCAGATTACAGGCTTTCAGGAGCTGGAGGGGTTTGGGGGACATTCCTGAAAGGAAAGGGTGATTTTAAAAAAGTTCCAAAATCAATTATGGTGATGTTTCCACAATGCTGTGAATATACTAAGAACCACTGAATTGTATACTTTATTTATTATTGTTTTTCTTGAGGCAGAGTCTCGCTCTGTTGCCCAGGCTGGAGTACAATGGCGTGATCTGGGCTCACTGCAACCTCCAGTTCCCGGGTTCACGCAATTCTCCTGCCTCAGCCTCCCGAGTAGTGGGGACTACAAGCGCGCAACACCATGCTCGGCTGATTTTTTTTTTGAGACAGAGTCTCGCGCTGTCACCGAGGCTGGAGTGTAGTGACGCAATCTCAGCTCACTGCAACCTCCGCCTCCCGGGTTCAAGCAATTCTCCTGCCTCAGCCTCCTGAGTACCTGGGATTATAGGCATGCGCCACCAGGCACAGCTAATTTTTTTTTTGTATTTTTTTTTTTTAATAAAGACGGGGTTTCACCGTATTGGCCAGGCTGGTCTTGAAGTCCTGACCTTGTGATCCGCCTGCCTCGGCCTCACAAAGTGCTGGGATTACAGGCATGAGCCACCATGCCCGGCCTAATTTTTGTATTTTTTTTTAGTAGAGATGAGGTTTCACCACGTTGGCCAGGCTGGTCTTGAATGCCTGACCTCAAGTGATCCGCCTGCCTCAGCCTCCCAAAGTGCTAGGCTTATAGGCGTGAGCCACCACTCCTGGCTGTATACTCTAAATGGATGAACTGTATGGAAAACCTCAATAAAAACTGTTGCAAAAAAAAAAAAAAACCTGCCTCAGGCCATCGGCCATGGCAGGGCCAGAGCCCGGGCCAGGCTCAGGCCTTGTACTATGCCCCAGCGTCCACAGAGTGAAGCTGCCAAGGCTTCCCCCTGGGGCACTCACCCAGGTTACCTCTTCCCCATCCCTCACCACCAACAGCCCTAAGCTAGGTGAGCCACTCCACTATGGGGGCAGGATAGGAGCAGCATCAAGCCCGCATCTGTAGAAAATCCATGAACCCGAACTTGCAGACACTTGTCTCAGCTCCACAGCAAGACCAAGTGAAGAATTCTTATTATTCCGACAGTTTCATGTGGAAAAGGGGCCCAGAGTGGCAGAGCCACATGGCTAGCAAGAGGCTTCCAGTATGCCCTGGTCTCTAAACAAGAGGCAGAAATTCTCATACTGAGGTCCACCGTTCACTTCCAAGATACCTGATTAAAGGGCACAGGCCATAGCCCTCGGCCCCCAAACCTCCTACCCCTGCTACAGACTAACCCTCTGCTTTGGGGATGGTAAGCATCAGGCTTCCCCTCCAAACCCAGCTCCCCAGAGAACTGGGGCAGGGGCTGCCAGAACGAGACAGAGGGTGCTTGCTGGTGCGTGGCATCCAAGAACCTTGGCCCCGAGAACCCAGACAGTCCCTTGAACTCTCCCCCTCAAGTGGCTCCTCTGAAAACCAGAGTAGACGGAAAGGCTCAAACGCAATCGGGTGGTCGACACTCTACAAACCTCAATTCTCAGACTCTAAACAGAATGAAGATGCAAATACGGAAGAACAGAAAAAAAGAGAAAAAAAAACTTTCTCCCACCACAAACTCTGAATGCACTATGGCCTGAAGCCCTCTCAGTCCCCTCTCCCAACTTAATGAAGCCTGCTAGAACCCCTGGGAATGGGGCAGGAGAGGTGGGTTTCACGCTCACTCTCTAACTAGGTGAACCTGGGCAGGCCCTTGACTTCTCTGAGTCTCGTTTCCTCATCCGTGAAAACGAGACACAGCCCACCAGGGCGGGCTGCTGTGAAAAGGCACAGAGCTAAAGCAGGTGGCCCTGACACAGCAGGAGCTCGGCAGGTGCAAGTCCCTTCCGGTCCAACCCTAAGGCCACGTCCAGACGCTTCCTGGCAGGACAGGTAGGGACCGTCACTACCCCAAAGGTGATGGTGCTAAACATAGAGGGGCAGGAGAAAGACTCTACCCATTTGCCTAAGTGACTCAAGTACTTTTCCTCAGACTATTCGGATACTACTGCAGGCGCCATGCACCCCGCCACCCCCATTCTTTGCAACTTTTAGCAACTTCAAGAAAGCGGAAGTGACTACCACTAGTTTTTAGCTACCGTTTGAAAACCAAGAGTCTGGCTGCAAACGGAAGAAGGGGAAATTGTAAATGAGAAAGGAAGCCATTAAAAACGAAAACTACCTCTGCCGTTCTCCCTCCACCAGCTCTGCACTATTGCCTCTGGTTTCTTATTTTGCTGTGGTGTTCTAGGGCCTTCAACACCAGGCACCCCTCAAGGGCCTAACAGCCCCTTCCTTCCCCTGCTTGGACAGGCACTAACTGCGGCTCCCACAAAGCCATCCCCACTGCTGCAGGCATCCGTCCAAACACAGCTCTGCCGCCAGGGGACTGATGGGCCCACGCTTCATCTGTGACCCCTCCTCAACCAGCGCTGACCCATGAGCACCCAGAAATGGAGGCCAGGGCACAAAGGCCCCGGGGGCCTCTAGAGACAGCCGCCTGAGCTGCCCCCACGCTCAGCAGAAGTTCCAACGCCTGGACCCCTGGCCAGTACCCTAGGAAGGGAAAGAGCCTGCTACCAGCAGGTTGGCCAGCACCCAGCTCCTTAAAGGGCCCAGAGTCCCGAGGACAGCAAGACCATCTCCCTCTAATGTCCCCCAAGCCTCCGTCAGCTCTCAGCCAAATCTGAAAGGGGTTTGGGAACACCCAATTCCAGGGACGCAGTGACAGTAATGGCCACCCCACCACCTCTGAGCAGGACCTATGGGGTGTGCCGGCTGCAGAACCCAGCACCACCCACTCAGCAAGCAGGAATCAGGGACACCAATTTGGTAGAAGGGGACCTGTCCAAGACCCAAGATGATGATGAGCGAGGGCTTTCCTGTGGCTTGGGAAAGCCTTGGGGAGGGTCCCCACTTAAAGAGGACCCTCAGTGGCTCCCCCTCTGGCCCGAGAAGCACACCCTCCCAAGGGAGCTGGCAGCCCTGGTCCAACCCCAGGGGATGGAATAACTGGGAAACAGAAGAGTCTAGAAACACTGGCCAAGGACTGGGACGGGGACTTGAACGCCCACATTCAGATCGTCTCCTGAACCGGCCACAGGTTTAAAAGAAAAAAAGGAAAAGACCAACAAACAGATTTTGAAATAGTTCTTTGGAAAAACAGAATGGGGCAGAGTTAGTGTTACAATGTGATCCGAAGTCAGAAAAGCTTGCATTCCCATTTTACCTCCCCAAACTGAAATCTCTGTGGCCTAGACCAAGGATCTCACCCCACCGAGCCCCAGTTTCCTTCTCCGGGAAATACCTCACAGATGGGGCTACTGTAAGGCAGCACCCTGTGGAGAAAGACCCACAAAACTGGCGTGCAAAGGAAAAACCACGGTTTGGTATGGAAAGGCGGGTGAGCCCCACCAAGCCGGGTGCCGAGTGATTCCTACTCTGGGAAGGCCTCTCACTCTCACCAAAGCTCCCTGGCCTCTCTCACCTCATCTCTTGCTATCTCCCGCGTGGGTGCCACACCTGACTGCCCTCGGCCCGCACTGGGCCGCTCCCTCCTCCTTCCCTGAGCTCTTCGAGCCTGACTAGCTCCTCCTGGGTCCTTCAGGCCCCCACACAGACACCACTTCCTCCAGGGAGCCTCCCCACTGCATCTGTGTTAGGGGCCTGCTCCACACTGCTTCCACAGCATGCCACAGTCACCCTAGGACAGCACATGAGCCTCGGCTCTGTGACAGGATGTACCTGTTCAGTCATCTGCCTCCCCCTGAAACATGCTGACTTCCCAGGATCTAGCGTAAGGCCAGGCCCAACTAAAGCTACTTGCTGAATTAATGAAAACTGAAGCCACAGAAAGGTGTTCTGTTAAGATCACTGGGCCGCACATCCCAGAAAAAAAAGGGGGGGAGGGGTACCAGACAAGCAGATTCTCCTCTAATGGAAAGAAACAGTAGATGAACCAACAAAAGCTAACGGCCACAAAGATGGTGGCAACTCGCAATACACAACTCAACAACACACAGCTCATGAGTCACAACAGAGCAAATGAGCCACAACGACACACAACACCCCAGCAGTGGAGCAAAGCTCTCCTCCTCTGCGCTGCCCACATTTGGGCTGGACAGTTCTTTTTGGTGCTGGGACTGCCCGTGCATTAGAGGACACTTAGCAACATCCCTGGCCTCCACCTCCACTCACAGATACCAGCAGCACTCCCCCCAGTTGGAACAACCAAAAATATCTCCAGATATCGCCAATTGTCCCCAGCTGAGAACCACTGCAACAGACACTCCCAAATCAAATAACAATCGAAAGAACGGCCAGATATGGTGTCCCACACCTATAATCCCAGCTCTCTGGGAGACTAGGCAGGAGGACTTGCTTGAGCCCACAAGTTCGAAATCAGCCTGGGCACCACGGCAGGGCACCATAGCAAGACCCAGTCTTTACAAAAAATACAAACATTAGCCGGGCGTGTACAAAAAATACAAAAATTGAGCAAGCATTGCAGCACGTGCCTGTAGTCCCAGCTACTCAGGAGGCTGAGGTGGGAAGATCACTTGAGTCCAGGAGTTCAAGGCTGCAGTGAGCAATGATTAGACCACTGCACTCCAGGCTGGGCAAAGGAGCAAAACCCAGTCTCAAAATCATCACCATCATCCAAAGAGCTACCGATTGCAGAGCACAATGTACCTTGCATTCTGCCACAGGCTTCTACAAACCTTGCACTTAATCCCTAGAACTACCCTCTGAGGAGAGCAGTCTGCTATCCCCACTTACAGATGAACAACAACCTGTCCAAGGTCTCACCACTGGGAAAGGCAGAAGCCAGACTCGGCCTAGGTCTGTCTGACAAAAGGTCCTCTAACAATTAGCTGGACTGCCTTCTCATGATCCCAATCCCAGAACTAGAGTTAGGTGGTCTCATGTAACTTATGCAAAATGATACATGTTGGGCAAAAGTTAAAAAAAAAAAAAAAAAGCATAACATTTTAAACAGCACAAGCAGCTCCAACAGCCATTCCACCACTAGTAAGCACACGTGGCCGGGCGCCGTGAGCATTTCCACGTGTGTTGTGCATGGATGTAAACCAAGTCCTCATCACGGGTTATTCAGGCCATCTCCAGTCCTTGCTGCATTTGCAGGGCACGGTGATGGCTAGCTCCTCGCCCTTGGGCTGGATGAAATCCCACTGCAGTTTCTCTACAACTGTGAACCCAGTACCGCACCTGACAGTCTACGCAGCTTCCTTTACTGAGACATCTTGCCTTTCAGGTGGGTGTTTATGGTCATGTCTGTGTGTACAAAGAGCCAGCAAGAAAGACCCCAACCAGAGGTCCCATTCAAGGCCTGGACAAGCACCCCAGGCCGAGCTACTCTGCCCCTCACCCTCCCAACACATCTTCACTCAGGACTCCGACCTTCCTTCCTTGACATATCCGCACGTGCTGCGCCTTCCCCCCCGGAAGGCCCTTCTTCCCACTCTCCATCTGTCACCTCCTACTCATCCTTCCTAGACAGAAAACCCATCCAGCCAGCCAGTCTCACCAGTGCCTTGCGCTCTGTGGCCCCCTGCAGCGCCCTAAGTTACCTCCATCACAACACACAGGAATTGTGACTGTCCGGCTCTGCCTTTGTCCCCCCCTCCAGGGACCGGCCCCACCTCCAGGGCAGGGCCTAGGGCTGATGATCCCTCCTCGGAGCCCAGCGCCAGGCGCCCTGCCTGCCCTCAGCAGGCTTCATCTCACTGAAGCAGGCCCGAGTGGTGGCTGCTCCAGAGAAGCCCCGCTCCCAGGTCCCTCGCACAAGAAACCGGAGGCGGGAGAGGGTCGGTCAAGGTGAAGACAAGCCCCGCTCCTCCAGTCCTGAGCTCCGGGGTGACAGGCAACGGATCTAAGGAGGCTGCGCCGCGGAAGAGGCGGCGGGGCAGAGATTGGGGCGAGAGAGATGGGTGTAAGCGGGCAAAGTCCAGGGTAACCAGGGGTAAAGACTCCTGGGGAGCCGGGGGACCGGCCAGAGAGGCAAGAGAGCGGAGCTGAGGCTCAGGGACTGGGGAGCGCAGCTGCAAAGAGAGCGGGTGGGAAAAGGCCGAGGGCAAGAAACTGAGACGTGGGTGGCGGGGGAGCTGAGAAGAGACTAACAGACTGGAGAGGGTCGAGGGGAAGAAACGGGGGCCCGTGGAGAGGGAACCCGAAGGAAGGAGGGAAAGGATTCCAAGCGGAAAAGACCGGCGGGGGTCCGGAGAGGGAAAAGCCTGAAGGAACGCGGAGAAGGGAAGACGTGGGGGCCTGGTCCTGGAGAGGGAGGGTCGGGCGACACGGGCCGCTCACCTGCGAGGGGGGGCGGCGGCTCACTCCGGGGCTGCATCCGGGCGCCCCCGCCCGCCGTCCCGGCGGCTCGGCCTGCTGCGGGGCCGGTAAATAAGGCGGGGGCGGCGTGGGGCTGCGCAGGCGCCGGGCTCGCGGGGTCCGCAGGGCGCCGCGGGTCGTGGGGTCCTCTGCGCGCCGGGGTCCTGCCAGAATTGAGGGGGGTCAGCGCGGTTGGGGGTTGCCGGCGGGCCGGGGGTGTCACGAGTCCGCGTAGGCGCCTCCGGGGTCCGCAGGCGAGGTGGGCGCGCCGGCCAAAGCGGGTTGCGGGCGAGCCCGGTCGCGAGGCCCGCGCAGGCGCCTCAGCCGGGAAGACGGGGGAAGTTGCCTCGGTTTCCACAGTCCAACCCAGCGCCCCGCGGGAGGGGAAGACGTCCTCCTCCGCGGACCAAACGAGCCGCAGAGCCGAGCAGCGACCGACGGAAGCCGAGGCCTACTTCCTTAACCGCCCCTTCCCCAAAGCCGCTCAGTCTCCGGGCTCTGCGGCCCGCCTCAGGGCCTCCGCCGCCCGGCTCCCTCCGCCACTATCCCACAATCCCCCTAGCGCAAGACGACGCAGGAAGCCCCGCCCTCCCGCGGCTGTCTCGGTGCGCAGGTGCGGGGGGGGGGGCCGCACGCCTGGGCGGTGCAGTGCGCGTGCGCCCTCCTGCTTCCGACCCCGCCCACTCCTGAACCCCGCCGACGTAGACGCGCTTGCGCCCGTTGGTGCCAACGGTCTGGCCCGGAATAAACCCAGACAGCACAATGAGCCGGAGCTGCGCACCGGCTCCGTTCCAAGTCCCCGTGAATGTTCCGCTCCAGGATTTCCCTTCCCACTCGCTCCGTTTGGAAATCCGTTCGCTCTTATCTCTCCGGCTTTGGCTCCAGGGTCGGTCTCTTGTGAAATCCAGACCTGGTTTACACTCCAGCCAAGGCCAGGCGCCTTAGTCCCGCCCGGCTCTCGTGCTAAGTGGCCTGCGAGCCTCAGGAACCCTCAGTCCTTTCCATTTGCTGGCGATAGCCCCGGCCGGCTGGCTAGTGTTGCCAGTTCCGCCCAAAGCCGCCTCTAATAGCGTCAACTGAAAGAGACCTCCTAGACCTTGTGTCTAGATTGATGAAGGCCCCATGTGGCTTTGGGCCTCAGTTTCCCCAACTTTAATAGGCCCCCCTCCCTGCCCATGTAAGAGGCCTACTGTAAAAATCGTGTGGGCGCGAGGAACTTTTTTTTTTTTTTTAAGATTGCAAATTGGCCGGGCGCGGTGGGTCACGCCTGTAATCACAGCACTTTGGGAGGCCCAAGGCAGGAGGATGGCATGAGTCCAGGAATTCGAGACCACCCTGGGCAGCCTAGGGAAACCCCCGTCTCTACAAAAGAAAATTTAAAAAATTAGTTGGGCATGGTGGCCCGCGCCTGTGGCCTCAGCTATTCGGGAGGCTAAGGCAGGGGAATCGCTTGAGCCCAGGCTGCAGTGAGCCGGATTGCACCAGTGCACTCCAGTCTAGAAGACAGAGCGAGAAACTGCCTCAAAAACAAAGGGCCTGGCGCGGTGGCTTAGGCGTGTACCTGAGCTCAGGAGTTGCAGACTCCACGCCTGTAATCCCAGCACTTTGGGAGGCTGAGGAGGGCGGATTGCGTGAGCTCAGGAGTTCGAGACCAGCTTGGGCAACACGGTGAAACCCCGTTTCTACTAAAATACACAAAAAAAGCCGGACGTGGCGGTGTGCGTCTGTAATCCCAGCTACTCGGGAGGCTGAGGCAGGAGAATTGCTTGAATCCAGGAGGCAGATGTTGCAGTAAAAAAAAAAAAAGGCCAGGGGCGGTGGCTCACGCCTGTAATCTCAGCACTTTGGGAGGCCGAGGCAGGCGGATCACAAGGTCAGGAAATCGAGACCATCCTAGCTAACACAGTGAAACCCCGTCTCCACGGGACTACAGGTGCTCGCCACCACACTTGGCTAATTTTTGTATTTTTAGTAGAGACGGGGTTTCACTATGTTGGCCGGGCTGGTCTCTTGAACTCCTAACCTTGTGATCCGCCTCCCAAAGTGCTGGGATTACAGGTGTGAGCCACTGCGCCTGGCCTAATTATTGTATTTTCAGTAGAGATGGGGTTTCTCCATGTTGGCCGGGATGGTCTCGAACTCCTGACCTCACGTGACCCGCCTGCCTCGGCCTCTCAAAGTGCTGGGATTACAGGCATGAACCGCAGTGCCCAGCCCTGATTCCTTCAACCTTTGTCACTTTCACCAGCATTCACTAATGAACACTTGTCAGCAGTTTGGTTTTTCAGCCATGTCTCTTCCGGTCTCTGCTATTCTAGAGTTTTTGTTGAACACAGTGTTGTTCGGTCCCTGTGTTACCTATTGTTGCATGACAGTCTCAGTAGCGTGTGTCATGTGCACAGTTTGGAGCTGCAGGTATGAAGGTTGGTAAGACTGGTTCTGCTCCCCATCTTTCACGCACCATCTCATAATAAAAGGCAGGTACACATCAATGAAGCCCAACTGTGTTAGCATATTTCAAGTCTCCAGTGGCCTCCCATCCGCCACTGTCCGTTGATCAAATAAAGTCACATAATCCGGCCAGGCTCGGTGGCTCACGCCTGCAATTGCAGCACTTTGGGAGGTCGAGGTGGGTGGATCATGAGGTCAGGAGTTTAAGACCAGCCTGGCCAACATGGTGAAACCCCGTCTCCACTAAAAATACAAAAATTAGCCTGGCGCGGAGGCAGGCGCCTGTAGTCCCAGCTGCTCGGGAGGCTGAGGTGGGAGAACTGCTTGAACCCGGGAGGCAGAGGTTGCAGCGAGCGGAGATCGTGCCACTGCACTCCAGCCTGAGTGACAGAGCGAGACTCCGTCTCGAGAAGAAAAAAAAAAAAAGAGTAAATTCACCCCTTCTTTGCCCTATTGAGATCCTCAATGGATTGGATAATGCCAGCTCACATTGGTGAGGGAAGATCTTTATTCAGTCCGCTGATTCAAATGCTAGTCTATTCCAGAAATACCCTCATAGACACACCCATAATGTTTTACCAGCTATCTGGACATTCCTTAGCCCAGTCAACACCTGATATGAACCATCACAAAGAGGCATTTCCTTTTCCTTTTTTTCTATAGGGATGTTTTGTCTTTTACCCAGCATTTGGCTTCCTTGTTTTTCTCCACAATGTGATGGCATCATTGCCACATTGTTTTAACACAGAGGTCAGGAACTGAGGGATGGGGATGTGGCTATTGTCCCTACCCTTTAAATGGAAGCTGGGAAGTTGTGGGGGCTTTAAGGACTGAAGTCTGGATTTCCACCCAGCAGAACTCACAGATAAACAATTGTGTTTGCATTAGAATTGGAACGTTTTTTTTAAGAGACAGGGTCTGGCTCTGTCGCCCAGGCTGGAGTGCATGGCACGATCACAGATCACTGCAGCCTCGAACTCCTGGGCTCAAGCAGTCCTCTCGCCTCAGCCTCCTGAGTAGCTGGGACTACAATCGGAACTTTTTTCTTGAGACAGGATCTCAGATCCTGCATCTACCTCTCAATTTATCCTGGATTTAGGAAGAGGGGTGATAAAAACCAATCCAAATAGACTCAAAAATCCCCGATGCACAAGAACAATCTACACAAAAGTAATGAGTCTGACATCAAATTGTCCTACGAAACCAGTACACAAGAAACAGGAGGATTGGCCGGACACGGTGGCTCACGCCTGTAATCCCAGCACTTAGGGAGGCCAAGGTGGGTGGATCACGCAGTCAAGAGTTCAAGACCAGCCTGGCCAAGATGGTGAAACCCCGTCTCTACTAAAAATATAAAAATTAGCCAGGCACGGTGGCATGCTCCTGTAATCCCAGCTACTCGGGAGGCTGAGGCAGGAGAATTGCTTGAACTCGGAGGGCACAGGTTGCAGTGAGCCAAGATCGAGCCACTGCACTCCAGCCTGGGTGACAGAGTGAGACTCCGTCTCAAAAAACAAAAAATAAAGAAAGAAATAAAATAAAAAGTAAAAGGAGGATGGCTCTGGAATTAGCCCAGGGGTGAATCCTGGCTGTGAACTTGGTCAGGGCTCAGCCTCCTCTGAGCTCAGCCTCCTCTCTTGAAAAACGACAGCAGTCAAAGCTCTTGTCTGCAAATGACAAAATTTCTTGTAGCTAAACAGAAAAGCAATTTATTAAAGGAGTTGAGGCAGCCCCGACACCCCACCTCCCACCCCAATCCCACATCTCTGAGAAAGCTACAGAATCCGCTTGGTGCTTTGCAGTCAGGAATGAAGCCCACACCCAGCCATAGGCCTGCTCCTGAGACACAGTGCAGCCTCCATCACCGGCACCTGACTCAGACACTCCCGCCAGAATCTCTGCCAGCCCCCTGCAGAAGGCAGGTGTGTGTGCTCCTGCGCTAGCCAAAACGGAACCTGGGCGTGGGCACCTCCACCGCCAGCTCTTGGCCGGAAGACCGGCGGGCTCTGATTGGTAGAGGAGCTAGACCACCAGCGGGTTCTGATTGGTGTACAAAACATGTTCCCAGGGAGAGTTCTGATTTGTGGAGCTAATGTCACATGACTACCCTACAGCAAAGGATGCTGGGACGGGAAATGGCGGCTACCCTAGGGAAGATTTAGATGTCTAACCTGGGAAATTCCTCAAACCTAGAATTCAGGTTTGCCAGGTGGCAGAAAAAGGACAGATGTCCCACACACTCTTGCTCAGGAAAGGCAGGGAAGATTAAATGACACAATGGCTCTGCAGATGATGAAGAGCAACACTTTTATTATTCCTCCAGTGGCTCCCCAAGTCCCTTAAACTTGTGCCCCTCCTCCCGTCCCCCATGCACCCTCCAAAGGAGGTGACAAAGGCGGCAGTGAAGGAGGAGGAGGAAGAGAAACACCTTTATTGGAAGAGCTGTGTGGACAAGAGAACGGGGATGAGAGTGAGAGCATGGGAGGTGGGGTCCAAGGAGCTGGTGCCTTTCTCAGCGGCCCTTCCAGGGACTGCACAGAGACGGGCTGGCACGCCCTGGGTCCAGGCACCTAGGCCGTGCGATCCCTTGGGAGAGGGCCTTGTAGGTGGGGAGGGAGGCAAGAGGCCTGGGGTTCCCACGGAGAAAGGGGCAAGAAGCCACCCGGTTTCACCGATCCATGCTGTCGTCCGTCGGGCTGGAGAAACAGGTCTGTAGCAGCTTTTCGCAGAACTCCAGCTCCTCCTGGATTGGGCAGGGGCAGGGAGCAAAGGGCCTGAGTGCAGAGGCTGGACCCTGCCTCCAACATTCTTGGCACCCAGAGGTGACTCCTTTTCTCTCCTAGCCACCACCACCCCACCAGAGGTTAGGGTTCTCTAATCACTGCTCAGATCCATGATTCCCTGTCTTCACACTGGTGTCTGAACTACTTGAACTAGAACCCGAGGTCCCCCAGACTCGTCTCACTCCATTTATCTGCCTCATATCAGCACTCTTGGGCTCTTTCTAACTCCCAGATATTGACCACTGTTCAAAACTTTCTACAGATACAAACCCCAGAAACCATGAAAGAAAGCACTGACAGGTTAAACTACGTAATATAAAAGATACTCCCAGGGCAAAAAAAAAAAAAAAAAAGAAAAAGAAAAGAAAAGAAAACGAGGTTGGGGAAAAATATTTGTGATTCATAGCACAAATGGCTAATATACTTAACACTTAAAGAGCCTAAAAAAATCATTCGCAAAAACCATCACCCAATAAATAGATAAGTGGGCAAAGGATGAGAACAAACAGTTCACAAGAAAGAGAAAAGATGCCAAATTTCACTCATGGGAGAAATGTAAACTGGACTGGAGTACTATTCAACAATCGGCTTGAAAAAAGTCAAATGGTTCATCGAGGCCACTGCGTCCTGACCAAGATTTGGGGAGTTGGGCCCCCTTATGACTGGAGTGTCAATGGTTAAACTTCTGTGGAGAGGAGCTTGGTGATAGCTAATGAAATGGCCCTTCACCTTTAACCTTCACCTTTAACATACCTGACCCCAGCCATTTCCCTTGTAGAAACTGTTCTACAGACATATGAAATAACATATACAAAAGGTTATTCTTTTAGCAGTGTTTGTCATAGTGAGAGTGTAGAAACGACCTGCATAACCATGCTACAAAAAAGAGGCCATCTGCACTGTACAGCTGCAAAATAAAAGAGCCGCGAGCGAGACATGCAATGCCTGCAGAGCAAGGGGCAGAACAGCCATCACAGCATGGCAGGCTTATTTTGCATAACACAGAGAAAAAGGAGAATTCACATGCACCTTTGTTCATGTGCACCTAGTATCTTAGGAAGGACACCTGAGCAACTGGGTAGCTAGAGGGAGGGGCAGGAAAGACTTTTCACTGTTTACTCTCCTGTGGGTCTTGTATTTTCAATCATGTGACTACGGAACCTATTCAGAAAGCATTAGTAAAATCTATTATAAATCTAATTTCAGTGTTTCCACGGGTGTATACATAAGTCAAAATTTCTTATGTAGTACACTTTTTTTTTTTAAATTTTTTTGAGACGGAGTCTCACTCTGTCGCCCGGGCTGGAGTGCAGTAGCACATCTTGGCTCACTGGAACCTCTGCCTCCCGGGTTCAAGCGATTCTCCTTTCTCAGCCTCCTGAGCAGCTGGGATTACAGGCGCCTGCCACTACGCCCAGCTAATTTTTTGTATTTTTAGTAGAGATGGAGTTTTACCATGTTGGCCAGGCTGGTCTCGAACTCCTGACCTCATGATTCACCCGACTTGGCCTCCCAAAGTGCTGGGATTACAGGCGTGAGCCATCGTGCCCGGCCATGTAGTACACTCTCAATATGTACAGACACTTCACAGTGTCTACACAGGAATGAACTCAACAGAATAGAATGTCCCAAGGAGGTGGGTGAGTTTGCTAAGCTTGGCTTTGCTGAAGCACCAGCATTGATTCATTCACTTCAACAAATTAATACATTACTTAATCAATTAACTATCTGAATTTTAATTAGTTGTGATTTAGCATTTGTTACTTGTCTAGTTATCAAATGAGTTATTTATTTGCCCCTTATCTATTTAATTAAATATCTGATGACTTGTTATGTGTCACTTGTTATTTACCTAAAATAACTGGTTAATATTTGCCATTATAATGGCAATTATATCTTGTCATCCTAAGAGCAGCCCTTAGGACCTCCCTCTAGAGGCCTCACTGACCCCACCCTATCTCCTGTCCTGTCCCCTGGCTCACTCAGGAGCCCGGGCAAGTCGCTGCCCCACAATGGGCCTCCATTTCCCCATCTGCGGAACGGAACTCACACTGCCCCTGGCCCAGGGTGGGTGCTGAGGGGCTCAGCACAGGGCCTGATATGTGTCAACTCTGGTGTGCTGTTCAGAGCTCCAGCATCATCTGATTAGAAATGGCAATTATATCTTGTCAATTCAACGAAATAGTTAATCATTAAGACATTTGAGTGATACTATATTCAGTTTACATTTATTTAATGTAAACAACTGTATGAGGTAATTTGGATAATAATTCAGTGACTTGGTCAACCCTTTAACAGTCTCAAAGCTCCTGTCTCCTTGCTGTCTCTCCTACTCTGACACAGCACGGGACGAATGCTAGGCGTGAAATAAACGTCTGCTGAATGCAGGATGAGTGAAACGCACGAGAACATAAATGAAAGCCTGAACCAGCGGACCCAAGAGCCCCCAAGGGCAAGGACTGGCTGGCTCTGCCCCTACTAGGGTCCCCACTACCACACTTGGTCTAACCTGGGGAATTCCTCAGCCCCCAGGCCCCTCCCCCTCACACCTGATCCTCCTCACGCCCTGTCCCTTCCGCAACTCACCCGGTCCTTGTGGAGCTGCTGTCCCCTCCCCCGGCACATGATCCTCTTCCAACCCCACCCCTCCCCACACACCTGGTCCTCCTGGAGCCCCTGTCCCCTGCCCTCACACCTGGTCCTCCTTGCACCCCATCCCCTCCCCATGTACCTGGTCCTCCTGGAGCCCCTGTCCCCTGCCCCCACACCTGGTCCTCCTTGCACCCCGTCCCCTCCCCATGTACCTGGTCCTCCTGGAGCCCCTGTCCCCTGCCCCTCACCCCTGGTCCTCCTTGCACCCCGTCCCCTCCCCATGTACCTGGTCCTCCTGGAGCCCCTGTCCCCTGCCCCCACACCTGGTCCTCCTTGCACCCCATCCCCTCCCCATATACCTGGTACTCCTCATGCTGCTGCAGCAGCTGACAGCGGTGGCGGAGGAGCTCCTCCAGGCCCAGTTCCGGCTCCCGACACTCACGCACACCCTGTGGGAAGTCTGTCACCAGGCTGTGAGGGACATAAGAGCAGCCCTTAGGACCTCCCTCTAGAGGCCTCACTGACCCCACCCTATCGCCTGCCCCGTCCCCCGGCTCACTCAGGAGCCCGGGCAACTTGCTGCCCCACAGTGGGCCTCCATTTCCCCATCTGCGGAACGGACCTCACGCTGCCCCTGGCCTAGGGTGGGTGCTGAGGGGCTCAGCACAGGGCCTGATGTGTGTCAACTCTGGTGTGCTGTTCAGAGCTCCAGCATCATCTGATTAAACACTAATTCACTGGTGGGGGCCTGTACAAAAGCCTCTCTCCCTCCCCCAGGGCCTCTGTGCCAGCCCTACTGGTGAGGAAACTGAGGCTCCCTGACTCCTACTTCTTTCTGGCCCCACACCCTTCCTCTCCACAGGGAAGGTCCTGACTCCTGAGTCCCTACGGGCTGATTCCTGAGCCACCCCCACCGTGGGGCACCCACCCCAGGCCCCGTCCTCTCAAGGAGCCAAAGTACCTGCACAGGGCTCCAAGCACGTGCTCGTGGAAGGGGCTGTGCTCTGTCCGCACCAGGGCCACCAGCTGCTGGACCATCCCCATGGAGCACAGGGTCCCTGGCGGGAGGGCTGCAGGGGTCAGAGGGGCAGCCCCACCCATCTCCTATGCCCTCCCCAGGATGCCTGTTCCTCCCCTTCTCCCACACCTGCACCCACCCCAGGGCGTCTGCTCCCCACTCCTGCCCTCACTCAAGGGCTGCCACACCTTTGTGTTCGGGGTGGCCCACCAGCAGGTTCTGCAGCAGAAATGCCGATTTGACCTTGAGCTTCTGCACCTGCTGCTGCATGGCCCGCATCAACACAGAGAAGCCGTCCAGGCGGAGGAACTGCAGCAGCCCAGCCTCCTGCTCTCGGACCAGACCTGGGAGAGGGGGACAGAGTCCTGAGCTTGCAGTCACCACCACCACCACTATCATCATGACCACCACCACCATCACCACCATCACCATCATCACCACCACCATCTCTATCACCATCCTCACCACCATCACCACCATCCTCACCACCACCACCATCACCATCAACACCATCACCATGATCCTCACCATCACTACCCATCCTCACCACCATTCACGCCATCATCACCATTCATTGCCCACCATCATCACCATCCTCACCACCATCACCACGACCATCACTATGACCACCATCCATCGCCTCCATTACCACGACATCCCCCACCCATCAGCCATCGAACCACCATCAGTTCCATCCGACTACCACCATCACAACACCACCATACCATCTCACCATCACCTCCATCACTACCACCATCCCCACCATCGGTCACACCTCTATCATATCACCATCACCTCCATCCTACCACCGATCACCAACACCCACCATTACCCATCTCACCATCACCTCCATCCATACTCCATCGATCACCACCACCATCATCATCACCACCACCACCATCACCACCATCATCATCACCACCATTAACAATATATTCATTGTCAGTCATCATCACCACCAACCACCACCATCATTACTTGCCAAGGGCCGGCATATGCAAGCATTATCTTTTTTTGAAGAATGTTTTTGAGATATAATTCACAATTCACACAGTTCAGTCTTTTAAAGATATTCGCAGGGCTGTATAACCATCGCCACTAACTCTAGGAAATTTTCATCACCCCCAGAGGAAACCCCGTACCTATGAGCAGTCATTCCCAATTTCCCCTCCCTCTGGGCCCTGCAACCACAGACGTGCTTTCTGCCTCTGTGGATTTACCTGTCCCAGACACTTGATAGAAATGTGTTCATAAAATATGTGACCTTTTGTGTCTGACTGCCTTCACTCAGCATGGTGTTTTCCAGATCCATTCATGTTGTAAGTGGTATCAACACTTCATTCCTTTTCATGGCTGAATAATATTCCATTGTATGGATATACCACATTTTATCCATTTCTTCACTGATGGAAGCATCATCTCTTTTTATTTTTTAATTTTATTTATTTACTTACTTATTTATTCATTTTGAGATGCAGTCTCGTTCTGTTGCCCAGGCTGGAGTGTGCAGTGGAGTGATCTGGCTCACTGCAACCTCTGCTCCCTGGTTCAAGCTATTCTTCAGCCTCAGCCTCCCAAGTAACTGGGATTACAGTAACTTGCCACCACACCCAGCTGATTTTTGTATTTATAGTAGAGATAGGGTTCCACCACATTGGCCAGGTTGGTCTCAAGCTCCTGGCCTAAAGTGATCCACCCGCCTGGGCCTCTCAAAGTGCTGGGATTACAGGCATGAGCCACTGTGCCCGGCCGCATCATTATTTTTTTTTTGAGACGGAGTCTCGCTCTATTGCCCAGGCTAGAGTGCAACGGCAAGATCTCGGCTCACTGCAACCTCCGCCTCCTGGGTTCAAGCCATTCTCCTGGCTCAGACTCCCAAGGAGCTGCGATTACAGGCATGCACCACTACAGTCCACTAATTTTTGTATTTTGAGTAAAGACAGGGTTTCACCACATCGGCTTGGCTGGTCTTGAACTCCAGACCTCATAATCCACCCACCTCAACCTCCCAAAGTGCTGGCATTACAGGTGTGAGCCACCGTGTCCAGTCCATATCTTTTTTTTTTTTTTTTTTTTTTGAGACGGTGTCTCACTCTTTGCCCAGGCTGGAGTGCTGTGGCACGATCTCAGCTCACTGCAACCTTTGCCTTCCAGGTTCACGCCATTCTCCTGCCTTAGCCTCTGGAGTAGCTGGGACTACAGGCGCCCGCCACCATGCCCGGCTAATTTTTTTTTTTTTTTTTTTTTGTATTTTTAGTAGAGATGGGGTTTCACTGCGTTAGGCAGGATGGTCTCCATCTCCTGACCTCGTGATGCGCCTGCCTCGGCCTCCCAAAGTGCTGGAATTACAGGCGTGAGCCACCGCGCCCGGCCATCTTTTTAATCCTCACAATTCTCCTGGAGGGTGGGCTTTCAGAATTCTATTTTACAGATGAAGAAACTGAGGCCCAAAAGAGCCAGGCTACACAGCATGCATGACCTTTATCCAGAGGGCAATGAGAACTCTGGAAGGCCTCCCAGCAGGATGAGAACTGACCTTTGGGGTGCACCTCCAGTAAGGTGCCTGCTCCTTGGTAGGCTCTAGGTCTGGGCTGCCCAAGAAGGACAGAAGCCACTAGTAGCTTGTGGCCACTAAACACCTGATATGCAGCCAGTGCAACTAAGGAAAATAGTTGTTCATTTCATTTAAGTTCAATTCATTTAAACTTAAAATGAAAAACTGAAACAGTGTAAAATATTCTCCAGTAAACACAACATTGACCAGGCACGGTGGCTCACGCCTGTAATCCCAGCACTTTGGGAGGCCAAGGTGGGCAGATCACTTGAGGTCAGGAGTTCAAGACCAGCCTAGCCAACATGGTGAAACCCCATCTCTACTAAAAATAAAAAATTAGCCAGGCATGGTGGCAGGCACCTGTAATCCCAGCTACTAGGGAAGCTGAGGCAGGAGAATCATTTGAACCTGGGAGGTGGAGGTTGCAGTGAGCTGAGATCATGCCATTACACTCCAGCCTGAGCAAAAAGAGCAAAACTCCATCTCACACACACACAAAAAAAGAAAACCAAAAAGAAAAACACACACAACGTTGTTGCTCTGGTACACTCCACACCACCGCTGAAAACTCACATCTGAGTTGTGATGTGCTTTATTTGTAAAATGCACACACTAGGTTTTGAAGACTTAGCGTGGCAAAAAATATAGTGTCTCATTAATATTCCATATTACTTACACATTGAAATTACAATAGTTTGGACAGATTGGGTTAAATATTTATTTTATTTTATTTATGTATTGTTTTGAAACAGAGTCTCACTCTGTCACCCAGGCTGGAGTGCAGTGGCAGTTGGCTCACTGCGACATATGTCTCTTGGGTTCAAGCAATTTTTATGCCTCAACCTACCTGGTAGCTGGGATTACAGGCATGCCCGACCACGCCTGGCTAATTTTTTGGTATTTTTAGTAGAGACGGGGTGTCACCATGTTGGCCAGGCTGGTCTTGAGCTCCTGGCCTCAAGTCTCGGCCTCCCAAAATGCTGAGATTAGAGGCGTGAGTCACCGTGCCTGGCCAAATGTTATTTAATTAAAGAAAGAAAAGAGAAGAGGCATGCAGGGAGTGGAAAACACGAAGACTTCTCTCATTCATCTGTAAGCAAGGCCTGTCAGCTCTGCCTTCAAAATGTACCCAGGAGAGGCCTGTCTCCTTTACGCCAGGGTTTCTCCACCTGGGCGCGGTTGGTATCTGGGGCCAGATCATTCTGAGTTGTGGGGCCCGCCCTGTGCATTGCAGGATGTTGAGCAGCATCCCTGGCCTCTACCCAGTAGATGCCAATAGTCCCTCTCTCCCAGCTGTGACAACTAAAAATGTCTCCAGACATTTGTCTAAATATCCTGTGGAGGACATGATTGCCCCCGTTTGAGAACCACTGTTCCCTACCACAACCTTGATCTCCTGCCTAGGTTATCGCCATAACCCCCAGCTCACCACCCACCTTCTGCCCACCCTCGCCGCATTCACCCTCTTCTCTGTGCAGCAGTTGGGGGCAGGGATCACAGTATGGCTGCCGTCATTTTTGGAGAGAAAGCCAAAGTCATCACCGCAGCCCACACATCTCCCTTAAAAAAGTTACGCTTATTCAGCGCTAAAAAGAAATGAGCTATCAAGCCAAGAAAAGACATGGAGGAACCTTAAAAGCAGATTACTAAGCCAAAGAAGCCAGTCTGAAAAGGCTGCAGATTGCATGGTTCCAAGTATATGACATTCTGGAAAAGGCAAAACTATGGAGACAGTAAAAAGCTCAGGGGTGGGATGACTAGCTGGAGCTCAGAGGATCTGGAGTGCAGCGAAATTCCTCTGTATAATACTACGGGGGGGTCCATGTCATGATACAGTTGTCCAAACCCACAGTATGTACAACATCAAGAGTGAGCCCCAGTGTCAGCTGTGGACTCTGCGTGACAATGGTGTGTGCATGCAGGTTCATGGATTGTAATAACCATGCCACTCTGGTAGACTATAACATAGAACCACTTTGGAGTGGCTCAGCAGAGGGGCAGCGAGTCCATCCCCTCCTGTCCTGCTGGGAATGGCACTGGCACCGCCGCCTCGGGCAGCAGGAGCTGAGGGGATGTAGCCTGCAAGTGGCTCCCAGCACAGAACTCCGGTAATGGTACTGGACAGCCACACAATGGCATACCCTGCAGCCATCAAAAAAAAGGACAGATGCCACTGAATGGTATACTTTAACATTTTCATGTGAATTTTACCCCCAAGCAAAAAAAAAAAAAAAAAAAAAAAGGGCATCCGAGCTCCCAGAGCTCTGCCCTGCGTCATGGACAGCTTTCGTTGGGGAAGCCGACCACCGTGTGGTGAGGTCGCGCAAGCAGCCCGAGCTTCTTGCCAACAGCCAGCAAAACTCTGCTAGCCCTGGGGCAAGCCACGGTGGAAGCCCACCTCTAGCACCCCTCCCTCGGATGAGGATTGTGAGGGATTAACGAGGTGCGGCGCACAGGGCTGAGTGCAGTCAGACCTTCGGGTAACGCGGCCCAGCTCACGGCTGACCACAACCTCATGAAGACACAAAGCCAGAAGCAGCCCTCCTCGATGGGGGCCACTCCTGCATTCCTCACCCACAGGAAGGGGAAAGATAAGCTACTGTGGCTTCAGAAAAAAGGACAGAGGCAGGTCAAGGTGCGCAACAGTCAGGATGGTCTGCCCCAGCCGTGCACATCCGAGGAAAAGAGATGAATCTGTGTGTCTATGTGTGCACATACCACACACGGCATACTCCACATATGCACACACCACACACCCCGTATACAGCCACCACATACACACATCCCACACACCCTACGCACATCCATGCACCACACATACGCACCACACATACACACCCCAAATGCACCCCATATACCCCACACACTGCACATGCCCCACACATATACATGCACACCCCCAGCACATACATCCCACACACATACACATGCAACACACACAGCACACACACACACTCACCATACCACACACACCTCTACATATATACCACACAACCACACACCCCATGTACACCTCCACACATACGACACACCATACACCCACTACACACACACACCACACACACCCACATTTGTCCTGACAGATTTATCAGAATCTCTGGAAGCAGAAACTGGCATGACAGTGGTTTTCTCTGGAATGGGGACCAGGTTTGAGGACAGGGACCGTTTGCTATGTACTCTTTTGTACCTGGTGAACCACGTGACTGTCTCACAGATTTTTAAAAATATGTAATGACTGTTTTTTTTTTTTTTGGAGACAAGATCTCACTCTGTCACCCAGGCTGGAGTGCAGTGACACGATCTCAGCTGACTGCAGCCTCTGCCTCCCAGGCTCACATGATCCTCCCTCCTCAGCCTCCCAGGTAGCTGGGACCAGGTGTGAGCCACCAAGATGGCCTAAAGACTTCCTAGACTTCCCCCCACCTTTTTTTTTTTTTCGAGACAGAGTCTCGCTCTGTCGCCCAGGCTGGAGTGCAGTGGCGTGATCTCTGCTCACTGCAAGCTCCGCCCCCTGGGTACACGCCACTCTCCTGCCTCAGCCTCCTGAGTAGCTGGGACTACAGGTGCCCACCACCATGCTCGGCTAATTTTTTGTATATTTAGTAGAGACGGGGTTTCACTGTGTTAGCCAGGGTGGCCTTAATCTCTTGATCTTGTGATTCGCCCGCCTCAGTCTCCCAAAGTGCTGGGGTTACGGGCGTGAGCCACCGGGCCCGGCAAGACTTCTTTTTTAATGTAAGCTCTTGGAAGAAAACTCTGCCAGCCCCTCTCTACCCTGCTCTGGCCCTCAGGGACACCATGTCCTTCCCTCTGCCCTTTGTGGCCAAGCTGCCCCATGTCTGTCGGTCCCTCTATCTCCTTAGTTTTGGCTGCGACTTTCCAAGTGCTACCTCCTCCAAAGCTCCTTTCCTCACCTCATCAGAATGCTTCCTTCTTCCGGAATCTCCTCCTACCCAAATCCTCCCTGTTCTCCTCTCAGCCTCTGCATGGCTGGGGCCACCATCTGCTGGGAACACAACACTGATTCTGGGGCTCAGGATACATGGGGGTGAGGGAGAGAAAGGGGGTGTTGGACCCCCCCCTCGCAACCCCCATTTCAATGACCACATAGGCTGCTGGAGTTAAAAAATAGCCAACCTCAGGCCAGGCACAGTGGCTCACACCTATAATCCCAGCATTTAGGGGAGGCCGAGGCTGTTGGATCATCTGAGGTCAGGAGTTTGAGACCAGCCTGGCCAACATGGTGAAACCCCATCTCTACTAAAAATACAAAAAAAAAAAAAATTAGCCAGGCATGGTGGTGTGTGCCTGTAAACCCAGCTACTTGGGAGGCTGAGGCAGAGGAATCCCTTGAACCAGGGAGGTGGAGGTTGCAGTGAGCCGAGATTGCACCACTGCACTCCAGCCTGGGTGAAAGAGCGAGACTCCGTCTCAAAAAACAAAAAAAGAAAGAAAAAAAGCCAACCTCGGACAGATTAAATGCAGAGTTACAATATGACCCAGGAACTCCACTGCTAGGTATACACTCAAGAGAACGCAAAACAAATGTCCACGAAAAGACCTGTGCAGCCATGTCCACAGGAGCACGAGAGCCCAGAGAGAGATGGAAACCAGGGACTGTCAGCAGACAGGCGGAAGGAGAGGCAGGGCATGGTGGACCCATGCAACAGGACACATTCAGCCGCAAGAAAGAGCACAGCACTGCCACCCCGCCACCACTCGGGGACCTCGCGCTGTATGGAAGGAGCCAGCAGCACTGCCACCCCGCCACCACTCGGGGACCTCGCGCTGTATGAAAGGAGCCAGTGGCACTGCCACCCACCACCACTCGGGACCTTGCGCTGTATGAAAGGNGAACTCCACTGCTAGGTATACACTCAAGAGAACGCAAAACAAATGTCCACGAAAAGACCTGTGCAGCCATGTCCACAGGAGCACGAGAGCCCAGAGAGAGATGGAAACCAGGGACTGTCAGCAGACAGGCGGAAGGAGAGGCAGGGCATGGTGGACCCATGCAACAGGACACATTCAGCCGCAAGAAAGAGCACAGCACTGCCACCCCCGCCACCACTCGGGGACCTCGCGCTGTATGGAAGGAGCCAGCAGCACTGCCACCCCCGCCACCACTCGGGGACCTCGCGCTGTATGAAAGGAGCCAGTGGCACTGCCACCCACCACCACTCGGCGACCTTGCGCTGTATGAAAGGAGCCAGCGGCACTGCCACCCACCACCACTCGGGGACCTTGCGCTGTATGAAAGGAGCCAGGTACAAAAGGCCGCACAGTGTGGGATTCCATTTGTACAAATGTCCCGGAGAGGGATATCCTTAGAGGCAGTAAGTAGATTCATGTTGCAGGAGCTGGGGGAGAGGATGGATGCCGACTGATTGCTTAACGGGTACAGAATTTCTGCTTGGGGGAAAGGATGAAAATGTTCTGAAATTTTGGCCAGGCGCAGTGGCTCACACCTGTAATCCCAGCACTTTGGGAGGCTAAGGCGGGTGGATCGCCTGAGGTCAGGAGTTCAAGACCAGCCTGGCTAACATGGTGAAACCCAGTCTCTACTAAAAATACAAAAATTAGCCGGGTGTGGTTGCAGGCGCCTGTAATCCCAGCTACTTGAGAGGCTGAGGCAGGAGAATCGCTTGAACCTGAGAGGAGGAGGTTGCAGTGAGCCAAGATCATGCCATTGCACTCCAGCCTGGATGACAAGAATGAGACTCTGTCTCAAAAAAAAAAAGAAAGAAAGAAAGAAAAACAGAAAATGTTCTGAAATTAGCGACTGCCGACAGCCATACCGCCTGAACGCGCCTGATCTCATCTAAAATTAGAAAGTGATGATGGCTGCACAACACTGTGAATATACTAAGTACTACGCTGTTTTTTGGTTTTATTGTTTGTTTTCAGACAGGTCTTGCTCTGTCACGCAGGCTGGAGGTGCAATCATGGCTCACTGCAGCCTCAACTTCCCAGGCTCAGGTGATCCTCCAACCTCAGTCTCCTGAGTAGCTGGAGTTACAGTCACACACCACCACGTCCAGCTAATTTTTTAATTTTTGTAGAGACAGGGGTTTCCCTATGTTGCCCAGGCTGGTGTCAAACCCCTGAGCTTGAGCAATTCTCCCGCCTCGGCCTCCCAAAGTGTGAGGATTCCAGATGTGAGCCACCATGCCAGGCCAAAAGTACGAAGTTACACACTTTAAAAGGATGAATTGTGTGGCCTGTGAATTATATCTCAATAAAGCTGTTAGGGAAAATAAAAGGAAACAGCCCAGTGGCGGCACTAGTACAGCACATGCAGGCAGGCATCCAGCACACACGAAGAGCTCCCCCGGGCTGGGACCCTGGTTCTGTGTGTCCTCTCCAGACTCCCTGGCCTGATCCCTCCCGTGTGGAGGAGACACAGTGGGCCCAACTTCAGCAGGTGTGCACAAGGATTCAGCCAGTCAACACCTGGCATGGAGAAACTGCCCCACAGATGTTGGTTTTTGTCCCATCCCTGGCCCCAACCTGGCCCCTGTGTCCCAGGAGGCAGGGTATGGGGGAGTCCTGGCCAGCTCTGCCCTGTGGAGCTGCACAAACCCGGCCACGTCCCTCTGCCCACACGTCAGTTTCTTCCCCTGTCAAATGAGGATGCAAACGGTCCCACTTCACAGGCCATTAGGATAAAAAGAATTTGTGGCTAGACATGGTGGATCACACCTGTAATCTCAACACATTCAGAGGCCAAGGCAGGAGGATCCCTTGAGGCTAGGAGTTCAAGACTAGCCTGGGCAACAAAGCAAGTCCTGTCTCTATATAGGTTAAATTAAAAAAATAAGAAGAAGAAGAAGAATTCATGTACAGCAGGGGTTCTGACCATGGGGCTTTCTATGACATCTGGGGGCATCTATGCTGCGGTAGGTGGGGTGACAGTGTCTCTCCATGGCATGGAGGCCACCCACTAGATACTGCTCAATGTCGTGTAGTACATAGGATGGCCCCTGAGAGAGTGAACCAGCCCCAGTGTGAACAGTGCCCAGCTGAAAAACTGCTGCGTGCAAAGCATTCACGCTGAGGGCCGGGCAGTCTCCTCCCAACGTGGTCATGTCTGCTGCGTGGCTAGCAGGGGGTTTGGCCGAGTGCACCACTCACTCTGCCTGCAGCACTCAGGTGCCAGAGGCCCAACAAGCACGGTAATAAACGAGTGAAGGAGATGCCTCTCCCTCTGCCCCAGCAGATCCCGAGGGCCCACCCGACACCCCCCAGCACCCCTGCCCCCAGCCCCACCCAGACACTCACAGGAGATGGCGAAGAGGGCCTTGACACGCACCGTGTCGCAGGCGTCACGGTCCAGCAGCCGCAGCAGCTTACGCAGGGCGCCCAGGCCCAGCACCTGCTCCTGGATGGCTGCCACGTTCTGGCTGCACGTGCCGATGAGCTGTGCTGCCCGCCACCGCAGCCCCGCAGCCCCCGCCTCCAGGTACCGGCCCACCAGCAGGTGCATGCCCGACAGCTGGCAGAAGTCTGTGCCACAGAGGGGAGCAGAGAGAGGCCAGATGTTAGGGACTGAACTGTGCCCCCCAAAATGCATGGGTTGATGCTCTGATCCCCAGGACCTTGGAATGTGACTGTTCATGGAGATGGGATCTTCAAAGAGATAATTCAGGTAAAATGAAGTCCTCAGGGTGGGCCCTAATGCAATCTGACTGCTGTCCTGATAAGAGGAGATGAGAACACAGACACCCACAGAGGGACAACGTGGAGGGAGGACACAAAAAATGCCTTCTGCAAGCCAAGGAGAGAGGGGCTCAGGAGAAACCAGCCCTGCCCACACCCTGATCTCAGACTTCTAGCCTCTGAAGCCGTGAGAAAATACATTTCTGTTTTTAAAGCCAGTAGTCTGTGGTGCTTGGCTAAGCTGGCCCTAAGCCGACTGCCACAGCTGCTGAGGCCAGGAATGCCAGGCTGGCTCCCACAGGGACCTGGTTCTCTCCAAACACCCAACCAGAGGTCCCTCCAAGCCCAGTACAACTGGATTCCATTGGCACTTGGGGCATTAGGGCCCCAGGCTCCAGACTACTAAATGCCAGGACTGATCCTGGTTTTTGTGACAATCTGAATGTCCCCAGGGTCAGCAAACCACAGCCTACCTCTGGTTTTTATAAATAAAGTGGTGGTGGAGAGCATGGCTGTTCCTCAAAAAGTGAAACACAAGATTCCCTGTGACCTACCAATTCCACACCAAGGCACAGACTCAAAAGAACCAAACGTAGGGACTCAGATACTTACACACTCAGGTTCATGGCAGCATCATTCACAAATGACCCAAATGTCCTTAAAGGATAAAGAGATAAATAAAAACTGTTCTAGCCATACAATGGAGTATTACTCAGCCATAAAAGGGAATGAAGCAGCCAGGCACGGTGGCTCAAGCCTATAATCCCAGCACTTTGGGAGGCCAAGGGGGGCAGATCACTTGAGGCCAGGAGTTCAAGACCAGCCCGGGTAACATAGCAAAACCCCGTTGCTACTAAAAATACAAAAATGCCAGGCCTGGCCAGGCGCGGTGGCTCATGACTGTAATCCCAGCACTTTGGGAGGCCGAGGCGGGTGCATCACGAGGTCAGGAGTTCGAGACCAGCCTGGCCAACATGGTGAAACCCCATCTCTACTAAAAATACAAAAATTAGCTGGGCATGGTGGCGGTCGCCTATAATCCCAGCTACTCGGAAGGGCGAGGCAGGAGAATTGTTTGAACCCAGGAAGCAGAGGTTGCAGTGAGCTGAGATCATGCCATTGCACTCCAGCCTGGGCGACAGGGTAAGACTCCGTCTCAGGAAAAAAAAAAAAAAAAAATTAGCCAGGCCTGATGGCATGCACCTGTAATCCCAGCTGTTTGGGGAGGCTGAGGTATGAAAATCACTTAAACCCAGCAGGTGGAAGTTGCAGTGAGCTGAGATTGCACCACTGCACTCCAGCCTGGGAGACTGACTCAAAAAAAAAAAAAAAGAAAGGAATAAAGCTCTGACACACACCACAACATGGGCACACCTTTAGCACAATCAGCCGGACACAAAAGGTCACATGTTATAGGCATCTATATGAAATGTCCAGAATGGGCAAATTCATAGACCCAAAACACGGATTAGTTGTTGCCAGGGGGCCGGGGGAGGGCCTGCTTAATGGGTGCTGGGTCTCCTTTGTGGGCAATGGAAAAGTTCTGGAAATACAGGTAGTGTTGCACAACACTGTGAATTGACAGTAAGTGGTAGAGACGGCCATGTGGGAGGATGTTCCCCTCAGCCCACCTTCATCAGCACTGCGCATCTTCATTAAAACAGAAAAGATACACATACATATTTATATTTATATACAGAGACGGCGCATAGGCCAGGGAGGAAGTGGTATCTTTGGCTTTCGTTCTCATTTGATTACTAATAAGGTGTAAAATTGCTGCTGCTGTGATTGGACGCTTAGCACACAGCAGCTGCTCAACAGATATTTCCTGAACAAGCACAAAATGAATGAAAGAGCAAACTCGTTAAAAGCCATCCTGCGGACGGGAGCGGGAGTTCTCTGCCGGGTTAAGACTGGGAAACACTGGGGAAAAGTAAGCTGGGAGGTGGCGACTGCACTGTGGGTCTTCTCAGGGCACTAAATGCACTCATAGAGGGGGGCTTCCTAAACGCCGTCCAGCCCCTGTCCAAAATGAAGACACCTGACTCCCATGCCTGACATGTTACGTGTACTCTGTGCCTCGGCTTGTGCGGGCCTGGGGGTTTCTCTCAGCCCATTCTCACCAGCCTGTGTACAAGAGGAAGTAACCAGGACCTGCCCAAACCAGACTGCCATGTAGCAGCACAGCCTGAACTATGAACCAAGGAAGTGACACCCCAAATCCACACCCTCAATGGCTACACCACACAACCCCTCCAAATGGAAGTGGGCTCTCCTCAAACCTTCTGTCAGCTCCGCTGCTTGGAGTAAAACAGCATTTACCTCGGTCTGCAAGGCCCTGCCCACCCCCACACTGTTTCCTACGCCTGGCCCCTCACTCCCTGTACTCTGCCTCAAGGGCCTGGCTGCTGTTCCTGAACACACCAGGCGCGCTCTGGCCTCAGGGCCTTTGCACTGGCTGTTCCCGCTGTCTTGAATGCTTTTCCCAGAGACCATCCCACAACTCGCACCTCACTTCAGGTCTCTGATCAAACGTCGCCCTGGAGAGGCCTTCTCTGCCACCCCACCCATGCCACTTTCTCCCTTGTACTCTGGGGAATGGCAGTGGACACCCAGAGGACTAGGAGAGAAACAGCCACCTCAGAACTGATCAGGGAAGTGGGGGACCCCACCTGCCATGAGGGTGAGGAAGAGCCTTGCTCCTTATGGCAATGGAGGCAATGAGGCTGATGGTGAGAGGGCAGCAGGGAGGCTGATGGTGTGATCCCCAAGAGTAGGGCCAAGAGCTGAGAGGCAGCAGGACATGTACAGAGGGGCAGGACGTCCCGACGGGGGAAGTGGGGTACCTGCGGCATTGTCCATGTTCTCACACAGGTCGGCCAGCAGCTCCAGGGCCCCCTCTCGCTCTTGCTGGTCGGCTGCCTGCTCAGCCTCCCCAGCAGTGGGGGGCATGGGCTGTGACAGCACTCGGAGGCAGCTCTTCATCTGCTCCACCTCCTCCCGCTGGCCTCGGAAGGCAGCCGACATGGCCTCCTGCAACCACTGACGCCTCTGGGGACCAAGGCGAGGAGGAAAGGAGATCTATCAGTCATTAATTAAAAAGGAACAGCCATTAATAAAGACAGCCAACTGAGGGCTGATGCTCCTTCAGTCAACAAATAGTGGCCGGGCGCTGTGGCTCATGCCTGTAATCCCACCACTTTAGGAGGTCAAGGTGGGCAGGCTGCCTGAGCTCAGGAGTTTGAGACCAGCCTGGGCAACATGGTGAAACTCCATCTTACTAAACTACAAAAAGTTAGCTGGGCATGATGGTCCGAGCCTGTAGTCACAGCTACTCCGGAGGCTGAGGCACGAGAATCACTTGAACCTGGGAGGCAGAGGTTGAGGTGAACCGAGATCGCAACATTGTACTCTAGCCTGGGCATCAGAATCAACTGAACATCTATTTTATTCACAGACACTTTTCTAGGTACTAAAGGCAGCCCTGGGCCAGACAGAAACCCCTGCCCTGGGGGTGGGGCTCACATTCAGGTTGAAGAGCAGTCAATAAAGAAAATAAGCAAAACGTGTAGCATTTGACGTGGTGAGATTATAAGCGTCCTGGGGTAAGTAAGATTAAGCACAGTGGGGGATCTGGAGTGCCAAACTGTGGCTGCAGACTTAAACAGGTCAGGGCCGGGTGCGATGGCTCACACCTGTAATCCCAGCACTTTTGGGAGGCTGAGGCAGGAGGATCACTTGAACGCAGGAATTTAAGAGCAGCCTGGGTAACACAGCGATACCCCATCTCCACAAAAAAAAGTTGTTTTTTTTTTTTTTTTGTGATGGAGTCTTGCTCTGTTGCCCAGGCTGGAGTGCAGTGGCCGGATCTCAGCTCACTGCAAGCTCCACCTCCCGGGTTCACGCCATTCTCCTGCCTCAGCCTCCCAAGGAGCTGGGACTACAGGCGCCCGCCACCTCGCCCGGCTAGTTTTTTGTATTTTTTAGTAGAGACGGGGTTTCCCCATGTTAGCCAGGATGGTCTCGATCACCTGACCTTGTGATCCGCCCGTCTCGGCCTCCCAAAGTGCTGGGATTACAGGCTTGAGCCACCGCGCCCGGCCAAAAAAAAAGTTTTAAATTAGCTGGGCATGGTGGTGCATGCCTGTGGTCCCAGTTACTCAGAAAGCTGAGTGGAGAGGATGGCTGGAGCCTAGGAATTTAAGGCTGCAGTGAGTGAGAACTTGTTTCTAAAAAAAGAAAGAAAGAAAAGAAAAAGAAATGGGTTGGTCATTGAGGGTCCCAGGGAGGTGACTTGCGAGAAAAGCAGTAGGTGAGGGACTGAGCCAGGCCACATCTAGAAGTGGTTCCAGGCAGAGGGAACCACCAGGAGGCCAGCGTGGTGGAGGCAGAGTGAGCAAGGAGAAAGGGATGGGGAGGGGAGCAGGTGATATCAGGTCTTGCAAACTTTTGTAAAAACCTGGGATTTCCCTCTGAATAGGTGTGGGAGCTGCCAGAGGGCTCTAAGCAGAGGAATGGGGACACCCGCATTGCTGTTGATTGAGAACAGACGGAGGAGGGGCAAGGGCAGGTGCAGGAATATGAAACAGGAGGCTACGGCTGGGAGCAGGCAGGAGAGAAGGCAGTGTGGAGCAGGAAGGAGAGAGGAGTGGGGAGAAATAGTCAGACCCTGGACTTATTTTGAAAAGAGAGCCCGTTTGATTTAGTGAGATACGAGGTGTGACAGAAAGAGAGGTCAAGGATGACTTCAAGGTCTCTGTTCTGAGCAACCAGAAAAAGATGGGGAAATGGTGTGAAAAGCAGGTTTGGGGTGGGAAGAGCAGGGATTTCAGCCCATTTTCAAATGTGTCAAATTTGAGGGATCTATTACACATCCAAGGCAAAAGACTGAGGAAGCTGCCTGAAGCCCAGGCGGAGGTGCAGCCTGGACCAGGATTTCTCAACTTCAGCTCTACTGACACTTTGAGCTGGATAGTTCTCTGTGGTGTGACCGTCCTGTGCACCACAGGATGCTGAGTAGCATCCCTGGCCTTCACGCACTGGATGCCAGTATCCCCCTTCCTCCAGTTGTGACAACCAAGAATGTTTCCACACAATTGTCCCCTGGGGAATAAAAATCACCCCCAGTGAAGAATCACTGGCCTAGAGATATAAATTTGAGACTTATCAGAATAAAGCCTTACAACAATATGAGGCCGGGAGCGGTGGCTCACGCCTGTAATCGAGCACTTTGGGAAGCTGAGGGGAGCCGATCACCTGAGGTCAGGAGTTCCAGACCAGACTGGCCAACATGGTGAAACCCCGTCTCTACTAAAAATACAAAAATTAGCCAGGCATGGTGGCACGTGCCTGTAATCCCAGCTACTCAGGAGGCTGAGGCAAAGGGAATTGCCTGAACCTGACAGACAGAAGTTGCAGTGAGCCGAGATCACACCACTGCACTCCAGTCGGGGCAACAGAGTGAGACTCTATCTCAGAGAAAAAGGAGATGAGAGCTAATAAGTGACTGCTGGAATTTTGGGGGGTGAGGGAGGGGAGCAGAGGTCTCCTTAGTCACAGTTCTAAGTAAATTTGAGTGAGCTATTTAATGTTTCTGTGCCTGTTTCATGCCTCACTGTCGTAAAGGTTCAATGATGTCATGTATGTAAGTGGGTTAGCATAATGCTCTGTATACAGTAATTGCCAATTAAACATTATATATAATAACTATTCCTATTAATCTGCAAAACAACTCTATGAGGTATGTATCATTGTTATCCCCACTTCGCAGACGAGAAAGTTGAGTCACAGAAAGGTTAAGACTTACCCAAGGTCACACAGTCAGCAATTGACAAAGCCTGAAATCAAACCCAAGCAGTCTAGGCTGGGCGTGGCGGCTCACATCTGTAATCTCACCACTTTGGGAGGCTGAAGCAGATGGATCACTTGAGGGCAGGAGCTCGAGACCAGCCTGGCCAATATAGTGAAACCCCTTCTCTACTAAAAATACAAAAATTAGCCAGGCATGGTAGCCCATGCCTCTAATCCCAGCTACTGGGGAGGCTGAGGCACGAGAATTGCTTGAACCGGGAAGGCAGAGGTTGCGGTAAGCTAAGATTGCACCTCTGCACTCCAACCGAGACTGTGTCCCCCACCCCTACCCCACACCAAAAAAAAAAAAAAAAAAAACAAGTAGTCTGACTACAGAGCCTGTGCTCTTCATGAAAACACACTGCTGTCTTCAGAAGCACTGTCTGTCTGCTGGACACTGTGTGCAGCCCTACTTAAAGTAGAACCTCAGAACTACCCTATACCGTAGTTATTATTATTATCAATTTGTAAATAAACAACTTGAGACTCAGAAAGATGAAGTAATATATCCAAGGTCACACAGCTGGACAATGCTGAATCCAGGTCAGTCTGGCTCTGGAAAGGATATGTCCCCCCCAGACTCTCTTGAGATCTGACCTTCAGTCAACGACGACCCCATCTAGCACAAATTATAGCCTACAATGCCTCCACACCTGGATGCCTGCCACCCAAGAAGACCCTAGTCTTCTTGTGGCTCCCCAGGTCACACTTCCCAAGGCACCTCTATCTGTCCCCAGGCCCCTCACCCCAGCTTCTTGGGTCCCCATCTTTTACCTCCTCACTCATGGGTTCTGGAGGAGGGTCTGGCTCTTCAGAGCCCGCGGTGATGGCCATCTGCAGCAAGCCTTGGAGGTTGCGTGGGGGCCGGGAACTGTCCGAGCCCCCAGCCGAGGAGCCGCCGCCGCCGCCGCCGCCCCCTGAAGAGCAACCCTGGGAGGCCGGGGGCAGCGCCAGGGGCAGGCGGCTGCCTCTTGAGCCTTCGTCTGACATGGGCCGTTTGTGAAGAAGGGAAGAACGTGTTAGGGGGAGAAGGTGGTCACCGCTGAAGCAGCTCTGTCGTCCTGATGGGTCGATTCTTGAGGGTCTGCTGAGAAGGTGGCGTTTTAGGGGAGCTCGGCGCCCCCCCATGACCCCAAACGTCTCTGCCCCCAGCCCACTCAACCACAGCCCGTTTTCCTTCCTTCATACCCATAGGACCCTTCCCCAAAGTCATAAGCACCTCCTTTCTCCCTAGCAACACGCCCCACCCACTCTCCCTGGCAACAACCCCCCTTCCCCATCTCCAGTGCGTGCGTCCCGTCTCTTAGCAACCTCACTGCCCCGCCTCCGTAGCAACAAGCCCGCCCTTTGGTCTCCTTAGCAACAAGTCTTCTCCCTCCTCTCCGAAGAGGGGCGCCGGAATAGGGCGGATCTCACCTCCCAGGGTCCTCAAGCTGCCGCTGCTCCTACGGACAAAGTCGTCCGCACCTGACTCTACTGGGCGCCGCCATCTTAACCGGAAATACGCACAGTTTCACCCGGAAGTGCCCGGCGTACCCACCCAACTTCGTGCCGTAGATGCCGCTGAAGCTGCTTGCCCGACTGTTACTCTCTTCTCACCTGGCCGGATACTGCCCTCGGCCCCGCCCCTCCCATCCAGGCCCCGCCTCCAAGCTAGGACGCACCTTCGTGCGGGCTCCGCCCCTTCACGCTTAAGTCGCTGGTCAAAGCCCCGCCCCTGGCCCAGTTTTCGCACCTCAGCGAGTCCCGCCCCCGATACTTATTGCAAGCTCCACCCCTGTTCTAAAGTGTGCCCCGCCCCCAGGTCTGACCCCGCCCACACTACTATTCCTGCACCTGCTCTAGGCGTTTCAGCTTCTCCCAGTTAGGCCCCGCCCCCTTTCCAGGCCCCTCCCACTCATTGCTGTCGGTCATCCTTAGAAGGTTTGGGGCCTCGCCCCCCTAATCTGACTTTCGCCTCCACTGGGGCCACCACCCCATCTACTGGAGCCCTGGGGTCGCAACTGTAATGGCTGGCCTGTGAGCCTTGGGCCCCCGGCAACCCCTCTCTCAGCCTCAGTTTCTCCATCTGTCAAATGGAACTGGGGCATGGACCGTCTCATCACCCAGCCTCTCGCTCATGGACTCTTCCCCATGCCCTGACAGGTGGAGAGGAGAGGATTCTTGAGGCCTGGAGCCGGAAGCAAAGTGCCCCAGAGCCCAGCAAGATTCAGAGCGCCAGAGAAGCCAGCTTGGTGGGGAGGCCCGAGGCCTCCGTGCACCAGAAGTGGGGTTTAGGCCTGGGCACGTGCTGATGCGGCCCGGTCTGCAGAGGTGTTGGCCCTGTACTGGGCTTAAAGAAACTCTCATGTTGGTGCTGGATAGGAGGCGTTTTCCTCCAGGAAAAGGTTGTGCTCAACGCAAAACGGGGCACACAGTCACAAATGTATCAATCACCTGCTGGGCGTGGTTGTGCAGGGGGATATTTTGGGCAGAAACAGGAAGACCCAACAGATAGGCTGTGTGTGTGTGTGTGGTGTTTCCAGCACTGTGTTGTGAGATGCATCTGGGCCTGTGGATGTGCTATTATATTAGTTTCCTATTGCTGCTGTTAACAAATTACTAAAAATGTGGTGGCTTAAAACAGCACACATTTATTATCTTGCAGTTATGGAGGGCAGAAATCCAAAATGGGTTTCACAGAACTGAAATCAAACTGTCAGCAGGATTGCATCGCTTCCGGAGGCTCTCCGGTAGAATGTTTTTCTTGCCTTTTCCAGCTTCTAGAGGCCACACTCCTTCTTTGACAGGTGGCCCTATCACCCCAAGCTCTGCTTCCATCTTCCCATCTCCATCACTGACTGCTCCTCCTGCCTCCTTCTCACAAATACTCTTGTGATTCCATCGAGCTCACCCAAATAACTGGGATAATCTCCCTATCTCAGTCACATGGGCAAAGTCCCTTCAGCCATGCAAGGTAACCCATGCACAGATCCTGGGAATTAGGATGCAGACATCTATGTACAAGTCTATCAGTTTATAATACATGGCCAAGGGCAGTGGCTCAGGTCTATAATCTCAGTACTTTGGGAGGCCAAGGGGGGAGGATCACTTGAACCCAAGAGTTCGAGACCAGCCTGGGCAACATAGTGTGACCACATCCCTACAAAAAAGTACAAGAATTAGCCGTGTGTGATGGCATCTGCCTATAGTCACAGCTATGCAGGAGGCTGAGGCAGGAGGATCACTTGAGCCCAGGAGGTTGGGGCTGCAGGGACCTATGACTGCCCCACTGCACCCCAGCCTGGGCAACAGGGGGAAGACCCTGTCTCAAAAAACAAAACAAAACAAAATAAAAAGAGGGTGATCATATAATTTTTCATCTACAGCAAGACACTTGAGAGCAAAAAGGGACCCATTAATGCCTCCAGAACCAAGAGGCAGATCCCTCCTGTTAATAGTTACAGAGCCAGGCCAGGGTGGTAGCTCACACCTGTAATCCCAGCACGTTGGGAGGCTGAGGTAGGCGGATCACGAGGTCAGGAGTTCGAAACCAGCCTGACCAACATGGTGAAATCCCATCTCTACTAAAAATACAAAAATTTAATTAGCTAGGCACGGTGGCAGGTGCCTGTAATCCTAGCTACTCGGGAGGCTGAGGCAGGAGAACTGCTTGAACCTGGGATGTGGAGGTCGTAGTGAGCTGAGATTGCGCCATTGCACTCCAGCCTGGGTGACGGAGCAAGATTCCATCTCAAAAAAAAAAAAAACAAAGAGTTACAGAACCAGCCTGGCCAACAGGGTGAAACCCCATCTCTACTAAAAATACAAAAAATAAAAAAAGCCGGGTGCCTAAAATTGCACCCTGCTCAACAGGCCCCTCTTAACCCCCTTCCCTGCTGTGATCACCTCCTCAGCACGGACATGATTATCTAACGCATCATACATTTTGCCTATTGACCTTGTTGATCATCTGTTTCATCCACCAGCATGGAAGCCTCACAGGACAGGCCTTTTTGCTGATTTAGGTCACTGCCGTGTTCTTACCAACAGGAACAGTGCCTGGCTGAGATTTGGCACTCATTAAATATTTGTGGACTTAAAGTGTTGAATGGGGGACTTGGAAATATCACAGGAGCCAAAAGGCTCCTGTGTGCACTTTATTTTATTTTATTTTTGTTAGAGACAGGGCCTCACTCTGTTGCTCAGGCTGGAGTGCAGTGGTGCAAACATAGCTCACTGCAGCCTCGAACTCACTGGCTCAAGCCTCAGCCTCCGAAGTAGCTGGGACTACAGGCACATGTCACCACACCCAGTTAATTAAAAAAAAAAAAATTGTAGGGATGGGGTCTCGCTGTGTTGCCCAGGCTGATCTTCCCACCTCGGTCTCCCAAAGTATTGGGATTACAGGCATGGGCCACCTTGCCCAGTCCTGGGTGTGCTTTATAGAGGATTTGAGAATTAAATGGGTGTATAACACTTTCGGTTACATGACATAGAGGGATCTATGGTTTATGTGGAAAGCTAATGGGGGCAGGTGGGTCACTCACAGGCAGAGCACAGGCTTGTGGACATGCTACAGTGGGGATGTATGGGCTATACTGGGGCCCACATGAAGGTATAAAGGACCCTATGATGAGCACAGAGAATATATGGGGGTCTAAGAATATACACAGGGACCTCAGGGGCTTCTGGAAGCTTCTCTGTAGAAGTAAAGAGAATCCTAAATCACTCTAGGCTGTGGGTAGATATGCAGCCTTGACACTGGTGGGGACACAGACTTACCCTCGCCCTGGATGGGTGGGCTTAGGGGGCTGGGGAAACCGACATGAGTTTGGCGTCAGCAACTCCAAGAATTCTTTCCCTTCTCTGTCTCTGTCTCCCTGGATATGTCCGCAGTTCTCCCCAGCACATGTCCCTACACCTGTGTGTACCCCCTGGCCCCTCCCTGCAGCTCCACCTGCGCCCCCCTCTCCCCCACCTCTCTGGCTGGCCTTCCTCTCTCTGTCTCTCCGAATCTCTGAGTCTTTCCATCCCTCTGTCGGCTTCCAGCAGTTCTCTCTCCTTCTCCCTGTCTGTTTTCCCGGCTTGCCATACCTTCCTTCTCTTCTGTCCCTGCCCATCTCTGCCCTCCGTCCCTCTCTGCCTCAGCCTGTCTCTGGTGGTCTCCATCCCTCTTGCGTCTCTGCCTGTCTCCCGTCTCTGTGTCAGCCAGGATCTTTCTTTGTGTATCTCCATCTCTGCCCCATCTGTTGGGTCCTCTCTCTCTCGCTCCATCCTTCCCTCCATCCTCTCTCCTGCATCCTCCCACCTCCTCTCCATCCCTCCAGCTGAAGGCCCGCCCCCTGCCCCCCCC
>NW_016810644.1:722169-742123 GCF_001698545.2 Rhinopithecus bieti | reverse complement strand
AGGGGCTGGGGGCCTGGATTCCTGGTTCTGAGGGAGGAGGGGCTGGGGGTCTGGACTCCTGGTTCTGAGGGAGGAGCAGACTGGGGTCCTGGACTTTTTGGTTTGAGGGAAAAGGGACTGGGGTCCTGGACTTCTGGGTCTGAGGGACGAGGGACTGGGGGTCTGGACTCCTGGGTCTGAGGGAGGAGGGTCTGAGGTCTGGACTCCTGGGTCTGAGGGAGGAGGGGCTGGGCCTGGACTCCTGGGTCTGAGGGAGGAGGGGCTGGGGGTGCTGAACTCCTGGGTCTGAAGGAGGAGGGGCTGGGTGTCTGGACTTCTGGGTCTGAGGGAGGAGGGTGGTGGGAACCTTGAGTGTTGGGACAGGGAGTTTGGGGCCCTAATGCTCCAGCCCCCATAGGGGCAGAGGCCGGAGGGGCTCCAGGGCCAGGGAGGGGATGGAGGCGGCCTGCTGAGTGGAGCCAGGCTGGGAGCTGAGGTTCTTGCTGCAGTACAGCTGCAGACTGGGGTGGAGTGCATCTGTCCTGGGAAGCACCGTCCTCTGGCCTCCTGCTCTCCAGGCAGCGAGTTGGGATGACAGGGGCTGTAGGCCTAGGACATTCTCCCCTTCTCTGGCATGCTGGCTCAGAGTGGCAAACAGGATGGAGGGTGGGAAGGTGGGCTGCAGCAGGCGCGTCTCCCGGAGCGGCTGTGGAAAGGGCGTTCATCCTCTGCTGTTGCTAAACGCTGGCCACCGGCCGCAGCCTCCTTCCTGCCGGATGGATGGTGGGTGGAGGTGACATGGGAGCTGAACGCCCAGGGTCTCTATGAAGCTCAGGGCCAGAGCCAACAGGAGTGGGGACTGGGCTGTGACTGAGAGCTGAGACCCTAGGGAAAAGGAGAAGGTTTCAAAGCCCCAGGTCCTGAGTGGTGAGAGTGTGAAGGTGCTGCTGACCTGAATTCCTGAGTTACAGGAGAAGAAGGGGTCAGACCTGGACTGGGTCTGAGGGAGGAGGGGCTGGACCTGGAGTGCGGGGTCTGAAGGAGGAGGGGCTGGGGGTCTGGAGTGCTGGGTCTGAGGGAGGAGGGGCTGGGGTCTGCAGTGCTGGGTCTGAGGGAGGAGGGGGCTGGGGGGGCTGGATTCTTGGGTCTGAGGGAGGATGGAATGGGGTCTAGATTGCTGGGTCTGAGGGAGGAGGGGCTGGGGTCTGGACTCCTGGGTCTGAGGGAGGAGGGTCTGGGGGTCTGAATTGCTGGGTCTGAGGGAGGAGGGGCTGGGGCCTGGACTCCTGAGTCTGAGGGAGGAGAGAATGGGGCCTGGACTTCTGGGTATGAGGCAGGAGGAGCTGGGGGTCTGGACACCTGGGCCTGTAGCTTTAGGGGCTAGTCAGGGCTGGGTCTTTGGCTTTGGGGGCTCAGGTCCTGGAATCGAGGGTCCTGAGGAGAGGTGTGGGCCAGGAGACAGGACATGCCCTTGGTGTCTGTGTGCCGTCTTTAGACCTGCCATGAAGAGAAGACACAGGAAGGCAGTTGAGGCTGGGGGTTCGGGAGGAGGTAGAGGGTGGTCTGGGGAGGGGGCAGATGTGAGATTATATTCTCTAGGAGTCATAGGGTCTTCAAAAGACTGAGAAACAGAGAATACAAGGAAGTGATGGGGAGAGGGAAAGTCGCAGGTGGGTTTGGAGGAGACAGACTCGGGGAAACACGGTGAGGAAAGAATGTGTGACAGGCGGGCTCCCCAAGATGGAGAGGGTGAGGGCCGGGGGTGGCTGGCAGAGGAGAGGGGCACCTGGCTGGATGGACAGTCAGGAGGAACGGACTGGCAGGAGGGAGGGGAAGGGTGGTTTCGTGGGAGTGTGGGCTGTCAACCCCAGGAGTTCAGGTCCGATGTGTTCAGGCCATTGTTAAACAGCCAGGCCGAAGCAAACCGGGTGGCCAAGGGAGGACATAGGTGCTGGGGACGAAGGTGACCCAGCGGAACACCCCACATTTTCACCCTGCTCCCCCAGGGCTGGTTAAACTCGGAGTCCACTGCATCACGGGTCAGAAGGTCGCCATCAAGATCGTGAACCGGGAGAAGCTGTCGGAGTCGGTGCTGATGAAGGTGTGTACACCTGCTACAGCGTGTCTTCGGGGGAGCCTATGGGGCTGAGGGCAGGCAGGGGGCCTTGCTGACCTCTGTTCCTGTGTCTGCACCCCTCTTGACCCTCAGGTGGAGCGGGAGATCGCCATCCTGAAGCTCATCGAACACCCACATGTCCTCAAACTCCACGACGTCTACGAGAACAAGAAATATTTGTAGGTATTTATAGACACCCAGCCCTACCCCATCCTCCCTCTCCAGGTTACCAGGGTGGGACTTCTCCAGAAACAGGGCCTAGGGGGACCGGGGGGACCTGGAGCTCTCCAGACTGGACTACTGAAGGCCCAGTCCCTTGCCTGTGGCACAGGGAAGCTCCCAGCCACTGTTCTCACGCTGTGTTGGGTCTGAGGCGAAGGGCAACCATCCTCCTACTGGGTCCCCGGCTCCAGCTCCTTGGCCCGCGGCACTACATGAAATGCCCTCTGCTAGATAAGCAGGGTGCCCTCGACCAGACCCAATTTGCTATGGGCAGATGCCTCCTGTTTGTAAGGCAAGGGGCCTAGCAAAGCCCAAAGGATCTTCCCAAACCCCCACTCTGGAGCACCGGAGAGCCCCCCTCCTCCCCCGGCATAACTGCGGGTGCCATGGCAGGACACCCCAACAATGGGCCGCCTTAGGAGTTCTGAGTCAGTATCTCAAAGTCAATTACCCGCCAGGAAGGATGGGGGTGGGGGTCCAGCTGTCCAGACTCCAGAGAATGGGCCTCTTTGTCCAAACTCTGGTGACCCAAAGGACAGCTGGACTGGGAAGCTGGAGAGGGGACAGCCCTCGTGCCCCCACCCCGGCACTCAGTCCCCAGGATGAACTGACATCAGGTCCATCAGTGCTGGTGCAGGTTTCACACACAGGAAGCTGTCTGCCTGGCGCTCACGGGACTTGCTCTCAGGCTTCCCCAGGTGTGGTGATAGGAAAGGGCTATTATCCGGACCAGCGCACTCTCGCTCCCACTCCACTCTTGGCATAGGGAGGCAGGGCCATGGGAGTTGATGCTTTGGGCGGGAATCTAGCCATCTAAGAGCTCATAGAAATTGAGCTTTTGGGGCCAGGCACGGTGGCTCAAGCCTGTGGTCCCAACACTTTGGGAAGCCAAGATGGGCAGATTGCTTGAAGAGTTCGAGACCAGCCTGAGCAACATCGCAAAACCCTGTCTCTACAAAAACTACAAAAATTAGCCAGGCATGGTGGTGTGTACGTGTAGCCCCAGCTGAGGTGGGGCTGAGGTGGGAGGATTGCCTGATCCTGGTAGGTCGAGGCTGGAGTGAGCCGTTTTTGTGCCCCTGCACTCCAGCACAGAGTGAGACCCTGTCTCAAAAAAAAAATTTGAGCTTTTGTTTCCCAGAAGCTGATGGGAATTAGTTTTAACCTCCCAGAGCCTGATGGGATTTGGAGTCTAGAATCCAAATGGTTGATGGAGGCTGGGCGCAGTGGCTTACGCCTGTAATCCAGCACTTTTGGAGGCCGAGGCCAGTGGATCACGAGGTCAGGAGTTCAAGATCAACCTGGCCAAGATGGTGAAACCCGTCTCTGCTAAAAATACAAAAAAATTAGCCGGGCATGGTGGCAGGCACCTGTAATCTCAGCTACTTGGGAGGCTGAGGCAAAGAATTGCTTGAACTTGGGAGGTGGAGGTTGCAATGAGCTGAGATTGTGCCACTGCACTCCAGCCTGGGTGACAGAGTGAGACTCCATCTCAAAAAAAAAAAAAAACTATAAAAGTCGGGAGTTCGAGACCAGCCTGGCCAACATGGCAAAACCCTGTCTCTACTAAAAATACAAAAATTAACTGAGTGTGGTGGCATACACCTGTAGTCCTAGCTACTTGGGAGGCTGAAGTGGGAGAATTGCTTGAACCTGGGAGGCAGAGGCTGCTGTGAGCCAAGATCATGCCACTGCATTCCAGCACGGGCAACAGAGCAAGACTCTTATCTCAAAAAAAACAAAAAACAAAAAAAAACTCCAAACAACAACAACAACAAAAACCTAATAGTTGATGGAAACTGGAACCCGGTGTCCCAGAGGCTTATGGGAAGTGGGTTTTTGGTTTTTTGGTTGTTCTGTTTTTTTGAGACAGAGTTTTGCTCTTGTTGCCCAGGCTGGAGTGCAATGGCTCGATTTCGGCTCACCAGAACCTCCACCTCCTGGGTTCAAGTGATTCTCCTGCCTCAGCCTCCTGAGCAGCTGGGATTACAGGCATGCGCCACCACACCCGGCTAATTTTGTATTTTTAGTAGAGATAGGGTTTTTCCATGTTGGTCAGGCTGGTCTCGAACTCTTGACCTCAAGTGATCCGCCCACTTTGGCCTCCCAAAGTGCTGGGATTACAGGCGTGAGCCACCATGTCCGGCCAGAAGTGGGGGTTTTTAACTTCTAGGCACTGATGGGAGTTGTCGTCTGTTGCCTCACAGAAGCTGGATCGGACTGGTGTACCTTGCAATCGTCAATACCTGAAAATGAATTCAAATTTGAGTTTCCTCCTCCCAGAGGGAATTAGAGGCTTGGCTTTCTAGGGGCTAATAGGAGTGGGGGTATCTTCACTTCCCAGGGTCCTGTAAGAATTGGGGTCTTTGTCCTTCAGGTGCTGATAGAACTGCCTTATCTTCTGAAACCCTTAGGAGTCAAAGTATTGATTCCTCTCCGAAGCTGACATGGGAGGCTCTGCTGCCCAGGGCTAATGGGACTTGAATTTGGTTTCCTAGAGGCTGGTGGAAACTGGAGTCACTTCCTCCCAGGGCGTGATGGGAATTGGAGTCTCATCCTCCCAGAAATTGATGGGAACTGGAGTCTCTTCCTCCCAGGAATTGATGGCAACTGGAGTCTCTGCCTCCCAGGGACCCATGGGAATTGGAGTCTCTTTCTCCCAAGGATCATGGGAATTAGAGTTCTCTGCCTCCAGGGGCCAATGGAAGTGGGAGACCAGGCCCTCTGGTCCTCCACATGCCCCTTCCAGCCCTCTGCCCCCTCTATATCCTTTAGGTACCTGGTTCTGGAGCACGTCTCGGGAGGTGAGCTATTCGACTACCTGGTAAAGAAGGGGAGACTGACGCCCAAGGAGGCCAGGAAGTTCTTCCGCCAGATTGTGTCTGCACTGGACTTCTGCCATAGCTACTCCATCTGGTGAGCGGGCAGCTTGAAGGGGAGGCAGGGCTGAGGGCTGCCCAGCAGTCAGGCCCTTGGGGGCATGTGGAGGGCTGCGCAGAAGCCATGTGGTCGGCCCCCAAACCTTTATCCCATTGAGACATAACTCATATACCAGAAAATTTCTCCTTTTAGAGTGTGTAATTCAGTGGTTTTTTATATATTTGCAGTGGTATACATCTGCCACTGTGGAATTTTAGAACATTTTCATCACCCTGCACCCATTAAGTGAGCAATCACTCCCCATTCCCCTCCTGCCCCCAGGTCCTGGCAACCTGTTTTCTGTCTATATGGATTTACCTATTCCAGACATTTTATATAAATGGAATCATACAATATGTGGCCCTTTTTGTATTGTGTTGTTCTGTTTTGTTTTTGAGATGGAGTTTTGCTCTTGTTGCCCAGCAGGAGTGCCATGGTGTATTCCTGACTCACTGCAAACTCTGCCTCCCAGGTTCAATTGATTCTCCTGCCTCAGCCTCCCGAGTAGCTGGGATTACAGGTGCATGCCACTGCACCCAGCCACGTTTGTATTTTTTTAGTAGAGTCGGGGTTTCACCATCTTGGCCAGGCTGGTCTCGAACTCCTGACCTCAGGTGATCCACCCGCCTTGGCCTCCCAAAGTACTAGCATTACAGGCATGAGCCACTGCGCCCTGCCTCTTTGCCCATCTTTAATTCAGTTATTTTTTAAAATTTGATTTAGTCTTTTTATTATTGATTTGTAACCATTTTTTATTATAGGAACAAGAGATTACTCTAGGAATAACTCCTAAAAATTATTCTGTATGATGACAGCAAGAACGAGGAGGAAAATTTAACAAAGAAAAAAAGGAGTTGTTTATTCTAGATGCAAGTCTTTAATCAGTATACATTTTAAACGATTTTCTCCAAGTCTGTGCCATGTTTTACATTTTATGACAGTCTTGCGAAAAGCAAAAGATTTTTCATTTTGATAAATTTCAGTTTGTTGATTTTTTTTTTATTTTACACCTCATGCTTTTTCTGTCCTGTTTAAGAAATCTTTGCCTGGCTGGGCACGGTGGCTCATACCTGTAATCCCAGCACTTTGGGAGGCCGAGGCGGGCAGATCACGAGGTCAGGAGAGCAAGACCATCCTGGCTAACACGGTGAAACCCTGTCTCTACTAAAAATACAAAAAATTACCCGGGCATGGTGGTGCATGCCTGTAGTCCCAGCTACTTGGGAGGCTGAGGCAGGAAAATGGTGTGAACCTGGAAGGCGGAGCTTGCAGTGAGCCAAGATCACACCATTGCACCATTGCACTCCAGCCTGGGTGACAGAGCGAGACTCCATCTCAAAAAAAAGAAAGAAAGAAAGAAAGAAAGAAATGTCACTAAGGTTTTCTTGTATGTTTTCTAGAAGTTGTATAGTTTTAGCTCTTGCATTTAGGTCTGGGATCCATTTCAAGTTAATTTTTGTATATGGTGTGAAGTAAGGGTTGTGTAAGGGTTATTTATTTATTTTTAGTTTAGTTTAGTTATTGAGACGGGGTCTTGCTATGTTGCCCAGGCTTGTCTCAAACTCCTGGGCTCAAGGCGTGAGCCACTGCGCCTGGCCCATATGTCCACTTTTAAACAGTTTTTTTTTTTGGCTGGGCACAGTGGCACATGCTTGTAATCCCAGCACTTTGGGAGGCCAAGGCTGGCAGATCACTTGAGCTCATGAGTTCGAGACAAGCCTGGGCAACAAAGTGAGACCCCCATCTCTCCAAAAAACAAAAATAATTAGCTGGGTGTGGTGGCGTGTGCCTGTGGTCCCAGCTACTTGGGAAGGTGTGGTAGGAGGATTGCTTGAGTCCAGGAGGTTGAGACTGCAGTGAGGCAACAGAGTGAGACCCTGTCTCAAAAAAAAAAAAAAAGTTGGCCGGGCGCGGTGGCTCAAGCCTGTAATCCCAGCACTTTGGGAGGCCGAGACGGGCGGATCACGAGGTCAGGAGATCGAGACCATCCTGGCTAACACGGTGAAACCCTGTCTCTACTAAAAATACAAAAAATTACCCGGGCATGGTGGTGCACGCCTGTAGTCCCAGCTACTTGGGAGGCTGAGGCAGGAAAATGGTGTGAACCTGGAAGGCGGAGCTTGCAGTGAGCCAAGATCACACCATTGCACTCCAGCCTGGGTGACAGAGCGAGACTCCGTCTCAAAAAAAAGAAAGAAAGAAAGAAAGAAAGAAATGTCACTAAGGTTTTCTTGTATGTTTTCTAGAAGTTGTATAGTTTTAGCTCTTGCATTTAGGTCTGGGATCCATTTCAAGTTAATTTTTGTATATGGTGTGAAGTAAGGGTTGTGTAAGGGTTATTTATTTATTTTTAGTTTAGTTTAGTTATTGANAAAAAAAAAAAAAAAAAAAAAAAAAGTTACTGTTTTTTTCATTGAATTGACTTTAGCCTCCAAATAAGATATTAAATGTGTGATGTTTTTATAACTGTTAAGGTACAAAATGAACGCCTTCATCTTTGAGCCTCCTTCATTTGCATGTCTCTCCCACTAAGATGTGTTTTGGAGATGGGGTGGGGATCAGGGTAGAGGGACTCAGACTTGGGGTAAAGCTTGTTGATAAAAAGGCCACCTATTTCAATTTTCAGTTTTTGTCTTTTTTTATTTTTTGAGACGGAGTCTCGCTGTCACCCAGGCTTCAGTGCAGTGGCACCATCTCAGCTCACTGCAACCTCCACCTCCCAGGTTCAAGCGATTCTCCTGCCTCAACCTCCTGAGTACCTGGGATTACAGGCATGTGCCAGCATTCCCGGCTATTTTTTTGTATTTTTAGTAGAGATGGGGGTTTCACCATGTTAGCCAGGCTGGTCTCGAACTCCTGACCTCAAGTGATCCACCCACCTCGGCATCCTGAAGTACTGGGATTACAGGCGTGAGCCACAGCACTTGACCCTGTTTGAATTTTCGACACCTTCCTGTTGACAAGATTGTCAAAACCCTGATATTGAAACCCAGGCCTCTAGGGGGAGATATTCAACATATTTAATAAGTATGACCCAGTTGGCTGGGCACGGTGGCTCACTCCTGTAATCCCAGCACTTTGGGAGGCTGGGGCGGGCGGATCATGAGGTCAGGAGATGGAGACCATCCTGGCTAACACGGTGAAACCCCGTCTCTACTAAAAACAACAACAACAACAAAAAATTAGCCGGGCGAGGTGGCGGGCGCCTGTAGTCCCAGCTACTCGGGAGGCTGAGGCAGGAGAATGGCGTGAACCCGGGAGGCGGAGCTTGCAGTGAGCTGAGATCGAGCCACTGCACCTCCAGCCTGGGCAGCAGCACGAGACTCCGTCTAAAAAAAAAAAAAATGACCCAGTTAATGGCCAGGCCAAATGGAAGAATCCGACACTCCCTCTCTCCCCAGACATCAACCCTTAAACCTTGAGGGGTTTGGTTCAGGGGTGGGAAGGTCCCAAGACAGCGACCAAGGATTTTACGAACCAGCTCCGGCCGGGCGCGGTGGCTCAAGCCTGTAATCCCAGCACTTTGGGAGGCCGAGGCGGGTGGATCACGAGGTCAGGAGATCGAGACCCTCCTGGCTAACACGGTGAAACCTCGTCTCTACTAAAAATACAAAAAACTAGCCGGGCGCGGTGGCGGCGCCTGTAGTCCCAGCTACTCGGGAGGCTGAGGCGGGAGAATGGCCGGAACCCGGGAGGCGGAGCTTGCAGTGAGCCGAGATCGCGCCACTGCACTCCAGCCTGGGCGACAGAGCGAGACTCCGTCTCAAAAAAAAAAAAGAAAAAGAAAAAAAAAAGAACCAGCTCCATATCAGCTTTACCTCAAAGTATCTCACTTATTCAAATACTTATGGATGAACTAATACAAGGTCTCGGATCGCCTACAAACTAATTTGGGTTGGGGAGGAGTACGTAAGGGACGGAGATGGGATGAGATTGGCCCTAAGCTGATCATGGATGAAGCTGGGAGATGGGTAAGTGAGACTTTCTCTCCAGTTTTGGGCACGTTTGTGATTGTCTGTTATAAAAAGTTTCCAGGCCAGGCACGGCAGTAGCTCACGCCTGTAATCCCAGCACTTTGGGAGACCAAGGCACGTGGATGACCTGAGGTCAAGAGTTCAAGACCAGCCTGGCCAACATGGTGAAACCCCATCTCTACTAAAAATACAAAAATTAGCCAGGCGTGGTGGCGGGCGCCTGTCATCCCAGCTACTCGGGGTGCTGAGGCAGGAGAATTGCTTGTGCTCGGGAGATGGAAGTTGTAGTGAGCCGAGATCGTGCCACTGCACTCCAGCCTGGTGGACAAAGTGAGACTCTGTCTCAAAAAAAAAAAAAAAAAAAAAGTTTCCAAAGCCAGACACGGTGATGCACGCCTGTGTTTCCAGCTACTCAAGAGGCTGAGGCCAGAGGATCGCTTAAGCTGGGGAGGTCAAGGCTGCAGTGAGCTATGATCGTGCTACTGCACTCCAGGCTGGGCAACAGAAAGGGACCCCATCTCTCAAACTACCCTTGATCTTTTTTTTTTTTTTTCTGGACGGGGTCTCGCTCTTTCACCCAGGCTGGAGTGCAGTGGCCGGATCTCAGCTCACTGCAAGCTCCACCTCCCGGGTTCACGCCATTCTCCTGCCTCAGCCTCCCAAATAGCTGGGACTACAGGCGCCCGCCACCTGGCCCGGCTAGTTTTTTGTATTTTAGTAGAGACGGGGTTTCACCGTGTTAGCCAGGATGGTCTCGATCTCCTGACCTCGTGATCCGCCCATCTCAGCCTCCCAAAGTGCTGGGATTACAGGCTTGAGCCACCGCGCCCGGCACTACACTTGATCTTAACCAAACGGCCGAGAAGCGATGCCCATCTCTAAAAATAAAAAATAAAATAGGCCGTGTGCGGTGGCTCATACCTGTAATTCCAGCACTCTGGAGGCCAGGACAGGCAGATCACCTGAGGTCAGGAGTTCAAGACCAGCCTGGCCAACATGGTGAAACTCTGTCTCTACTAAAAATACAAAAATTAGGCCTGGTGCAGTAGCTCATGCCTGTAATCCCAGCACTTCTTGAACCCGGGAGGCGGAGGTTATGGTGAGCCGAGATTGCGCCATTGCACTCCAGCCTAGGCAACAGAGCGAGACTTTGTCTCAAAAAAAATACAAAAATTAGCTGGGTGTGGTGGCACACGCCTGCAATCCCAGCTACAGGGAGGCTGAGATAGGAGAATCACTTGAACCCAGGATGCGGAGGTTCCAGTGAGCTGAGATCATGCCACTGCACTCCAGCCTGGGTGATAGAATGAGACTCCATCTCAATAAATAAATAAATAAGGTCAGGCGTTATGACTCACACCTGTAATCCCAGCACTTTGAGAGGCCAAGGCGGGTGGATGACGAGGTCAGGTGTTCGAGACCAGCCTGGCCAACATAATTTTTTTTTTTGAGAACGGAGTCTGCGCTGCCTGTCAGCCCAGGCTGGAGTGCAGTGGCCGGATCTCAGCTCACTGCAAGCTCCGGCTCCCAGGTTCATGCTATTTGTTTTCTTTTTTTTCTCCTGCCTCAGGCCTCCGGAGTAGGCTGGACTAGCAGGCCGGCCCACCACCTCGCCCCGGCTAGGTTTTTTGTAATTTTTTTTTTTTTAGTAGAGACGGGGTTTCACCGTGTTAGCGCAGGATGGTCTCGATCTCCTGACCTCGTGATCCGCGCCTCCCTTCGGCCTCCCAAAAGTGCTGGGATTACAGGCTTTAGCCACCGCGCCCGGCCTGCCAACATAATTAAACCCTGTCTCTACTAAAAATAGAAAAATCAGCCGGGCGTGGTGGTGCGGCGTGTAGTCCCAGCTACTCAGGAGGCTGAGGCAGGAGAATCACTTGGACCGAGGAGACGGAGGTTGCAGGGATCCGAAATCGTGCCACTGCACTCCAGTCTGGGCAACAGAGTGAGACTCCATCTCGAAAAATAAATAAATACATAAATAAATACAATTAAAAAAAACTTTTTAAGACCAAAATAAATGAAGAATAATAAATGGTCTCTCATCCCCTAAAAAAACAAAAAGTATGCAGAAGCGTTCCATTGTGAGAGCCAGTGAGTGGGGCCTGGGCCTCCTGGGAGGAAGAAGAGGCCTGAGCCCCACCTGGCTGTCTCAGCCACAGAGACCTAAAGCCTGAGAACCTGCTTTTGGATGAGAAAAACAACATCCGCATTGCAGACTTCGGCATGGCGTCCCTGCAGGTGGGGGACAGCCTCCTGGAGACCAGCTGCGGGTGAGTGGGGGCCGGGCTCCCGAGGCCCTGGGCAGGGGTTTAGAAGCTGGCTGGAGGCTCACATCAGCTCTCTCCCTCAGGTCCCCCCATTATGCGTGTCCAGAGGTGATTAAGGTGAGTGAGGGGCGGGTGGAGGGGAGGGGGTGGAGGCAGCAGTGAGGAGCGATGAAGTCACACCTGGCCCTCCCTTCCAGGGGGAAAAGTATGACGGCCGCCGAGCAGACATGTGGAGCTGTGGAGTCATCCTCTTCGCCCTGCTGGTGGTAAGGCGCCCTCACCTCTCCTGCCATTTCTAGATCAATCCCATCTGGTGGGAGCATAGGACAGTACCTTCCATCCTCACCCGGGGGTCGTCTCCTGAACTTATTTATGTATTTTATTTATTTATTTATTTTGAGACAGAGTCTTGCCCTGTCGCCCTGGCTGGAGTGCAGTGGCGTGATCTCAGCTCACCGCAACCTCTGCCTCCCAGCTTCAAGCAATTCTCCTGCCTCAGCCTCCTGAGTAGCTGGGATTACAGGCGCCCACCACCACATCCAGATAATTTTTGAATTTTTAGTAGAGACAGGGTTTCGCCATGTTGGCCAGGCTGGTCTCGAACTCCTGACCTCAGGTGATCCACCAGCCTCTGCCTCCCAAGGTGCTGGGATTACAGGTGTGAGCCACCGTGCCCATCCTATTTATTTATTTATTTTGAGACAGGATCTTGCTCTGTTGCCCAGTCTGGAGTGCAGTGATGCAGTCTTGGCTTACTGCAACCTCCGCCTCTTGGGTTCAAGCTATTCTCCTGCCTCAGCTTCCCAAGTAGCTGGGACTACAGGCACCCGCCACTACGCCCGGCTAATTTTTGTATCTTTAGTAGAGACAGGGTTTCACCATGTTGGCCAGGTTGGTTTCGAACTCCTGGCCTCAAATTATCCACCCTCCTCAGTCTTCCAGAATGCTGGGATTATAAGCATGAACCACCCTGCCCGGCAGCTGAATTTATTTTATTTTATTTTATTTATGTATTTATTTATTTATTTGTTTGTTTATTTATTTATTTTGAGACAGGGTCTCTCTCTGTCACCCAGCCTGGAGTGCAGTGGCACCATCACAGCTCACTGCAGCCTCAGTCTCCCAGGTTCAAGCAATCCTCCCACCTCAGCCTCCCGAGCAGCTGGGATTATAGGCTCTTGCCAACACGCCCAGCTAATATTTGCATTTTTCATAGAGACAGGGTTTCTCTTTGTTTCCCTAGTCGGTCTCAAACTCCTGGGCTCAAGTGATCTGCCCACCTCAGTCTCCCAAAGTGCTGGGATTACGTGCGTGAGGCCACCAAGCCCAGCCCATCTCTCGAATATTTCACTGGTAACGGGAAAGATATTACATTAACCGACAGACCAAGATTCTGGAGCTCCCCCACTCTGTGCAGAGCTAACCTTTCATTCATAGAACTGTGGGATAAAAAGATAAAAGAACTATGGAATAGTCTCCAGAAGGAACCCCAGAAAGGAACGAGGCATCCGGGAGCACCTGGAGGGCTTGATACCATGACCGTTTACCAGCTGATTCTAGAGCATTGCGATACTGTGATAACAAGTATAACCAGGCCAGGCGCGGAAGCTCACAGCTGTCATCCCAGCACTGCAGGAGGCCGAGTGGGGGCAGATCACCCGGGGCCAGAAGTTTGAGACCAGCTTGGCCAACATGGTAAAACCCCATCTCTACTAAAAGTACAAAAATTAGCTGGGCTTGGTGGCGCATGCCTATAGTCCCAGCTACTCAGGAGGCTGAGGCAGGAGAATCACTTGAACTCGGGAGGTGGAGTTTGCAGTGATTCGAGATCGTGCCACTGCACTCCAGCCTGGGTGACAGAGTGAGACCCTGTCTAAAAAAATGTATGTATAGCTAGATCATAGGCTATCAGCCCTTCTCCTACCATAGGGCCTTTCTGCCTGAGACACTCTGCTACCTACTAGCCTTGTTGCTCACCTAGTTCATATCTAGACTTCTTCAAGCACTCTGCTCAGTTGTCACATTTCCAGGAAGCTTCCCCTGCCCCCGCTCTTCCTCCCCACTCCTGTGAGGTTAGACCCTGCTGTGGTAGGCTCCCTTTTCCTGGCAACGATCAGAGTTGTCGCTGTGCATTTTGTTGCCTATGTCTTTGAGTGGCATCTCCCTTCCTTTCTGTATCATCAGCTCCTGGAGGTCAGGGCCAATGTCTGGGCCATTTCTCTTTGTGTGTTTTATTTCATTTTGTTGGCTGGCCTTTGCAAACCTCAAGTTGACACATGTAAGACCCCAATAAACACCTGTAGCGAGAATAAATAAGCAGTTGGCCAGGCGCAGTGACTCATGCCAGTAATCCCAGCACTTTGGGAGGCCAAGGTGGGAGGATTGCTTGAGCCCAGGAGTTTAAGACCAGCCTGGGCAACATAGCAAGCAAGACCCCATCTCAAAAGAAAGTTAAAAAATTAGCCAGGCATGGCCGGGCGCAGTGGCTCACGCCTATAATCCCAGCACTTTGGGAGGCCAAGGCGGGAGGATCATGAGATCAGGAAATCGAGACCATCCTGGCTAACACGGTGAAACCCTGTCTCTACTAAAAATACAAAAAAATTAGCCGGACGTGGTGGCGGGCACCTGTAGTCCCAGCTACTCGGGAGGCTGAGGCAGGAGAATGGCGTGAACCCAGGAAGCGGAGCTTGCAGTGAGCTGAGATCGCGCCACTGCACTCCAGCCTGGGCGACAGAGCAAGACCCCGTCTCAAAAAAAAAAAAAAAAATTAGCCAGGCGTGGTGGCTCGTGCCTGTCATCCCAGTTACTCAGGAGGCCAAGGTGGGAAGATTGCTTGAGCCCTGGCGTTCAAGGCTGTAGTGAGCCATGATCATGCCCCTGAACTCCAGCCTGGATGACAGAGTGAGACCTCATCTCAAAATAAAATAAAATAAATAAAATAAAAAGTAAGTAGAAAAGAAAAATAATACATAAGTTTTTTGTTTGTTTGTTTGTCTGAGACAAATTCTTGCTCTGTCACCCAGGCTGGAGTGCAGTGGCACCATCTCGACTCACTGCAACCTCCACCTTCTGGATTCAAGCAATTCTCCTGCCTCCGCCTCCCAAGTAGCGGGGACTACAGGCACTTGCCACCACGCCCGGATAATTTTTGTATTTTTAGTAGACATGGGGTTTCACCATTTTGGCCAGGCTGGTCTCGAACTCGACCTCAGGCGATCTGCCAGCCTCACCTCCCAGAGTGCTGGGATTATAGGTGTGAGCCACCGCGCCCGGCCATAAGCGGTTTTTTTTTATGCCAGGCACTGTTCTGAGCATGTTATTTCACATAATTATCTCAGCAGTCCCAGAGAGTGGAAGTGACTGGCCCACGGGCACGCAGCTAAGTGGCAGGCCTGGGGTTGGTCAGTCCTTGGTCTCTTCACCACCAGGCTACACAACGGATACTGAGGGCAGTGAGGCCAGCTCCAAGCTGCCTTCCTGGGGCTCACCGCTGCATGGGGAGAGCAGCCGAGGTGCTCTGGAGACCAGCTCAGAACGTTCAGAACTCAGCCCTTCTTCACCTGGTGGCTAAAAGCCCTGTTCCCGAGCCCATCCAGCCGAGTTCCAATCCCAGCTCCCTCTCCCTGAGCAAGCCAGTCACCTTCCCTCAGTGTCCTCATCTGCACCGTGGAAATACACATCATACCTGTCATTGTAAGGGTTTTGTTTTCATTTTTATTTTATTTATTTATTTTTTCATTGTGAGATGGAGTTTCGCTCTTGTCTCCCAGGCTGGTGTGCAATAGTGTGATCTCGGCTCACTGCAACCTCTGCCTCCCAGGTTCAAGCGATTCTCCTGCCTCAGCCTCCCTAGTAGCTGGGACTACAGGCACCTGCCACCACACCGGGCTAATTTTCTTTGTATTTTTAGTAGAGATGGGGTTTCTCCATGTTGACCAGGCTGGTCTTGAACTCCTGACCTCAGGTGATCCACCCGCCTCGGCCTCCCAAAGTGCTGGGATTACAGGCATGAGCCACTGCGCCCGGCCCATTGTGAGGGTTTAAAATTAAATGCTGCACGTGAAGCCCCCGGCACAATGCTTGATGATTAGTAGTAGTAGTTTTCTCTTCTTCTTTTTTTTTTTGAGATGAAGTCTTAGTGTTGCTCTGTAGCCCAGGCTGGAGTGCAATGGCTCGATCTTGTTTGCAGCAACCTCCACCTCCTGGGTTCAAGTGATTTCCGGCTAGTTTTTGTATTTTTAGTAGAGAAGGGGGTTTCACCGTATTGGCCAGGCTGGTCTCAAACTCCTGACCTCAAGTGATCTGCCCACCTGGACCTCCCAAAGTGCTGGGATTACAGGCGTGAGCCACTGCGCCTGGTCTAGTAGTTTATTCTTGTTCCAGTAGTTCCTCATCATTGGCAGATACCCTATTTGCAAATTTGCCTACCTGTCAAAATGTATCTGTAACCCAAAATCAGTCCTGGAGGTACTTTCACAGTCATTGGCAGACATGCCCAGAGCAGGGGAGACCTGAGCCGCCCACCCAAGGTGCAGGTTCCTGGCTGAGGTCAAAGTGACCCTGTTTCAGCTCTCATCCTGTAAACAATCCCGCTTTTGTCGCCTATTTTGTGTCATGTTTCTCGCATTTTTGTGGTGTTGGTGGTGATTTCGCTGTTTAAAGTGGCCGCGAAGCCAAGTGCTTCTGAAGTACTGTCTGGTGTTCCTAAGCACGGGAGGCTGTGATGTGTCTTCTGGAGAAAGCCCCCTTGATGGGCGTGCTCTGTTCAGGAATGATTTGTAGTGCTGCTGGCCGTGAGTTCAGCATCAATGACACAGTATATGTGAAAGGTATCTTGAGGCCAGGCGCGGTGGCTCATGCCTGTCATCCCAGCACTTTGGGAGGCTGAGGCGGGCGGATCGTGAGGTCAGGAGTTCGAGACCAGCCTGGCCAACACAGTGAAACCGTGTCTCTACTAAAAATACAAAAATTAGCCAAAATTAGCCAGGCATGGTGGCGGTCACCTGTAGTCCCAGCTACTCAGGAGGCTGAGGCAGGAGAATCTCTTGAACCCGGGAGGCAGAGGTTGCAGTGAGCCGAGATCATGCCACTGTACTCTGGGCTACAGCGCTAGACTCCGTCTCAAAAAAAAGAGAAAAGTGTCTTTAAACAGAAACACATACAAACAAGGTTATGTAATGACTGGTTGACAAAAATGTGATGAGAGGATCAAAGGAACCTAACTAACTATAGTTCCTCCAGTAGCCATGACTCGTTCAGTAGTTGAGAGTTTGCAGTGACTTCATAGAACAGAACTCTGGAGAATAACAAGAATCAATTGTATTGTTGTTATATATATATTTTTTTATATTTTTTTATTTTTATTTTTTTGCGATGGAGCCTTTCTCTGTCACCCAGGCTGGAGTACAGTGGCGTGATCTCGGCTCACTGCAGCTTCCGACTCCCAGGTTCAAGCAATTCTCCTGCCTCAGCTTCCCAAGCAGCTGGGACTACAGGCGCCCGCCACTTTGCCCAGCTAATTTTTGTATTTTTAGTAGAGATGGGGTTTCCCCATGTTGGCCAGGCTGGTGTCAAACTCCTGATATCAAGTGATCCTCCCCCCTTGGCCTCCCAAAGTGCTAGGATTACAGGTGTGAGCCACTGTGCCCAGCCTGTTATTACAACATTTAGTCCATACCGTACCCCTCCTGGCAGGATCATTATGTCCATTTCACAGAGGAGAGGAAACTGAGGCTCCATGCTCCAGCATCAGGCAACCAGAAGTCAAACCCAGGCTTCTGTACCCCAAGATCGGCATTCAGAGGTGCCTTCTCTGTATCTCCCCATTCTCCATCCACAGGCCTCAGATACCAGGGGCAGCCGGGAGCTTGCAACACCTGGAAAAGCCCCCAAAGGCTCACATTGTCACCTCCCATGAGTCTTAGTCCAATGGCAGCTCCTCCATGGCGGGTCACCGTGGCTTCCCTCCAACCCTTGCCCTGGCGATGGGAAGCATTCCCTCCTGTCCCGTATGATACGTTCATTTGTTTGTTACCTGTCCCCTCTGGAATGCAACTTCTCTGTTCCTTCCACCGCCTTTGCTGATGACTTGAGCGTCCAGTGTGTGTCAGGCAGTGTGCCAGGCCAACTCCAGGAGGGCAGGGATGTGATTTAGTTCCCTGCTTCATTGCTGGTGGCTACATCAGAACGCAGGATGTAGTGGGGTCTCTGGTCAATGCATCACAGCGGCCAGCGTGTAACAGTCCTGACTGTGGGCCCGGAGTGTCATGTGCTGGGTCAGTTCATTCTGCTGCAGTCTGCGAGGTGGGTGCTGTGGCAACCCACTGCCATTTTCAGAGCAGTGACTTGCCTGAGGTCATGAAGATATAAGCCCCAGAGCAAGGATTCAAAGCAAGGTGGGGGCCAGGCGCAGTGGCTCTCACCTATAATCCCAGCACTTTGGGAGGTTGAGCCAGGTGGATCACCTGACATCAGGAGTTCAAGACCAGCCTGACCAACGTGGCGAAACCCCATCTCTGCCAAAAATACAAAAATTAGGCTGGGTGTGGTGGCTCACGCCTGTAATCCCAGCACGTTGGGAGGCCGAGGCAGGTGGATCACTTGAGGTTGGTCATTTGAGACCAGCCTGGCCAACATGGTGAAACCCCGACTCTATTAAAAATACAAAAATTAGCCGGGCATGGTGGTATATGCCTATAATCCCAGCTACTCGGGAGGTTGAGGCAGGAGGATCGCTTGAACCTGGGAGAGGCAGAGGTTGCAGTCAGCCAAGATCGCCTCATTGCACACCAGCCTGGGCAACAAGAGCGAAACTTCATCTCAAAAAGGAAAGAAAGAAAGAAAAGAAAAGGTGTCAGCAGGGCCCTGCTTCCTCTGGAGGCTCTAGGGAAGGATCCTTCCTTGTCTCTTCTAGCTTCTGGTGTCCTTGGCGTTCCTTCAGTTGCAGCTGTTTCACTCCCATCACTGCCTCCATCATCACGACTGTTCTTTCTGTGTCTGCGTCCTCCTCTTCTCTTATAAGGACACCAGTCATTGATTTAGGGCTCAGCCTCATTCAGGTCTCTGCTCCCGTTGCACCTCCTGGGAGAAGCCTCACTCAGTTGCTCATCATTGTATAGCTATTTGTTTGGAGCTGTGCAAGGGCAGAGGCCTGTTGTGTTCACTGCTGGATCCCTGACCCATAACGGATGCTCACCTTTTGTTGAATGAGTGAATGAGTGACAACCCCTTTGAAACTGCTGTGGGAGGAAACCTGTCTAAAAGGAACAGCCTCCACGCTGCAATTCTAGCCTCATAAGCGGGGCTCCAAGCTGCTCCTTGCCAAGTGACTGCTCTGCCACGGACGAGCTAGGGGCCTTGGGCAAATTGCTCAGCCTCTCTGTGCCTCAGTTTCCCTGCCCGTAAGGTAGAGATTACTGTAGTTCCCCACCTCCAATGCTTGTGGTTAGGGTGAAATGTGCTAATGCGGGGTCCTGGTTATCTCTTGCTCAGGGGGCTCTGCCCTTTGATGACGACAACCTCCGCCAGCTGCTGGAGAAGGTGAAACGGGGCGTCTTCCACATGCCCCACTTCATTCCTCCAGACTGCCAGAGCCTCCTGAGGGGAATGATCGAAGTGGAGCCCGAAAAAAGGCTCAGTGTGAGTTGTGGGGGCACTGGCGGAGGGGGGAACAGTGGCCGATGAAGAGAGAACCCCTAGAAAAGTCATGGGGATGACTTTTCATCCCCATGCGGGAAACCCAGCTTGGGTTTCCGGAACCTGCCCATCAGCCCCCAGGGTGACTGGGATCGCCAGCTCAGCCGCAACCCAACGTCCAGCAAAGTGCCGCTCCAAACTGGGGAGGGGGCTACGCAAGACTGGAGCGGGGCGTCCCAGGCAGCGGGAGGGAGCAGGAGTAAGACCAATAGGATGCCACTGCGCATGCGGCAAAGTAATGCGGCCGTTCCAGGATACACAGAGACTGCGCGTGCGTGGGGCGATGCACTCAGTTGCCACTAGAGGGCGACGTCATAGGTCATCCTGCCCCCAGTGGGGTGGGCGGGGAGATGATCAGGGACCCCAAAACCGCCCCAATCAGCTTTTATTGCGTGCGACCTCACTTCTGCTTCTCTGCGACTCACCACCCTCACAGCTGGAGCAAATTCAGAAACATCCTTGGTACCTGTGAGTATGGGGTAACTGGGCTCTTGGGTCTCTGGCGGAAGTAGGGGTAGGGGTGGCTGGGAGGGGTGGGATGCCAGGGTTCCTGAGTGGCCAGGGGCTAGGGACTCGGACTTATGCGCCCTGGGGGAAGAAAACACAGCTGGAGAAGGAGTCTAGAGGTCAGGGGGAGGAGGGGCTAAGCTCGGGTCCAGGACTCCCGGGTTTGAAGGAAAAGGGGCTGGGGCCTGGACTCCTGGATCCGAGGGAGGAGGGGCTGGGGCCTGGACTCCTGGATCCGAGGGAGGAGGGGCTGGGGGCCTGGACTCCTG